>NC_133784.1:18797560-18889511 GCF_003597395.2 Chelonoidis abingdonii
CCCTTTCCCACCTTGACCAGGAAGCACGGCGTCCGTTGCCTCCTGGTGCCCGCCTCGCCCCACGTGGAGACCTACGTGCAGGCGTTGGGGAGGGTGGTGGGGCCCACGGCCATCGTGGCAGCCTCCAAAATGTATGGGAAGGTGGTCTTCTTCCTCGCATCGGAGGCTGCTCCACAGGAGGCAGTAGAGACGGGCCTGGCAGTGGGGGGCATGTTCATCCCCCTGGAGCCGTTGGAAGACCTGGGGGTCCACTTGGTCCTGATCTCCGTCCCTCCCTTCCTGCCCAATGCTGCCCTGTTGCCCGCCCTTTCTGCCCTGTGGCGCCCAGCTCCGTCATTACCCCTCTCCCCTTGGGCTGCAAGGACCCCGCCCTCCGTCATGTCCTCTCGTTCCGCCGGCAAGTGCAGCTTCAACTGCCACCGGCGGCACGTGGCGGAGAGGCGCTCAAGGGGTCCTTTCTGGTCCCCTACCAGGAGGCCCACTACCGGGTGCATTATTCGACGGGGGAGGCCCGGTGCTACCTCTGCCGGGCGATGGGGCACGTCCAGAGGGATTGCCCCTTGGCCCAGCACGGAGGAGCGTCCGGGACCCCTGAGCCCCAGCATGGTGCCGGCCCTGTCATCACTGGCACCCCTGGCTGCCCGGCACCCGAAGCTGCCCCTCCTCCTCCTTCTCGGTCCATCACTGTAGAGGAGATACCTCCGGGTGTGGGAGAGGGCTCGTCCCAGGGGGAATCCTCCCTCGTCTCTGCTATCCCTCCACTGCCTCCCCGAGTCCCTGAGCCATTGCCCTTACCCCCCGATCCGACCCCTGTTAGCCAGCCCCCGGATGATGCCATGGATGGCTGGTCTTTAGTGCAGGGGAAGCGGGGCAAGCGGAAGGCTCGAACTTCCTTACATCCTTTGGATTTGGAGGCCCCCCAGAAGAGCAGGAAGGGGGGCACCGATGACGAGCCTTCTGCCTTGCCCCCTGATGACTCCCGTTCTGTGGTGCCGGCTGGGGACATCGTGGCAGCACCGGAAGGTAACGCCACCCCTTCTCCGGGATCCCTCCCTGTGGAAGCCCCCGAGGGAGTCTCTCTCGCTCCCTTCCCACTCAAAACCTCTGTGAGCGCTGACATGGGTATCGCCTCGGATGCTAGCGGGGAGGCCTGGGTGTGGTGGTGGTTCCTTCATCTACGGGAGACGGGCCTGGGTCTCGACCGGTCTATGCGGGGAGGACGCTCTGCTAGCGGCCTCGATCTGGGCAACCCACCCCGGTCCCCCTGTCCGATTCTTCCCTGAACCTGTGTTCTGTCCCACGTCTGAGGGTCCCCTGATTCTTTCCGACGACCGGCTGCGGGTGGCACCCTGTTGACAGCGCCCTGCGACCACTTGGGCGATGGCCGTGCACGTGCCGAGGTCCGTTCACGGGTGTTCTCTTGGGTGTGGGAAAAGCGCCCCTTCTAGGCGGGGACCCCATTGTCGACATCTATCTCTGGTAGCCGAGGCGCAAGCGTGCACAGGGCTGCGCCGTGCATCATGGGGTCCCCTTCCTACTTCCCAGATTCCTGAGCCTGGCCAGGAGAGCCACCTCAGGGTTCCATAGAGAGCTCAGATCCTGCCTTGGCCCCCTTCACGTTCTCCCCCGATCCCCGCCCTTAACGCTGTGTCACACATCCTTGTCCCAACCTCCCCCGTGCGGATGCCAGCGCCGCCCTGGGATAACCCAGGGTGCAACTCACTAGGTTTTTCCTTTGCCCGAACCCACGGGGCGCTGTTCTTCGCCGCCCCTGTTGAACGGGAGCGGGGCTGTCGCATGGCGTCGCCCCACGCACCACGGGTGGTCGCCCGCTGCGTGCCGCCTCTGTGGTCGCTGGGCGTACGGGGCCCCATGGGGGACGAGTCACGTAGTGACCCCCCCCGCCATGCGCCGAGGGAGGAGGCGGGAGTCCCTACGAGGACGTTCCAATGCGCCCGTAAACAAAAGTCCAGCTGCGCCCGTAGTGGGGGGATTTCCATCAGATCCTCCGGGCCTCGAGGACCCTCATGGGGGAGGGTAAGAGGACCAGGAAGTAGGCCGCCGCGGCCTACCAGCGGGTCCGCCTCTTCCGTGACTCTTTACTCACCTATGGGGTAGGTCACGGATTGCTGTGTTGCTTGCCGGAGGCCGTGGGCGTGTCTGCCGGCGAGGATCCCCCCCAGCCCTCCTCATGGCGCCGATCATCTTTGCCACATTAAACACCTGGGGATGTAGGATGGGTCTACGCAGGAGCCAGGTGCTCTCCTACCTCTGGGACGGGGGGTACTCTGTGGTTTTCCTGCAGGAGACCCATACGGAGCCGGCCGCTGAAGCTAGCCGGCGGCTGGAGTGGGGGGATGGGGCCTACTTTAGCCAATTCTCGGTTTGCGTGGCTGGAGTGGCAACCTTGTTCTTCCCCGACCTACGGCCCGAGGTGCTAGGGGTCGCCGAGGCTGTGCCGGGCAGCCTGCTGCACCTCCGGGTCCGAATGGAGGGGCTTGTGGTTAATCTCGTCAATGTTTACGCCCCGACATCGGGGCTGGAGAGGTTGCGTTTTTATCAGCAGGCATCAGCCTTCCTCGGCTCCCTGGATCCTCATGAATGCCTGGTCCTGGGAGGGGACTTTAACACCACCCTCGAGGAACAGGACCTCTCGGGGACCGAGCAGTGCCCAGCCGCCGCGGACGTCCTCCGGGAGATTGCCGAACGCCACTCCCTGGTGGACGTCTGGCGCGACCACCACCCGGACGACGTCTCGACGTTCACCTTCGTCCGGGTGGAGGCCCATCGGTCGCGCCACTCCCGGCTGGACTGCATTTACATGTCGCGTTTCCACCTTTCACGGGCCCACTCCTCCAGCGTTCAGCCGGCCCACTTTTTGGATCACCACCTTGCCACCGTGACAGCCTCTCTCTGCGCGGAGAGACCGGGGCCGGCCTATTGGCACTTTAATAATAGTTTGCTGAAGGATGTGGGCTTCATGGCGTCCTTGCGGGAGTTCTGGCTGGCCTGGCGAGGGCAGAGGAGCGCCTTTTCCTCGGCGCGGCGGTGGGGGGATCTGGGGAAGGTGCGCGCCCGGCTCTTCTGCCGTGACTACACCCGGGGCGCCAGCTGGCGGAGGGATGCGGCGATAGAGCAGCTGGAGCGAGAGGTCTTGGAGCTGGAGAGGCGTCTGGCTGCCAGCCCTGAGGATCCATCCCTCTGTGGAGCGTGCTGGGAGAAGCGGGAGGAGCTCCGGGCCCTCCAAGACCATTGGGATCGGGGTGCTTTTGTTCGATCCCGCATCCACCTCCTTCGGGAGATGGATCGCGGCTTCCGCTTCTTCTATGCCCTGGAGAAAAGGAGGGGGGCCGAGAAGCACGTCACCTGCTTTCTGACGGAGGACGGCACCCCCCTCACAGATCCGGTGGAGATGTGCGAGAGGCCCAGGGCCTTCTACGCGACTCTTTTCTCCCTGGATCCGACCGATCCTAACATCTGCAGAGTGCTCTGGGACGGACTCCCGACGGTCAGCACGGGCGACCGGGACCGGCTAGAGCTGCCTCTCACTCTGGCCGAGTTTCCGGAAGCCTCCTCGCATGCCATGCAATAATTCCGGGCATGGAGGGCTGACCGTGGAGTTCTACGGTGTTCTGGAGTCTCGGCCGATCTGGTCACTGCTTGGGCTGAGTCTTTGCAGAGCGGGGTCCTCCTTTCTATGCAGGCGAGCGGCTCACCTTTATTGCGAAGAGGGGCACATCCGCGCTACCAGGATTGGGCGTCATTTGCTCCTCAGCAGAGCTCACAAATCGTGTGGCGAAGGCCATTCGTGGCGGCTAGAGGTTCGTGCTGTGCGGAAGTGGTCGTCAGCCAGACCTTACACTGTCCGCGGCCACGGTTTTTGATACTGTATCTGTCCAGGACTTTGGAATAGGGTGTAGGGCATGGTCTGTCGTATTGCCCTCTTTGTCGCTGGATCAGGAAACGTCGCAGGGGATGATGGTTCTCTGCCTCTGGAGAGCGTTCGGCTTCGGCCCGCCTTTGTGGGTTTTTTCCAGGTGCTGTATGCTTCATGCGGAGTGGTTGGTCAGCTCAACTGGACCCTGACCGACCAGTCAGCGTTGGGCGGGGAGTGCAGCAGGGTGCCCCTCTCGGGCCAGCTGCACGCTCTCGATCAGACCAGCTCCTTCTCCTCCGCAAGTTGACGGGTTGGTGCTTCGGGGCCGGAGTGCGGCTGGTCCTGTCGGCGTACGCTGATGATGTGCTCCTCGTGGTCCAGGACACCGGCGACTTGGCGTGGGTGGAGGCCTTGCCGGCTGTTATCGGTGGCCTCCTCCGCCGGGTCAACTGGGTCAAGAGCCTGGCCTGGTGGTCGGGGATGTGGTGGTACCCTCCCACTTGCGGCTTCAGGCCATCCGGTGGAGCGCGGGTCCGCTGCTCTATCTTTGGTGTTTACCTTTTGCCACGCATCCGTCTCCGCCGGGAACTGGCACGGTTTGTGAGGGCAGGGGTGACGGAGCGGCTCTGGAAATGGACAGGACTACTCTGGTGCCTCTCTCTTCGGGGAGGCGCACTGTAGTCTTAATCAACTGTCCTTCCATGCTCTGAGTCCTACGCACTCAGGTCATGTCTTCCACCTCCAGGCCCTGCAGGCTCCTGTATGGTGCAGGTAGTCCGGCGTGGAGCGTCTATTGGCGCATGCCTTCCTCCGCTGCTTCCGAGGGCTCTGATCGGACCGGCAGCTCTTTTACCTCTCCGAGAGGTCTTCCGCGAGACCTCTCCGGGCTGCGTCTTCTACACAAGACTTCTACCGTACCGTGGGAAGCTCTTTTCAACGACAGGTCCATGGCGGCCACCGTGGGGGCCGATCTCCTCGCGGGAGCCTGCTACACACATCCCCAGCTTGTGTGCAGGTGGCAGGAGTCCCCCGCGGTGAGCAGAGGCTGTCTTGGCGGGAGTCCCTTGGGTCGGAGACATCCTGGACTACGACGGGGAGGATGGCTGGGATCCCTGACGCTCGCTCAGCGCATGGGGCTCTTCCAGACCTCGTACTCTCCCGGCGCCTACTTTCAGGTAGGTGAGAGCTGCTTTACTGCTGCTGCTCGGGCTTACCTCGACACCGGTCCTACGAGAGGGCACGCCCGCCACCCTCTCACCCAGGCCCCGTGACCAATTTTATTGGCCCGCTGCTCCGTTGGACCCACAATCAGCCCCTTCACTCCTTTTCTCTGGCGAAGCACGGTCTTTGCACGATCTGCTAGATCCGGTTCATTGTTTCACGACCGTGCCACAGAAACACTCTGACACACTCTTCCGCACCTTCACGTAGTCACCCTCGCGTCCGCGGCCCCGTCGCCAATGGCGGGACCTCCTGCACTACCTCTCGAGGGTGAGAAGCCCCGGTGGGCCAGCTTTGTACGTCTGCCCTGCGATCCCGAGGCCCGCCGGGATGTCAGTTGGCGGGTCCTTCACGGGGCCGTGAGCACGGGCGGGTGTACTTGGCGCGGTTCACCCCTGTCCCCAACACCTGCCCTTTCTGTGGCGAGAAGGAGACCTTGGTGCACATTTATTTGGAGTGCGCCAGGTTGCAGTCCCTGTTCTGGCTCCTCTTGAATATCTTCTTGCGTTTTTGGTTATACTTTTCCCCTCACCTTTTTATCTACACACTCCCCATCCGTGGCCCCACAAAGTCATGGGATCTCCTTATCAACCTCCTCTTAGCCCTGGCCAAACTAGCCATCTACAACACGAGGGAGAGGAGGTTGGCCGATGGGATTTCCTGCACCTGTGGGGCCTATTTCTGCTCCTCTGTCCGTTCACGCATCCAGGCAGAGTTCCTCTGGGCAGCGTCCACTGACCCCCTTGACGCCTTTGAGGAGCAGTGGGCGTTGTCTGGGGTTCTCTGCTCAGTGTCCCCATCAGGTTGCCTTTGTTTAGTCCTATGACCTCACTCCCGATCCTGTTTTTTTCATTAGTTGTCCTACAGAATTGCTTGGTGTCCTAGACCTGTAGATCCTCCCCTTAGGCTCGGGGGAGGTCCTTTTAGAAGTGGATACTAATAGGACCAAACTCTTGTACCCCACTGGCCTGGGTCTGTCACAGCAAATACAATTCATTAAACAGCAAATCAATTTTTTAAAATAAAGGAAAAATGAGAAAGTTTAAAGAAAAACCTGTCATCTCACTCTGTGGCACAGGGACATCACAACCAGCAGTCTCTGGAATGTAAGGGAAGTTCAGTCTGTTCCTCACAAGTCCCAGGCCCCTTCTCAGGCCCTGGCTGTGCTGCAGGGATGCTGTGGGTCAGACACTTGCTCTGGTGGTGGCCAGATGCCCTCAGGCTTTAGGTGGCAGCACCCTTCTTCCCAGAGTTGCCCCTGCCCTGTCGGGGTAATGATCTGACTCCAAGTCTGGTCTGCAAGGCCTCTTGGCTGGGGGGCATCTCCCTGCGCTGGGCCTGCTGCTCAGGGTCCCCCTCGCTCTCCTCAGCTGCTCAGCGCACCCAGCTCCTGACTGCTCCAGACCCAGCTCCAGCTCCATTCTGCCTCCGACTCCCTGGGCTGCTTCTCTGGCTCTGGTTGCTACAGCTCTCCTTCCAGCACAGGTTTGCTCTCTGTGCTGCTTCTGTAACTCTTCTCCCAGCATTGACCTACTTCCTGGACTGCTTTTCTGGCCCTTCTGGCTGGCACGGCTCTGCTCCCCAGCTCAGCTTGAGTTTCTGCTTTCTCCTTAGCTCAGCCCCACTCTGTCTGACCCCGGTAATTCCAGCTCACATGGAGGACACAAGTCATGCCCGCTCGAGGCCCCTGGCCTCCTGACTCCCTCATTAGCCTGCCCACCCTGTCAATCAGGCTGACCTGGAGCATTGGCCTCTCCCCATTGTTCCTGGGGAATGTCACTCTCAGGGTCCTGATTTCCCATTGACCCTTCCCATTACTTTTGGTACTGGGAGCTAGCGAACCAAAAAAGCCAAAACCCACTGAGTTTTTGTAAGGGGCCAACAGTCCCATTACATATGGATCACCTGGGATGAGCAGAGAGGGGGCAGGGTGGGGATTTGAGAAAGAAAGAAAGAAGCAGCACCGGGGTGAGGTACTGAGTGTACAGGTGCAGAGCCTGAACTTGGAGCTGCTTGGAGCATAGCCAGCTGCTGCTTGCGAAAGGGGACCTCACAGATGCCCAGCCTGGAGCTCTCCAGACAACTGAGCCCACGAACCAAGAGCTCCCAGTGCATAGGCAGGTTGGATTGACCCAAGGCGGGGTTGCATTGGCACAGGGCAGAGAGTCTGGGTGTGTCTAGCCAGGCAGGGAGGCTTTGCCTGCTTTAGATAAGTGGGGTGCTATTGTTAAGGGTGGGGCTTGAGCTAGGTGTTGGCACTGATGCCCAAGGGGGAGGCGGGGGGCGGGGGGGAACATTAGTCTTTGTGCAGAGACGTGCAGCTGGGACTTGGGACCTCTCTCCCAACCCTAGCACTTCCCCACCTGATACTTCAAGGTACGCTGACAGGACAGTCAGGCCCCTTTAAGGAGTAGTAGGTCTTGGGGGGCCAGCAACCTTGTTCAATGGCATGACTCTGCTGAGGAAAGAATTCTTGTTTGTATTATGGGAGGGCTAGAAGTTGTGTCTTGGACCAGGACCCATTGTTCTAGGCACTGTGCAGACTGTCCTACTGTCACGGACTCACAGGTCATGCCCACTCATGGCCCTGTACGGTCCCTGGCGGGAACCCCCTTCAGTGAGACAGCCCTTCTTGAGGGTTCACTCTCTCGGGGGTTAAGCCCCTCCACCTTCTAGAATCACACCTCTCTAGGCCCCCGCAGGGAGTCAACTCACTCTGGACCCCTGGGGCCTCCACTCCCAGAGGGAATAATGCAACCCTGTTCTCTAGACCAGAGTGACTCTCAGGAAGCATAAAAGAGGAGGGTTTATTAAATGCTTGAACACAGCATAGGATATTCTCAAGGCCCTCAAGCCTTGCCTCCCTCAGCACAGTACATCTAAGGGCATGTTTACACTATGGAATTAGGCCAATTTTATAGAAGTCGATCTTTTAGAATTCAGTTTTATACAGTCTATTGCATATGTCCACACTAAGCGAATTAAGTTGATGGAGTGCGTCCTCAGTACCGTGGCTAGCATCAACTTACAGAGCAGTGCACTGTGCAGACTGTCCTACAGGTCATGCCCACTCATGGCCCTGTACGGTCCCTGGCAGGAACCCCCTTCAGTGAGACAGCCCTTCTTGAGGGTCCACTGTAGTTATCCCACAGTTCCCGTAGTCGCTGCTGCCCACTGGAATTCTGGGTTAAGCTCCCAATGCCTGATGGGGCAAAAACTTTGTCGTGAGTGGTTTTGGGTACATGTTGTCAGCCCCACCCCCCCGAAAGCAACAGCAATCATTTCACACCTGTTTTCCAGGGTCCCGTCCGCTGGCCCCACTCAGCCTGCTGTCTGCTTGGATGATCAGAGTTCCAGACCATCCTGCCAGCCAGGGTCCTGCTCAGTCCTGCTCAGCTGACAGACCTCAGCGAGATCGATCAGGGGTGCCTGGACAGACATGGCTATCCTCCTCTTAGAGCACTGAATGGGAGTGACTCCAGGTCATTCTCTTCTTTAAGTTTTGTCTCATGGAGATTCAGTCCTGCCTGGAATATCATGCGAGCTGGAGGCTTCTGCCTCAGGCTGCTCTCCCAGCCGGCAGCACTGCACGGTCACACCTACCCCAGCCTGCCCCTTGCTCCCATGGCTCATGAAGCCCAGACAGTAATAAGGAGCAGTTCAACTTGTGGAATGACAAATTCAGAACGAAGGATTGCACTCTATGGGCCACGTTAGGTTATTTCAGGGTCCTAGATAGTATTTAGTCCCTATAAAAGTCTTCATGAAAATTTTCCTCCACCCCTAACAAAAATGTTAATTTATCAGAGCAGCTGAAAGGGTAAGGAACCTGGGACTAGAGAGCTTCCATGTTATTTAACTCATAATTGATATAACGCAAAGTAAAATTTCACAGCGCAGTCTGTTCTGAGATGAAAAATGCAGGAAGGGAGTCAGAAAAAGGAACAGTGAGCTGTTCCTGCCTGGTTTTGAACCTGCGATGTTTTGTGTGTTAGGTGAACATGATAACCACTGCACTGTGGGAGTTTTCTTTTTTTGCTATAGGCTTTGGTGAATGCACAGGAATGTTTTCTCTAGCTACAGAAAATACCTAATGCAATATCTATATCTATGGCCTTCCTGCTCACAAAGCGGTCATGCCCCTGCCCAAGGCTGACACAGTGCATGTGACACAGCGACCTGGCTCGGGCAGAATCGATAGTGAGGCATGATACTTTTGATGTTATGCAAACACAGCAATTCTTTCCTCGCCTCTGCCACTGAATGCCTCCATGCATTACGCTGTGCCCTATCAGTGTGGGAGGACTGCATGAGCTCGGAAAATATGTAATCGCGAGTGCGTTTTTTTTACCTTCTAATCTGAAATAACCTCAGGGATGGAGATGAACGGGGAAGCATAGAAACATTCTGGGGGGACTGCATGGTCACTTATGCCACTGAGTTCGCCACACTGGCCAAACAGGAAATGAAATTCAAAAGTTCCTGGGGCTTTTCCTGTGTACCTGGCTAGTGCATCTGAGTTCAAAGTGCTGTGGCAAGCAGTCACAATGGAGCACTCTGGGATAGCTCCTGAAGGTCAATATCGTCCAATTGCGTCCACTCTACCCCAAATTAAACCCAGCAAGGTCAATTTCAGCGCTAATCCCCTCGGCGGGGAGGAGTACAGAAATCGATTTTAAGACCCCTTTAAGTCGACAAAAATGGCTTTGTCGTGTGGACGGGTGCAGGGTTAAATCGATCTAACGCTGCTAAATTCGACCTAAACTCGTAGTGTAGACCAGGGCTGTCTCCCCTGTATCCAGATAGGCTCTGGCTGCTCTCTCTCCAGTCCCGAGACCCTGCGCTTTCCAGCTGGGCATCTGATATCACCAGCCCCAACAGCTCCTCCCCTGTCCTTTGCCTTCATCCCAGGTAAACAGGTTGCTGGGGCTCCTGTCTTCCATCCTTTGTTCCCCTCTGGCTGGAACTGCTTGGTCAGGTCACCGGGGTCCTCGCTCCTCAGCCCTTTGCCCTCCCACTGGCCAGAACTGGCTGGCTGCCAAGCTGGGGTGTGCTTCTTAGTCTCCAGGTCACCAGTTGTTAGTTTTCTCCATCTCCAGGCCGTTGTCCAGGGGTCCCGGCTGCCAGGCGAGGTCACACCTGGTTCTCTGCAACAACAAACTCTCTCCCACCACCTTGTTAAACATGCAGCACACAGGGAAACTGAGGACTGCACACACTATTCATGTAAAACACTACAAAAATCCCCAACTTCATCACACCTACTTCATAGGGCTGTGTGAGGATAAATTCATTAATGATTGTGAGGTGCCCAGATACTAGGTTATGGGGGATCTGTGAGCATCTAAGATCAAAACATATTGAATTTCCCAGTGGCTTGTGCCACATTCTCAGCTTTGACCCACTCCAGCCTGGGAGCTGGGAGCTCAGCATGATACCATGCGCAAATAAGCCTGCTGTTCCTGAACGTGATTCACCAGAATCATTAGCAGTGCTTGTGAATTTCTAAAAATGTCACATCTCCATCGTGCCTGCCTGCCGCTCCCAGATGGGTGGCCCCTGCTAGCGCTTGTTCTGAAGCAGCTGAACGCAGTCTAAAAATGGCTCCTCTTTTAATGTTTTCCCAATGCTGTGTTTTGGAAGTGCTTGACACCAGGGCTCAGCAGCTCGCACGCTGAATTGGCACCTTTTAATGGGAACAATTTCACAAGAATCCGATTCAGCTTTTCTTTCACTCTCAGGGGAGATTTTGCTGGAGGTAAAACTGGGGCAGTTCAAATACCCAAGTCACAATTGTATTTCATGTACCAGCCGCTTAACAGCTCCAGCCCAAGGATTTGCTCTGTGGATGTGTTAGATTTACTCCCAGGTGGCTGCTTTTCTAATAAGAAAAAAAAAAAAAGATAGATCTCTTTCCTGTGGAGCTCATAAAGCACAGGAGCCCAAATCCACTGAGAACAGCTGAGGCAGGGGTGAAGGGACTTTTGAAATATTAAACAAACATTAGAGCCAATCAGCATGTTCTCCCAAAGCAAAATCACCCAGCAGCTTAGCTGGAGTGTCTGCTCACAAGACTCCTCTCAACTGCTGTCATCCATGCACCAGGAGTTCTGGAGGAGCCAAGCGAGCTGTGCTTTGCCTCTGTGCTGTGCATTATTTGTCGCATGTGATTGGTCGCCAGGGTTGCTTGGTATACCTGGAAGTTCATAATTGGATGACAGCATCTTTTTGTAATCTCTTTATTGAGCCATGTGATGGGGTGGGCTTGGCCCTGAGGCCCTCTGCTGGAGGCCTTGTGGCCCTGCCTCACCCCACCCCAGAAAAGGTCAGTAGAGAGATTCTCCAAGCTACCTAGAGCAGCTGTGTGGGAAGCAGCCAGTCAGGGCCCAGCAGGTTAGTATATATAGGAGGAGCTGCAGGGCCAGCATGATTTCAGTTTCCTGTTAGAGCTGGAGGAGAGTGGATGGTGCGCTGGCTGATGGGCCTCTACCAGGACAAGGCCTTGAGGTAAGGGTGAAGAATGTGCTGAAGCCACAGGGAAGTGACCCAGGGAATTGTAGCACTTTATTTAAAAGGACATGGGGGATGGCTGTTATCTATAGAGTCCCTGGGCTGGGACCCAGAGTAGAGGGTGGGCCTGGGTCTCCCCCACCAGCCACTGGGAAAGTGGCCTGGACTTTGATGAACTCCAGAAGGAGAACTGAACCCTTTAAAAAGCTGCAAAGAGTCCTGTCAGATGCATCCGACGAAGTGGGTATTCACCCACGAAAGCTCATGCTCCAATACATCTGTTAGTCTATAAGGTGCCACAGGACTCTTTGCTGCTTTTACAGATCAAGACTAACACGGCTACCCTGCTGATACTGAACTCTTTTAGTGACCCAGCTGAAGAGCTGGGGCCAGAGAGGTTAAGAGTCTCCACGGAGGGAGCCCTGAGGGACATGGCCCTACACCAGGGCTGGGACATCTTAAAGAGCAGGGGTAATTCAAAGGAGCCCAGAAGGGGCTGAGAGATGGTTTGTATCAAGGTATTGTGATAGGCCCTGCTGGACTGATTGAAGAGTTAGCCCCAGGACAGGGCTGCAGATCAAAGGACCTTACCAAGGGTGCTGAAATAGGCCCCTGTTGGACTTACACCCAGACTTTGTGTGACTCGGCTGGAGGGCTGAGTCTCTGAAGAGCCACCACAAAGAGGTAGAGAGTGCAGGCACATGCACTCGCCAGACGGCGCTTGAGAGGGGTGAGTGTACCCTCATTACAGGGCCTGTGGGCAAAGCAGCCATTCACCCCACACCCGTGTAAACGCAAACCTGCTGGGGTGAATACAAGGAGGCAGGAAGATAGCTGAGTCGCTCCAAATTCACTGGGCTCTTGGCATGCAATCCCCTCTGTCAGTCAGGTAGTCCTGCACTTTAATCTGGGCTCCAAAGAGCTGCACCCCACCCAGCTGCACCATGAATCCATCTGCAGAGCAGCTGGCACTGGGGTGGGTGACATTGCATGGGACCAATGAAGGAAAGCATTGTCACCAACAGGACCCACTCCTGGCATTCACACACAGGCTTATCTTGCTCCCTGGGGCAGAAGCTGAAGTGGGGCAGTGTAACTAAGCAGCCTTTGGCAGAACACTACTGAGGGCTTGGCTACACTTGCGAGTTACAGTGCATTAAAGGAGCCCTGGGCACACTAGCTCACTCCCCGTCCACAGTGGCAAGGCATATATAGTGCTCCAACTCCACGGCTAGATGTTTGATACGCCTGCGCTGGAGCGCCCTAGTGTCAGTGTGAATGAGGTGTTGCATTACTGCGCTCTGATCAGCTTCCAGAAATATCCCATAATTCCCTTAAGTCAAGTGGCCACTCTTGTCGTTGTTTTGGATATGCCCTTTGAAGGCTCCATTTGGCAGCTGGCTGCTCATCTGCTCTGAGACAAAGCAACCTTTACTGTGGAATGCTGTGTGTGAGAGAGGGGGAGGGGGAGGTCTGGTGCTCTCTGAACTTACAAGACAGCATGCTGACATGCTCTCAGCCTGCCAAAACCCACTCTCTTCCCCCCCCCACACAACACACTCCCTGTTACACTCCACCCCCTCCCCCATTTGAAAAGCATGTTGCAGCCACTTGCATGCTGGGATAGCTACCACAGTTCACTGCTCTCTGTGGCTATTGCAAGAGCTGCTAATGTGGCCATGCCAGTGTGCTGTCAGCTGTCAGTGTGGACAGACTACAGCACATTCCCTACATCTCCAAGTGTAGTCATGCCCTGAGAGTATCAATTCAGGACAAATTGCCTAGAGCAGGGAAGTTACAGCCCAAGGCTGGGGTTCCTTCACTACTGAGGCATGCTAAACAGAGAAGACTGGTTTTATTCCACTGGCTAACCAGAAAGCATAAAAGCAATTCCCTTAAACTCCAGTTTCCCAGTATCACCACCAGCACCACTTCTTATGGGGATGAATGGTTATTGTCATTAAACAGATGGTTAAGGGTTAATGTCTCTTTTACCTGTAAAGGGTTAAGAAGCTCAGTAAACCTGGCTGACACCTGACCAGAGGACCAACAGGGGGACAAGATACTTTCATATCTTGGTGGAGGGAAGTCTTTGTGCGTTTTGTTTTGTTCGTTGTTCACTGTCAGGACTGAAGGGGGACGGGATATCATTCCAGGCTCTCCAAATCTTTCTGAATCAGTCTCTCATGTTTCAAATTTGTAAGTAATTTAGCCAGGCAAGGAGTGTTAGTCTTGTTTGTTTTTTCTCAACTTGTAAATGTTTCTTTTTGCTGGAAGGATTGTTACCTCTGTTTGCTGTAACTTTGAATCTAAGGCTGAGGGCGGGATCCCTCTGGTCTATTGTAAAGCATTTTCCATCCTGATTTTACAGAGAATTTTTATCTTTTCTTTCTTTAATTAAAAGCTTTCTTTTTAAGAACCTGATTGATTTTTCCTTGTTTTAAGATCGAAGGGATTGGGTTTGAATTTACCAGGGATTGGTGGGGTGGGGGGGAAGAAAGGGGGGGATGGTTAATTTCTCCTTGTTTTAAGATCCAAGAGGTTTGGATCTGTGTTCCCCAGGAAAGGTTTTGGGGGAACAGAAAGTGTGCCAGACACTAAATTCTGGCTGGTGGCAGCGTACCAGATATAAGTTAGTAATTAAGCCTAGTGTTCATGCAGGTCCCCACTTTTTGTACTCTAAAGTTCAAAGTGAGTGTAGCCATGCCCTGAGAGCATCAATTCAGGACAAATTGCTTAGAGCAGGGAAGTTACAGCCCAAAGTTGGGGTTCCTTCACTACTGAGACATGCTAAACAGAGAAGACTTTGGTTTTACTCCACTGGCTAACCAGAAAGCATAAAAGCAATTCCCTTTAAATACTCCTGTTTCCCACTATCACCACCAGCACCACTTCTTTGGGGGATGAATGGTTATGAAAACCAATATCCCAGTAAAAGAAAAAAGGTTCTTCTGATCCTAAAGGATCAAGACCCAGATCCAGGTCCACATACAAGTCAGATCTTACCTACAAATCACACTGTTGCCAATCCTTTAGAATTTAAAGGTTTATTCATAAAGAAATATAGATGAGTTAAAATTGGTTAAAAGGAATTAATTACATACAATAATGGCAAAGTTCTTGCTTCAGGCTTGTAGCTGTGATGGTGTTATACCAATAAAAACTAGCAGGATCCTAAAGGGGACAAGACATTTGTCACATTTATTGTAAATACCATAATAAAATAAAAGATAACAGCAAACAATGTTGCTTGGTTACTTATTCCTATGATTATATATATATATATATATATATATATATATATATATATGGGACTATGGAAGACAACACTAGAAGTAACTCAAGGCAACTTGCACAGTGGCCATCAATGCGGCATATACCAAGGTGATGCACTGCCTGCTGTTCTGCATAGGCTTAAACCCCCTCAGCCAGATAATCACAAGGACTGGATACGGGTACAGGTTCAGGAGTGGAAACTACCATCAGCCACCTCCTTCATGGATGACATCACTGTATCTAAGAATGAACGGACATCGACTCGCTAATCCACCTGACACGGATCTACAGTGAGATATCGGGATGTTCATTCGGACTGGAGAAGTGTGGCCGGATGGTAGTGAAGAGAGGGAAGGCAGTCGCGCCTGATGGGGTGGAACTACCAGCGGGCCAACATAGCAGACATAGCAGACCAGCTACAAGTACCTTGGGCATCCCGCAGTACATGGAACCACGATGAGGAAGCAAGGAAGACAGCAACATCCAAGTATCACCAAAGGATAAGACAGGTCCTGAGAACCAGCTCAGTGGAAGAACAAGATCCACGCCATCAACGGATACGCCGCCAGTTCATCAGATACCCTGCCGGTTATAGTGAGCTGGCCAAAGGAGGACATGGAGGCTGCCGATGTTGAAAACCCGGAAGCCCTACATGCACGGAGGTTTCCACCCAAGTCCAACACCAGAGACTGTATACAGCGGAAGAAGGCGGGCGGGGCTTGGTGAGCGTCAAGGCCACTATCCTGGATTGAAACCCGGAACATCAGGAGTACATCAGTAAGATGGCCCCCAAGAGAGCTGCTGAGAGAATGCCTGAGGCAGCAGGCAGCATGGGGAAGACCAAGCAGAAGAAGTGCCATGGCAAGACAAGACCCTTCATGGATGTACCATCGACAGATAGCTGAGGTGGCTGACATTGGGAAATCCTCAGTGGCTGGAAAGGGCTGGACTAAAAGACAGCACTGAGGCACGATCATAGCAGCACAGGAACAGGCACTGAGCACCAGATCCATGAAGCAGGGGTCTACCACACTAGAGAGGACCCAAGGTGCAGACTGTGCAGAGAGGCCTCAGAGACAGTCCAACACATAGTTGCCAGGATGTAAGATGCAGGCAGGAACAGCATACACTGAACGGCACAACCAAGTGGCTGGCATTGTGTACAGGAACATCTGCACAGCGTATGGGCTAGACCTCCCAGCCAGATGGGAGATTCCGCAGAAGGTTGTGGAGAATAGCAGGGCTAAGATTCTGTGGGACTTCCAGATCCAGACGGACAGGCAGGTACTGGCCAATCAAACAGACATCGTGGTAATAGACAAGGAGCAGAAGACAGCGGTGGTGATAGATATAGCAGTGCAAGTGACAGCAAACATCAGGAAGAAGGAATATGAGAGCTGGAGAATACCAGGGCCTGAAAGAGGAACTGGAAAGGATGTGGATAGTGAAGGCCAAAGTGGTCCCAGTGGTGGTAGGAGCCCTCGGGCTTACTCCTAAGCTGGGTGAGTGGCTCCAACAGATCCCAGGAACAACATCAGAGCTCTCTGTCCAGAAGAGTGCAGTGCTAGGAACAGCTAAGATACTGCGCAGAACCCTCAAACTCCCAGGCCTCTGGTAGAGGACCGAGTTGAGGAAGACACATACCACCCATAGGGGTGAGAGGGGAATTTGTTTTTATATATACTATATATATATATATATAAACATCCATTCACCAATCATTCATACAAGTTTGTAGATATTATAGTTACCAGCCTAAAGTTGCTGTGACAGAATACTGGCCAGGTACTCTGTACACAAGAGTGGAGCCGAGTCCGGGTCAGGTGCACCTGATGCTCCTGGAGGCTGGCAGCAGAACCATAGACTCAAAGTCCTCGGTCTTCAGAGTCCAGCTTATAGGAGTTTTCCCTATGTTAGTTCATGGGAGTTGCTTCATTCTGCTGTTGTTTAAATTAATCAGCAGGTGGCTGGCTCCATGTTGGCAGAAATGTTACCAAAGTCTCTTATTCTTACCCTTCTTTTTTACAGGCTTTAGTTTGGATTCAAAGTCTATAGGTCTTGCTGTGGTCTTTGGGTTTGGATGATCACCGTCAATTGCAGGCATGACTTTCAGCCTTGAACCTGGCTTTGATCTTCCTTCTGTTGTTCTTTTTGTCCTTTTTTTTTTTTTTTTTTTTTTTTAGGGTGGAGCTTTTTACTTTGTTTCACTGTTGTCTAGGTCTTCAGCCGTTGGTAGTTGAACTTCACCTCATCAGGACAGGCTGGGGCTGGAGGTTGATTTTTACATCCATACATGCCTCATTCACACATCTAAACTAACTAATAAGATTACAGCAGGGTTTGCAAAATGAAGGGTTGAAGGAAGCTTTTACAAAATGGAGTGAGCGTTTTAAAATGGGATTTGAATTACAATATGGCAAACAGTGAACAGAAGTTACAATGCAGGAAGTGTATGAATGGTGAAACAGAAGTACATTAATAAAGTGAATAATTAAAAACAATTTCATTTATCAGTTCTACAATGGATAAACTGCAGGATCAAACAAGTCTCTGGAGTATATCCATAGCTGGGCTGGGTCATCCAGTCCTTTGTTCAGAGCTTCAGTTCAAACACAGTTCCTCCAGAGGTCAAGAAGCAGGATTGAAGACAAAATGGAGATATGATGATGCCTTTTATAGTCCTTTTCCATGTGTGTCTGCTTATTTGTTCCAAACACAGTTGCCCAGCACATGGCTTGAAAGCCTTACAGTCCTCTCAATAGCCATGCCCCTGCATGCCTTGCTGCCTTCCAAGGGGAGCAGTGGGGGCAAAAGACATATCTGGCTTCAAGAATAAGCTTGATAAGTTTATGGAGGGGATGGTACTTTGAATAACCTAATTTTGGCAATTAATTCGTCTTTGGCTACTAGCAGTAAATATGCCTAATGGCTTCTGATGGAATGATAGATGGGGTGGATGTGAGTTATACAGAGAATTCTTTCCTGGGTGTCTGGCTCCTGAGTCTTGCCACATGCTTAGGGTTTAGCTGATCACCATATTTGGCTGGGGAAGGATTTTCCTCCAGGGGCAGATTGCAGAAGCCCTGGGATTTTTTCGCCTTCCTCTGCAGCGTGGGGCATGGGTCACTGCTGGAAGGTTCTCTTGCACTTGTAGTTTTAAACCATGATTTGAGGACTTCAGTGGCTCAGACACAGGTTTGATATAGAATGGGTGGGTCAGATTCTGTGGCCTGCATTGTGCAGGAGGTCAGACTAGATGATCATAATGGTCCCTTCTGACTTTAAAGTCTATGATTCTATGAGTCATAAGGTGTATCTGCCTTCTCTCAATGGGTCAGTTGTATAGCTGATGGTCCTTAATGGGCCATCAAGCAGGCTAGGTAGTGCTGATGCCAAATTGTCTGGGGTGTCACCCAGGAGCATAGCACAAGTTTGAAATACAGACAGTATAGAGCCAATACTTATAACTTTAAATACAAAAATGATACATGCATATGGATAGCATAATCATAACCAGCACATCATAACCTTTTCATAGTCACCCTACTTGACCTCCACTGCACAAGATTTGGTGCCACTATAGGAACTTGGTTGCAACACTGATCTATATGGTCACCATTCATGTCAACAACATCACAGGCAGTGCAGAGCAACTGCTGCCCCAAAGGGGAGCCAAGCAACTGGTCATTCCCATGTGGGGAGGAGGCTGTTGCCCTCTGTAAAACTAGGGGGTTCCCCTTCAGAGCATTTCCAGCCCTGCCCCATGTGCCCCTCAGTGAATCTCCCTAGGGGAGTGAGAGGAGTGGGGCTGGAGGAGGGTCAGGCTCCAGGAGCGGTTCATGAGCACAAGTGCTCTGACTGCCACAGGCCTCTCCATGGGTCGCTCTGGCTTCTGCCCCTGCACCACTCCTAGCTAGTGAGCTATGGTGGCAACGCCACAGCTAGTTCTGCCCTCTGCAGTGAAGAGCCCTAGCTGCTCCTCAGCCACGTGCCTCCAGGCCCCCTCAGCCATGGCGCCACCCTAGATTGAAGCAGTCTTGGTGGGTGTGGAGAGAGACAGACTCCAACCCTGCAAGGGCTTGGAAGATCACTGCCAGGGCCCGGACTTGGTAGGGAGCCAGAGCTGGGGCAATGAGCAGCAGGGGGTGTTCTGTGCACTCCCAGTGCTCAGTCGCATGGAGCGCCAGCTGCAAGGAGGAGTAGAGGGCAGGGATCCCCATTGCTAGGGATGCCCAGGCAGGGGAGGGCGCACTCTCCCCACTAGTGGATGGGCAGGGGCATTCTGGTCTCTTCAGCATGTGGTCCAGTCCTAAAAGGCCTGAGCTGTGCAGGGGTCTAACAGCAGGATGGCAGCTGTGGACGAGAGTAGAGCTCCTGCCTGCTCTGCCTTTGCCTCCTGCCCCTGTCCCGCCCATCCCAGCAGATGCGTGTGTCACTCAGCCAGCAGCTTAGCTGTCTGTGGCCAGGGCAGGGAGAAGAGAGAGAAGGTTCGCTACTGTGTCAACCCAGAGACTGCTCTGGAGCCCATGGTTGGGGGTGACAGCTCTGCCCAATCTCAACCTCTGGGGAATGTGACCCCCATGCTCATCCTGTTAGGCCTCATGGGGGCATCATGCAGTCAGCTCTGCTGATCATGGTATCACTACAGATGTTTGCCCCCCCAACCTGGGGATGTAAGGAAATCATCTCCAGTGCCATCCATGCTGGATCCTGGCTGGGAGCCTGGGCCCCGGCAGTTCCTGCCAAGGAGGTCTCTGCCCTGCTCTGCTTGCATGCCCCTAGGAATGCCCAGAGACATGCTGAGAGCCACTTATGTATTATGGATGATTCCCAGTTTTAAAAGTTAATCTGTGTTAATGATAGCACATGCCCCCACTGCTCTGTGGGCCCAGCGCCTCTCAGCCCCACAGCACAGACCCATGGCTCCAAAGGGAGCCCAGTTGTGGCACTCACATCAGTGAGTAGTGGGGGCAGCTTTCCCTACTGGTCAGCATGGCTCATGCAATGCAGCTGGAAATTAACTGGTCAGCATGTCCAGGGCAAGGCAAAGAGACATGCTGATTGGGCTGTGTGTCCCATGTGTGACCCGGATGGATGCTGATAGGTCCAGGCCTCCCTCAGCTGGCAGAGGCAGGTGCTGATTGATGTGTGCCTCACACTTGGCAAAGGTGGATGCTGATTGGTCTGGCCCTCCTTCTCCTGGAAAAGGTGGGCACTGACTGAGGCAGGACTGTCAAATTGATGTAGGTGGATGCTGATTGGCCAAGGTTGTTCTCAGCTGGCAGAGGCAGCTGCTGATTGGTCCATGCCTCTCAGGCTTGGGAGGATGGGCTGGTGGTTCGCTCCTGTTTTTGAAGGGTGAGTTTCTTTGTGCAGAGCTGTGGGGATTTGCTTGTCATCCCCATCCCAAGGGAACACCCACTGGTGCAAGGCCCATGCAGCCCAGCCCAGAGTCAACTGCTTGCCCCATGCTCTACCGAGTCTGATCCAGCCCCAGAGCCATGCACAGGAGACATGGAGACACCCCTTCCCCCCACCAGCACTCCCACAGCTGGTGCAGGATGAGCCTCGTGATCCAGGCTGGGGCATGTCCTGGTTATACCTTGTTTGGAGATGACTCCTCGGCCTCCTGGAGCCTCAGGACATCTCCTCCTATTCTCCCAGTCGCACCCTGAGTGTCACACTCTATAGCCTCATTCTCTCTATGAGGCTCTGTGATCCCATCTTAGCTGGGCTCTGACCCTCCCTCCCTGTGATCCTCCAATCCTACCAGATGATCACACCACAGCCCCAGAGAGAGGGCCTACGTTTGGTCCCGCTGTGTATGAAGCTTAAAATCCCACTGGCTCTTTGTGCTGCTGCCCCCACTGCCTGAGCCTCTTGTGCCCTTCCCACCTGCCTGGCATCTCCTTTCCCTGCTGGCAAGGCCTCCCTCCCCGTGCACAGCATGAAGACCAGGACATGCTGTCAGACTATGGGCCATTTGTGCTTGGTGGGAGCCTGGGAAACCACACCTCTCTGAGGGGCACTTTGCCAGCATGGCACTCAGCCCCACATCCTTTGGTGTGGGGGCAGGGGAGGTCTGTCAGGGGGAGCTAAAGTGTCTTGTCCAGCCAGGTAGGAAAAAGGATCTCTACAACTTCCCCAGCATCAGACATCCCATGCAGCCCCAGTCCACAGACAGCTGCAGCCCATCCCATTGGCGGGCAGGCCAACATGTTTTACTTCCCCTGCCCTACATGCCAGCCTGTCAGTACCCTTCCACATCGCTCTGGGGCAGTGTCTCCCCAGCCTTGTGTTTTTGACCTGGGAGCCAAGAGGCTCATGTGATGCTGGCAAACCGTGTGCCAGCTTGTGCCAAGGTCCACATCACTACCACCACCACCACCACCATACTAGCCCCTGGTCTTACTCCTCCCCTTAGCCCTAGGCTGGACCTGGGAGCCAGAGGAGGAAGGAAATCATGTCCCTTTGTTATGGGAAAAGGGGTGTAGGGATCCATCATGGAGGTGCTCTAGTGCCACTGCGGAGCTGCGCCTGAAGGTGCTGCCCCCAAAGACACTCACTCCCGCCCTTGTTTAGTAGCCCCTGCCCAGTGGGAGCAGAAGCACTGAACAGATCTAGCAGCAGCCAGAGTCAAAGCCCCATGCTGGCCAAGCCTCCGGGAGCTTTTGTTGATGGTTATAAATTATTCTCCTTCCCCAACACACTGCCTTTAATCTCCAGGCTGGCTGCAGAGAGGTTAGCCTGCTTCTAGCAGGAGCTGGCCACCTCCTCCCCAATGCTCAGCAAAAAACTGGCTGCCTTTTCATGCACACTCAAAGTATGCCAATTTTCTGCTGGCTATGCGCTGGTAGCAGCCACCTCTCCTCTCCACTGCAGGGGGGCAGCTGGCACTGCTGTGGTCCCAGTGATGGCTGTGCAGTCCTCAGAGCCTGGATATCTCAGCCCTGGTGGATCCAGCTGTGAACAGTCTGCCCTTACAGAGGAAGGATGATCTAGTCATTAGGGTCATCACTTGGGGCTCAGGGATCAGTTCTCTGCTTTGCACCAGGCTTTTTGGGCAAGTCACTGAGGGCTGAGTGCAGTAGACCTAGGAGAGCAGTGATCAAGCCAGCTGGATAGAAATAGCAGTGCAGCCATGGTGGCACGAGCTAGCTCCCTTCATATTATCCCATCTGGGACCTGGGCTATGCGCTCAAGAAGTGCCAAAGGGCAGAGAAATGGCAACTCCCTGCCATGAAAGTCACCAGGGCTTTTAGGAGATGGGGGAGCGACAGGACTAGCAGAGTCTTTGGTTCACTGACTGTTTTGAAAAAGTAGGAAAATAAAATTTGTATTGAGTTGATCCCAACATGCCGCTTTTGGCAAAACCGACATGAACTTGTGAAATATTTCCATGTTGCCAAAAAAAAAAAAGTTTCAACTGAAACCATCCAGCAATGGACCGCAGCAGGAGCTGAGGGAAGGATGGTGTATATGATTGTCAACTGTTGATCCAAACCAGATTACGGTGTATGCATAAGAAGTCTAATCATGTGCCTGATGAATCCACTAGCTGTTGACAAACAAGCCCAATTCAAGAGCGACACAGCTTGTTACAAATTTCACAGCTCCATGTTGTCTCAGTTAGAGTCCATAGTCAATGTGATTGCTGATGTCCTGGCACGGCCTAGCACTGATAAAAGCCTCAAACACAACTCAGCACAACACCATGTACAAGGCAGGTAGGGCTTGTCTACACTAGAGAGATTGTATGACTATAGCTGTGGTGCCATGGCTACACTACCATAACCCTGTCGTGTAGATACAGCCTATGCGGACAGAAGGGGTGTTCCCATCAGGGCAGGAACACCCTGAGCGATGGGAGCTACATCAGTGGAAGTATTCTTCCTCAATATCTCTCCATCCCCCCGGGGGTCAGATCAGCACAGCTGTGTTGCTTGGAGGAGGGAGGCGTTCACACCCCTGGCTGCCAGGCTTCTGTGGAGCTAAATTTTAAGTATAGACCAAGCCCAAGTCTCACAAGAGGCTGAGAACGGTAAGCAGCTGCTGGGTCGGCAGGCTTCTTCGGAAAAAGTTGTTAGCCCAGACATGGTTTTTGTGCCAGTAGCCGTGTGCCTCGGAGGCTGTGTGAACATGTGGTGTATTCTAGGATACAGCTACACTGAAATTAACCCCCCATGGCTGGTCTGTGTCAGCTGACTCTGGCTGCCAAATTACAGTGTAGATGTCCAGACTTGGGCTGGAGCCCAGGTTCTGAGATCTCATGGGAGCGGGGAGAGCCTGAGTCCTGCAAACCTGAGTCACCCACGGGTGTTGAATTGTGGCATGTACATTCCCACAGAGGCCCCAACTGAGATCAGGGCCCCATTGTACTAGACAGAGTAAGGGACAGCCCCTGACCTGAGCAGCTAACAACCAACATAGACAAGGCAGGCAAAGAATGGGAGGGGAAACTGAGGCATGAAGAAAAAGCCACTGGCCTGCTGGGTGGCCTAAGCTGGGAATTTTTGCAGCACCCAACACAAGGGGGTGCTGGTCCTTGATTGATGCCCATGGATACAACCCCAACAGAAATGAATAATGATAATCAACACAGCCCTGGCTTCCCGACTCCCAGGGCAGGATCCACCCATGGGAGAGCCCTGCCCACCCATCGTAGAAACCAGAAGCAAAGAGGCACAGAACAACCCCTCTGTGGGGTGCTTCAAAGCCCTTGTTGTTAATGGAACTGCAGCGCTAGCTACCCTGGCATGCACACAGGGCCCTTCCTCAGCTGCTGCCCAGGAGGGTGCTGCATAACACGAGTACCATGGTGTTAGAAACCCTCGGCGACTAGTATGTTACAGGCCAAGCGATTGGAGGGGCCTCTGGCCTCTCTGCAGATGATGCAGTGTTCCTGCTGCCATTAGTCTCATGGGTCTAATGCCGGGCTGAGAGCCCAGAGTGCTGGGGTTTGCCCAGGCTCTGCCACAGCCTGCCTCGGTGACCTTGGGCCAGTCACTGACTATCTGTGGGCCTTGGCACCACATTGGTACAAGGGAGCGAGAATCCTCTCTTTGGTCATTAATCTGCTTGGGCTGCGAGCTTGCTGATACCGGGACAGTCTCTCACCCTATATCAATAGCACCAATTGGGGTAGGCAAATCCTTCCCCCCCCCCCCCCCCCAATTCTTGCACTTGCTTAAAGTCCCATAGGCCAGGGATACTTGGTGGGGGAGGGGGGCTGACCCAGGACTACATCAATATGACTGGTGCTGGAGTGTCGGAACATTGCTTCCGCTGTGTGAGCATAGCGGCACTGCATTATGGGCCAGACTGAGCTGGGCCAAATGGTGCTGGGACCTGACACAAGGGGAGCAGAGGAGCCCCTTTCCCCTTGAACTTGATCCCAGGTGGCACCAGCTCATGCACTATGTGGATAAGAGAGGTGAGACCTGGGGTCTCTGCTGGGATGGGGGCAGAGGTGGGATAGCTGAATGGCACCATGTGCACAATATGTGTGCACAGCACCTGGGTGCAGTGGACCCTAGTCTCAGTGGAAGTCTGGAGTTGCTGCCGTAGCACAAATAACCATTTATTGGTCATCCTGACTGGCTGCTGTGCCCAGAGGCCATGATGATGGGCTCGAAGAGCATTAGTGTCAGTAACTGTCCTTGTGTCAGTCACAGGGCAGGTGCAAGTCAACCAGGGTGGGGGTGCCATGCAGACAATCTCCCTTCTAGCACCTGTGACAGCAGCAGGTGGTGGCTGTGTCACTGCCCAGGGGGTGTTCTCAGCCTGCCCTGGGCAGGACGGGGCCAGTCCCTGCAGATTAGCCCTGGAGCTTTGCTCAGCTCAGCAGGGTCTCCCTGCTCCTCATGCTTCCTCACTGGGATTCCAGCAGTAACTTAAACAGGTCTATAGCTACTTTGCTTTCCATGATCGGTGCAATGGTGGCCTTTGCCCCCTGGAACAGAGAAGCCCTTGCAAGCCCTCCCAGCCCTTAGCCATGAAGCCACACTGGGCTAAGCCCCCATCACATCACACAGGCTAAGTGGGGTTGGTTTTGGTCACTTCTCAGATGACAGGTCTCAAATCACAGGGACATAAAGTTGGTGATCCATCAGTTATTCCCTCCCCGATGTCCTCGGGCTGGTGTTGGGGTGAGGGTACTGTGCTGCTAGAGGCATTGTTTTTTAGACTAAAGTCCTGACCACTCATGGTTATTAGAGACTTAATTGGCATGTGAACCCCAATTTCCTGGCCACTTTCCAGCAGTGGTTCACCAAGGATTAGTTACCATCTGCCTCCCCAAATTAAATGGATACTGCATTCTTCATCTCTGCTCACACTGTGTCACTGTCTAGCTACTGTGTGCCATCCCAGATATGGCTGCATTTCAGTGATGGCTGATCCCTGTGCGTAAAGAGCTGTGGGATCCTTGTGGAGGTGAATGTCAAGAAACACTGCTGGTAAATCACTCCAGCTAAAGCAAATGTGCGGGGAGAGGGAGGCAGGGCCACGGGCCTGATCACCACCACACTGAACTCTGTGTTATAGCTGGCCTGTTACTTTAAATCTAAGGCGTTCACATCCTGTCTTTGGCAGTGTAATTAGGGCAGGATAAATGTGTATTAACATGAAATCTGTCATCTTTGCAAGCCAAGTTACAGTGCAAAAAAGGAGGCAAGAGCAGAGGACCTGATAATACGCTTCATGGTAATTGCTTGAGCTATCTTGAACTAATTAGAAACTCAGCTGTCTCATCCCTGGGAAATGAGCATTCCAAGTGATGGGCAGCCACTCCCCTGGCCCCCAAACCGCACCTCCCGGCCCAGTGCAGAGGAGGGAGAGACATGGAGCAAACAGCCCCAAGGAAGAGTTGGATGACAATTCACACAGAGCTGTTGAGGCCACACTGAGCTCAAGGTCTCTATAAAGCCCCTGTCTCTATTGCAGCCGAGTACCATTCGTGTCTGAGCTTCACTGGTCCCTGTGCGGCGGGGCAGGGCTGTCGGCCCCATGGTACTGACGGGGAAATGGGACAGAGCACTACATAGGCCCAGGTTTAAAGGGACAGAGCTGGTGCCTCACTCAGCATGGCACTGCCTACGTGTCTGAGGAGCAGGGCTGTCCTTATCCATAAGCGAAGTACGCAGCTACGTAGGGCACTAGGAAATTTGGGGCACCAAATTTCCTGGTGTCCTCTGCAGCTGCGTGGTGTTCCAGCCCCTGCTCCGGCTCTTCCCCAGGGCCCCCACCCTGCCTCTTCCTCACCCACTCCCCTGAGGGCTCCTACCTACCGGTGAGTGCAGGCCCGACCGCTTCTGAACAACCTGGCCCAGCCTGCTCTGCTCCCCTGGCTCCCAGCCACATCACCAGTGAGTGCTGGGAGGTGGTCCCCACCTCCCCACAAGCCTGGGAGCCAGGAGAGCAGAGCAGGCTGGAGTTGGGTCACTTTCTAGGCTAGGCACAATTCTTTTTCCTGGTACAGCCCTTGTTTCAGCTTAGGTGATAGCTAGGGGATTTCTTATGATGGCCCCCTTCTTTGTTTCACCCACATATATTTTTTGCATAAGGCGGAAATCTTTTGTCCCTCTAGATTCTCCGCCCCTCAATGGAAAAGCACCAGGTTAAAAATGAATTTTAGTTTAGGTAACATGATTACATGTCACTTTAAAACTTCCTGTATACATGTGTGCTGGCTAGTGGGTAATGAAGACTTACAGGAAAGACAGAGACATTTACAGTCAAATGTCCTGGTTAATGGGATCTATCAAGATTCCAAACCACCATTAATGGTCCACACTTTGCATAATTACAATAGGCTCTCAGTTATTTTATCTGAAACTAGAAATAAAAATATAACCACACTCAGTAAATTATAAGCTTTGTAATAAGACCTTAAAAAAAAAACCTTTTGCATAAAGCATATTTCAATTATATTCATACTCATCAGCATACTTTCATAAAATTATGTAGAGTGCAACGTCACACACTACAGTCAAATTGCCACCCCACTGACAGACCTAACCAGGAAAAAACAGCCAAATGTAGTTCAGTGGACTGAAAAGTGTCAAAAAACCATTAACCAGCTTAACCCTTACATCTGACCCTGCACTGAGGGCCCTGGACTTCAACCAACCGTTTGTCGTAACCACAGATGTGTCCAAGCGCGGTGTGGGAGCAGTTTTAATTCAGGAATAGGGTGACCAGATGTCCCAATTTTATAGGGACAGTCCCGATTTTTGGGTCTTTTTCTTATATAGGCTCCTATTACTCTCCCCCACTCCCTGTCCCCATTTTTCACATTTGCTGTCTGGTCAGGAAAGACCAAATGAACAATTCCATCCTGTCATGTTTTCAGCAAAAAACTTTCCGAGAGGGCAAGCAACTAGTCAGTCTCAGAAAAAGAATGCTACACCATTGTGTATGCTCTGGAGAAGCTACACCCATAAATTTGGGGACGGTGGTTCCACCTGCAGACTGACCATGCTGCACTGAAGTGGCTTCACACAGTCAAAGAGACTAACAAAAGACATCTTTGGTGGAGTTAAGTGCTCCAAAACTTTGATTTTAAAATTCAAAACATTTCAGGAGCCTCTAACAAAGTGGCTGATGCACTCTCCCAGGAAGGTTTCCCATAATCAGCTGGATAAAAACAGAGAAGACTTCTGTCTTACCCCACTGGCTATCCAAAAGTCATACAAGCAATTCCCTTAGACACTCCAGTTTCCTAGTATCACCACCAGTGCCACTCGTTATGGGGATGAATGGTTATGAAAACCAATACCCCAGTAAAAGAAAAAAGGTTCTGATCCCAAAGGGCCAAGCCCCAGACTCGGGTTAATATGTTTATATTACAGAATATTTAAATAAAGAGGATACACAGAGTTTGGCGTGTCAGTCATTAGTCATCGGGGGCAACATACAGAGTATAGGGGGACGCTGGTATTTGGTTATGGGTTAGTATATAGTACATACAGTCTGTAATGTCCCCAATGCGGGGTGTACGGTGGGTGGGGTCAAAATATAGTAGGGCCAAAATAATAAGTAGGGCAGCAAGTGAGGGGTACATTTGCTTCATCTAGATGGGTTACACATAGTCCGCATGAATTTAGAGCAACGCGAGGCCGGGTAATTGGGACAGGGTGAACCTCAACGGTGGTGGAATCCAGATCCGATGGGTTCTAGGAACATCAGGGGATGTATTTTAGTAGGGGGTTGGTAAGTTCCCCCTCCCCAGTGGGGTGCGTGGAGCCACATCCGGCTCACTCCTGGTACTGGCCGGTGGGCCGGTGGATTGTGTTCGGTTGTAAAAGTGTCACTGGAGGAACCGATAGATGTCCGAGAACCATCACGTCTCATGAGTCGCGCATGAGCGACGGCCCACCCCACAGGACCCTAAGTAACAGACGTTCGTTAACAGGGGTCCCAGGCGCCACAGCGCCACGAACGGATCAGGAAGGCGTCGGTGGTACAACCTCGTAGCCTTTTGCCCCGCAAGGTGTCAGTCAAAGGGAAGCCATATTTTATCGGAAGTTTAACAGGGCTCCGGGCTTCTATCGCGGACACCAGGGTCCGGTTTCTCCTGAAATGGAGATCGTCACGTCGACCAAGGATGTACTTTTTTCGCTCCAACGTCCGTGACGACGATGTCTGGCGCAGCGGGCCTGTCGGTGTAGGGATGTGCGGTTGACGCAATCTCACCGAGTGTGGGGCGATGCCCTTCACTAGGCGGTCCTGGTACGGCCGTTGTGGCGCAGGCTCCCGCTCCTGGCAGTGGGGCCTTAGCAGGCCACACCTGTATCTGTGGGGCAGTGGTCTCCAGGTGTCCCGGATCTCCTGCAGCGCTGTCGTGTTCCCTGACCGGATGCCTCACATAGAGCGGCTCGGCAGTTACGTCGCGCGGTGTATGAACTCACCAGTGTCGGCGAAGCCGGTGTGAGTTCTCCGGCGGTGGAGGAGTGTTGTGCGGAGTGAGTCTATATTGTACGTGGTCTACGTGCGAAAGGCCCTTGCCTGGTCGGTTTCCGCAGCTGTCCACGTAGAGTGCGTAGCGACGGCGGCTTTAGGACTGTCTCTAGCACAAACTTGGTCTGGGGCTGAATGGTGATGCCTGCCTCCGTCTTGATCGCGCACCCCATGAAACTTCCCAGCTACCCTGCCACTCCTCGCTCCATACCCAGCAGCAGCCCAGTCGCTTCCCTAGCCAGCGCGTGGCGTTGCGGGCGCAGGACCACAGCGAGGCGATGTCCCACCTGTCTCGGCCGAATTCGCCGTCCAGGGAGCCGCTCAGGAAAATGGCTATATCCTGGCCGGAGGGAGGCCTGCCGATTCGCTTCTCGGTGGCAGTGTGCAGGGCGGTCGCCGTGACGCTCTTTACTGTGGTGTCCGGGCACATCAGGAGGCGGAAGGCGTGCATGATGACCGCGATGTCACAGAGGTCTCCCATGCGGGGGATATTGGCGCCACCGTGCCTGTGAGCAATATATATGAGCTCGTTGCTGGCTCTCTGGGGCAGGGACAGCCACTTTTTGACCAGCTGCCAGATATACCAGTCAGATCTTACCCACAAATCACACTGTTGCCAATCCTTTAGACTCCAAGATCTAAAGGTTTATTCATAAAAAGAAAGAAATATAGATGTGAGCTAAAATAGGTTAAATGGAATTAGTTACATAGAGTAATGGCAAAGTTCTTGATTTAAGCTTGTAGCAGTGATGGAGTAAACCGCAGACTCAGCTACCCAATCTTCCCTCTGAACTTGAGGCACAGACTGTTCACTCAAAGAATCAGCATGGAGACATTCTTCTCTCAACAACTTTGTCTTCTGAACAAACTGGTCAAGCACAGCTACTTGGTTATAGGGCTTGTGATGGGTTGGGTCACAGAAACCCCCTTGGGAATGCCACCTGATATGCTGAGGCTACCTCTGAGCATGTTTTCCCTGGCAGCTTGGGACTTCAGTACCCTGTCTTGTTGAGCCAGACATGCTAGCCAGCTGCAAACACAGACACAGGTCTGAATCACGTCCCCCAAAAGTTGCAGGCTTAACTGAAAACAGCTTAAGAAGTGCTCCTGTCTCCAGCACCCAGATACCTAGTTCCCAGTGGGGTCCAAACCACAAATAAATCCACTTTACTGTGTATAAAGCTTATACAGGGTAAAGTCATAAATTGTTCACCTTCTACAACACTGATAGAGAGAGATGCACAGTTGTTTGCTCCCCCAGGTATTAATACTTGCTCTGGGTTAATTAATAAGCAAAAAGTGATTTTATTAAATACAAAAAGTAGGGTTTAATGTTCCAAGTAATAACAGACAGAACAAAGTAAATTACCATGCAAAATAAAACAAAAACATGCAAGTCTAAGCCTAATACAGTAGTAAACTAAATGTAGATAAATCTCACCCTCAGGGATGTTAGACTCCTTCCTAGTCTGGGTCCAGCAGTCACTCACACCGCCATAGTTACTGTCCTTTGTTCCAGTTTCTTTCAGGCATCTCTTTGGGGCAGAGAGGCTATCTTCTGAGCCAGCTGAAGACAAAATGGAGGGGTTTCCAGGGCGTTTTATATTCTCTCTCTTGTGGGTGGAAACCCCTTTGTTCTCCTGTGCAAAATCACAACAACAAGATGGAGTCTGTAGCCACCTGGGCAAGTCACATGTCTATGGATGATTCAGCTTTTTGCAGGCCAATGCCATTATTTACACGCTAGTTTGAATGTTCCCAGGAAAGCTCAGATGGGAATTGGCATCTCCCAAAGTCCATTGTTAGTTAAGTACTCCTAATTACCTGAATAACCCTTTCACACTATGTTGACCAAATCAACCTTATGTGCTTCCTACAGCAAACACTTTAAATACAATGCTTATATCTTCAAATATAAAAAGATACATGCATGCAAATAGGATGAAAATATTCAGTAGATCATAACCTTTGCAAATACATGTTACATGACATATCTAGCACAAAGCATATTCCAGTTATGTCATATTTACACTCATAACCATATTTCTATAAAGCATTTTGGAATGCAACACCATAGGACTGTTCAACTTTCTCAACAGCTTTTACTCCATCTGAGACCTCAAAGCTATTCACAGTGGATCTTTCAAAAGGAAAGTCAGTGGATCCATTCACAACAGAACATTTCTGGCTGTTAGGAACTGAAAAGCCCTTGATTAAATCACTTCCATATCCTTCAGCTACAGCAAACTGCTTGCATAGATTACCATGAGGACTACTTTCCCTAGGAGATTCTCTAAGCAACAATTCATCCCACACAGAAATTCTGCCCTTACCCTCTTTACCTAGGGCATACTCTAAAGGAACACTTTCCTGAGCAACAACAGACTTTTTCTGGTCTGTCTTACATCTAGGATCACCTTTGGCTTATCAGGTGGATTCCTACACAATCCCCTTTCAGGCAAACTGATAGATTTTATAGTTAAAAGGTCAGAAGCATTTTCCTTTCCTTTGTCACACACAAGCTCAGAAATCTTTTCCTTCAGGCTACAAATTTCCAAACTGTCAGTAGGTAACACAATCAAATCAACTTTATGCTTTTCTTGTGTCCTAACTAGGATATTACCCTGATTAGACAGAGTCACTACACCCTTTTCCAGCCACACATTAGCAACAGGCAAAATACAAGCACCAGAATTGTCTGGTATCTGGGATTTTGCCATGACACTAACTGGATGCAACCTAATTACAGTGCCATTCTCTCTAGCAGACACAAACTTAGGACCATTTCCTTCCTGGGCTCTAGTTGAATCCAGAAACAACTGCAATATCCTCTACCATTACAGGCTTAAAGACACTTTCTGTCTGCTCCACGGACAAAGAAGAGCTGGAGAAACCTTCCCCTTTAACAGACACACAGCTTGGGATCTCATTTCCCTTGTCCCAACCCACAGGGCTGTTCACAGACAACTGTTTGGAGGCTGGGATAGCTTCCTCCATAGGCAAGTCATTACTCCTAGCAGACACAGGCACATTTCCTTCACTGACAGGTAAGGTATAGGGCCACTCATCTTCCACTATCCTTGCCTTCCCAAACTGCTGACAAACAGACAAAACCATCAGCTCACAAGGCTGCCTAGGCTCATCCAAACGTTCCCTGCTTTCCTCTCCCTTGTCCCAGCATGCAGGGCTGCTTACAGACAAATACTGGAATAGTGGGGCAGAATTGCCAGTCCCAACAGATAAACTGCTGCTCTTCTCACTACACTGAGCTACTTCCAGCAAATCACAATTACCTTTTTCAGGTTCACTTTTACAAGCTGTACTTGCCAATAATCAATTACCCATCAAAAATCTACCCTTTCCTTCCTCAATTAGGGCTTTAACCTGACCATCCACTTTAATCTGCTCCTGAGAAACATTTTCCTGACCAATGAGATCTTTTTGTGCTTGATCTAATTCCAGATTCACTTCTGAGACATTAGACAGACATTCAGAAATTTCATTTGCAGATCAACTGCTTTCTTGCACAGACAAACAGCTGTTTCCCACCAGGTTAAAGTTACCCTCTCCCTGGCCATAGCAAAACTCGTTAAACACAGACAGTTGTTCAGAGTAATACAACATACCAATATTGTTATAAACTGGACTTTTAAGATGATACAGTTTCTGCTGTTCTTCCATTGCTTTTGTGACTTGGAGCTGAGGTCTGGCAGTTTCTTGTTGCATCTGGTGAACTCTCTCCTCAGCAGTCAGTTGTTCCATTTGCTTTCTACAAGCCCTTTCTTCTCTTTCAGCAGCTTCTTTTTCCAATTCAGCAATTCTTTCTTTAACTTTTCTCTTGTCTTTCAGCAGCTTCTCTTTCTAATTCAGCATTCCTTACCTTAGCTTTTTTCTCCAGCTGGACCAAGGCTTGCTTCTTTCTCATTTGAATTTCGGCCAGTCTTTGATGATGTTCAGATTGTTGGCTGTCTCTCAGGGCTTGCAGTTTCATTGCTTCTGCTGATGCTTTCTGGCTCATGGTCACTGATCTTTAACCAACAAAATTCTCAATATCAAAATTCAGATTTGGATAGCATGTGGTTCTGATCCAAAGCTTAATTGACCTGGTTCTGTGGATTCTAATATGACTACGCCACTGTAACGATGCTGGCTTTTGAGGGACACAACTGACAGCATCAGTTCAGGACAAATTGCTTAGAGCAGGGCAGTCACAGCCCCAGGCTGGTGGTTTTCTACCTCTAAGGTGCACCAAACAAGCCAGACAGAGAGGACTTCAGTCTCACCCCACAGTCTCACCCCACTGGCTAACCATAAGCAATCATAGGTGCCGACTCCATGGGTGCTCCAGGGCTGGAGCACCTGTGGGGAAAAATTGGTGGGTGTTCTGCACCCACCGGCAGCTCCCTACCCCTGTTCACCTCTGCCTCTACCTCCTCCCCTGAGCATGCTTTCACCTCTTCTCCCAGTGCTTGCCGCTGTGAAACAGCTGTTTTGCGGCATAACAAGCTCCAGGAGGGAGGGGGGAGGAGCGGGAGCACGGGAGGAGGCGGAAAGAGGCAGGGCCAGGGTAGGGGTTTGGGGAAGGAGTCCAATAGGGTCAGGGAGGGGGCAGAGTTGGGGCAGGGACTTTGGGGAATGGGGGTGGGGGGGTTAGCACCCACCAGCGCCAGGAGAAGTTGGCGCCTATGCAAGAAATTCCCTAAACACTCCAGTTTCCCCATATCACCACCAGTGCCACTCATTATGGGGATGAATGGTTATGAAAACCAATACTCCAGTGCAAGAAAAAAGAGGTTCTCCTGATCCCAAAAGACCAAGCCCCAGACCCAGGTCAATATGTTTATTAGAGAATATTTAAATAAGGATGATACACAGAGTTTGGCATGTCAGTCATTAGTCATCAGGGGCAACATACAGAGTATGGGGGGACGCTGGTATTTGGTTATGGGTTAGCATATAGTACATACAGTCTGTAATGTCCCCAATGCGGGGTGTACGGTGGGTGGGGTCAAAATATAGTAGGGGAGCAGTGAGGGTACATCACTCATCTAATGAGTTACACATATACAAGTCAGATCTTACCCACAAATTACACTGTTGCCAATCCTTTAGAATCTAAACTTTAAAGGTTTATTCATAAAAAGAAAAAAATATAAATGAGAGCTAAAATTGGTTAAATGGAATCAATTACATACAGTAATGGCAAAGTTCTTGGTTCACACTTGTAGCAGTGGTGGAATAAACTGCAGGTTTAAATCAAGTCTCTGGAGTACATCCACAGCTGGGATGGGTCATTCAGTCCTTTGTTTAGACCATTCAGGGTCACCGGTAAAACAGCCCAGGACCTGGAAAGAGAGATCGAAGACATGCTGGCTTTAGGGGTGATCAAGCCATCCTCCAGCCCCTGGGCCTCTCCTGTAGCGCTGGTCCCCAAGAAGGATGGGTCAATCTGGTTCTGTGTGGACTATTAGAAGCTCAGTGCCATCACTGTGTCTGATGCCTACCCCATGCCTAGGATTGATGAGATCCTAGACAAGCTGGGGGGTCGCCTGGTACCTCAATAACATGGATTTCACCAAAGGCTACTGACAGGTGCCTTTGGACCCAGAGGCCAGGGCAAAGTCTGCCTTCGCCACCCCAACAGATCTCTTTGAGTTCCTGGTCCTGCCTTTTGGCCTCAAGGGGGCACCTGTCGCCTTCTAGCACAGGGATGGGCAAACTTTTTGGGCCAAAGGCCACATTTGGGTGGAAAAATTGTATGCAGGGCCCGGGCAGGGGGTTGGGGTGCAGGAGGGAGTGTGGGGTGTGGGAGGGGGTGTGGTCTGCAGGATTGGGCTCAGGGCAAGAGATTGGGGCAGAGGAGGGGTGTGGGGTGTTTGAGAGGACTCAGAGAATTGGGTTGGGTGCAGGAGGGGTGTGGAGTGCAGGAAGGGGCTCAGGGCAGGAGGTTGGGGTGCAGGAAGGGTGCAGGGTGCAGCAGGGGTCTCAGGGCAGGGCTTTGGGGTGCAGGAGGGGTGCAAGGTGCAGGAAGGGGGCTTAGGGCAGGGAGTTGAGGGGCAAGGGGCAGGAGGGGTTTGGGCTCTGGCCTGGTGCCTCTTACCTAAAGCGGCTCCGGGGTGGCAGCAGCATGCACCTGGGCCAGGGCAGTCTCCTTGCATGCCTGCCCTGGCCCCATGCCGCACCACTCTGGAAGTGGCTGGAACCAAGTCCCTGCGCGGCCCCTGGGGGAGGGGGGCACAGGGCTCTGTCCACTGCCCTTGCCATGCCTCCAGGTACCTCCCCCAAAGCTCCCATTAGCCGCAGTTCCCCGTTCCTGACAAATGGGAGCTGCAGGGGGCGGTGCCTGGAGGCAATGGCAACACATGTAGCCCTCTGCCACCCCCTGCCCGGGCCGTAGGGACGTGGTGCCGGCCGCTTCTGAGAGCATCACGGGGCCTGCAGCACCACTGGGGGGAAACACGCGGGCCGGATCCAAAGCCCTGACAGGCTGGATCCAGCCCATGGGCCGTAGTTTGCCCACCCCTGTTCTAGCGCCTGGTGGACCAGTTACTAAGGGGGATGGAGGACTTTGCTCTAGCATATATTGAGTATATCTGTGTCTTTAGCCAGACCTGGGAGGAACATGTGTCCCAGGTGAAGAGGGTGCTGGGTTGCCTCTAGGATGCAGGACTGACTATAAAAGCTGGAATTTACAAGGTTACATTTGTAGGGGAAAGGGATAGCTCAGTGGTTTGAGCATTGGCCTGCTAAACCCAGGGTTATGAGTTCAATTCTTGAGGGGGCCATTTAGGGATCTGAGGCAAAAATCTGTCTCTGGATTGGCCCTGCTTTGAGCAGGGAGTTGGACTAGATGACCTCCTGAGGTCCCTTCCAACCCTAATATTCTAAGGTGGGGATGGCAGAGGTCCCATATCTGGGACACAAGGGGGGGGAGCAGCCACCTGAAGCTAGATCTGTCCAAAGCAGAGGCAATTAAGGATTGGCCCACTCCCCCAGACTAAGAAGCAAGTCCAGGCTTTCATTGGGATGGCAGGGTACTACCAGAGGTTTGTGCCACAGTTTAGCTTCCTGGGAGCTCCCCTCACAGAGCTTTGCAGGAAGGGAAAGACAGACAAGGTGATCTGAACTAAGCAGTGCCAGAGGGCTTTCTGTACACTGAAGGAGGCCCTCATCCAAAGCTTGGTGTTGGTAAACCCAAATTTTAACAAACCCTTCATGGTGTTCACCAACACCTTAGACACTGTGCTGGGTGTGGTGCTCATAGAAACTGATACTAAGTGGGAGAGACACCCCACTGTGTCCCCCTGAGCAAGAACCTACTGCCTTGGGAGCAGCACTATGCAGCCATAGACAAGGAATGCCTCACCATGGTGTGGGCCCTTAAAAAGCTGCAGTTATATCTATTTGGGCGGCGCTTCACTGTGTATACTGACCATTCGCCTCTGACATGGCTGCACCAAATGAAAGGGGATAATGCCAAGCTCCTGAGATGGTACATATGAGGGGGAGTGCCAATGTTATAGCCGATGCTTTATTATGGGGCAGGGGTCTTGAACTTCCCCAGGTCACTGGCTAAGTGACCCCATGTAAGGATGCAGCCTCTGGCAGGACAGAACTTAAGAGTATCAGTTCAGGACAAATTGCTTAGAGCAGGGCAGTCACAGCCCAAAGCTGGGGTCTCTTGCACACCATAACAGCCAAACAGAGAGGACTTCGGTCTCACCCCACTTGATAACCTTAAGCCATACAAGCAATTCCCTTAAACACTCCAGTTTCCTAGTATCACCACCAGTGCCACTCGTTATGTGGATGAATGGTTATGAAAACCAATACCCCAGTAAAAGAAAAAGGATTCTCCTTATCCCAAAGGACCAAGTCCCAGACCCAGGTCAATAAACAAATCAGATCTTACCAAAAATCACACCATTGCCTATCCTGTAGAATCTAAACTCTAAAGGTTTATTAATAAAAAGATAGAAATATAGATGAGAGTTAGAATTCATCAAATGGAATCAATTGCATACAGTAATGGCAAAGTTCTTGGTCCAAGCTTCTAGCAGTGATGGAATAAACTGCAGGTTTATATCAAGTCTCTGGAGTGCATCCACAACTTGGATGGGTCATTCAGCCCTTTGTTCAGAGCTTCAGTTTCAAGAACAGTTCCTCCAGAGGTCAGAAGCAGGATTGAAGACAAAATGGAGATGATGATGATTCCTTTTATAGTCCTTTTATCATGTGGCTTGTGCTTTCTTTGTTCCAGCCACAAGCCATCCAGCACACCGCGTGGAAAACCCTTAGAGTTCTGTCCATAGGCATGTCCCTGCATGCCTTGCTGAGTCACAAGGTGTATCTGCCTTCTCTCAATGGGTCAGTTGTAGAGCTGATGGTCCTTAATGGGCCATCAAGCAGGCTAGGCAGTGCTGATGCCAAATTGTCTGGGGTGTCACCCAGAAACATAGCACAGGTTTGAAATACAGACAGTATAGAGCCAATACTTATAACTTTAAATAAATGCTACATGCATACAGATATTGTAATCATAACCAGCAAATCATTATCTTTTCATGGACACCTTATTTGACCTCCTTTGTGCAAGATTTGGTGCCACTATATGACCTTGGTTGCAGCAATGATCTATATGGTCACAGTTCACGTCAATAATGTCACACCCCACTCAGTTCACATTCAAAGGAGGGAGAGATGTGACAAAGTGCAGGTTCTCTTGTTTTTTTCAATGGTTTGCATGCAGAGGGAGTGGGACTCAGTTTCCCTGGGTGTTACTGGTTTAACGAGGTGATGAGAGGGGGAGTTTGTTGTTATAGAGAACCAGCGGCGAACTTGGGACCTCACCCAATGGCCTGGAGAATGGATACCCCAGCAACTGGTGACCTGGTGACCAGGAGGCCCAGTTCGGGAGTCACAGCCAGTTCTGGCCAGTGGAAGGACAATGGGCTGTGAAGAGAGGACCCCTGTGACCTGACCAGCCGGTTCCAGCCAGAGGGGTACAAAGGACAGCTGAAAGGAGAGGAGGCCCAGGTGACTCTGTTTACTTGGACAGAAGACAATGGACAGAGGCAGGGCTTGGGGGCAGGTGATATCAGATGCCCAGCTGGAAAGCATGGTGGCTTCGGTCTGGAGAGAGACAGCAGGCAGAGCCCACCTGAATACACTTTGCTTAGCGAGATCAGGCCTGAGGGCCCTGAGAGTTTCCTATGTTGTGTTCAGATTCTCAGTAAAACCTCCTACTTTATGCTGGCTGAGAGCCACTACGGTCTAGAGAATAGGGTTGCATTATTCCCTCTGGGAGTGGAGGCCCCGGAGATTGTAAGCAAGTGGACTCCCTGAGGGGGCCCGTGGTGAGAGACAGGCATGCTAAGGCTCAGAGAGGTGCAGTTCCAGGAGGCAGAGAGGCTTAACCCCTGGGAGAGAATGGATCCCCAAGAAGGGCTGTCACACTGAAGGGGATTCTCCCACCAGGGACCATACAGGGCCAAGAGTGGGCACGACTTGTGAGTCCCTGATACCATCCAATATGTCTATCCATCCATTCATCCACCCATGCACCTGTTCATCCTTCCATCTGTTCAGGTCCGACATGGCCATCACTAGGGTCTCTGAGCACATTACAAAGGGTTTCACTCCTACAGTTTTGATCAGCAGTGACTTTTCAGCCCCATGCCCAGTGCCAGTGACCTCTCTTTGTGGATGCTGTGTATCCTCTGGGCAGAGAGCCACCCTGAGCCCATGGCTGGGCTTCCTTGCCCCCTTGGCTCCTCTCACCCGATTTGAAATCATCTCCAGGAGACGACACAGTCGCTCGCGTCCTAGTTCTGATTCAGAGCTTCCTGAATGTGCAGTGCGAGGAACAGGGACAGGTTGCCACGGCAACCCTAATAGGCCTTGACAGCTTAACCCACTCGGCAGTGGCATTGTTCTGTTCCTTGGTGGTGAAGGATAGCTGTGCTGGTGAGTGGGGGGGTGAGAAGGGGGAAGAAAAACATATTCCACAGACATTACTGGCTTGTAGGCTCAGCCCAGCCCTTGACAAGTTTCTCTGTCTGCCATGGGGGTGGGGACAGGGCCACTCTCCCCCTACGTCCCACTGCTTAGCATGCAACCCCATGCAGGGGCCTGAGTGCCTTGCCACCCTCCATGAGTATCACACCCATCTCTGTGGGACATGAGTACCCCCTATAGCCCTGGCAGACAGGGAGGTGTTGTTATAGCCTATAGCTGGGGTAGGCAACCTATGGCATGCATGCCAAAGGCGGCACACAAGCTGATTTTCAGTGACACTCACACTCCCCGGGTCCTGGCCATCAGTCCAAGGGGCTCTGCATTTTAATTTAATTTTAAATGAAGCTTCTTATACATTTTAAAAACCTTATTTACTTTACATACAATAGGTTAGTTATTTATTATAGACTTATAGAAAGAGACCTTCTAAAAATGTTAAAATGTATGACTGGCACGCGAAACCTTAAATTATAGTGAATAAATGAAGACTCGGCATACCACTCGGCATACCACTGCTGACCCCTGTCCTATAGAGAGGGGGAACTGAGGCATGAGACTCAAAGCCATGTGGCCAGTCTACACTAGCTGTCAGGTGAGCTGACCCCAACAGTGCTGGGAGGTTCCCAGCAGTTGCATGTGGCCGCAGCCCAAGTCTGGTCCTACCACCTACCCCTCTTATCGCACAGGGGCGTGGCATTACCCTGGTGGTGACATCAGGCAGCACAGCTGAGAAGCAGAGACCCAGAGATCTACAGAGTCTGTCTGAGTCCAGCCACCTAGATACCAAATCGCCTTTATCTTCAACCAAGTCCAGTCCCTGCTTTGCTAAGGAGGGTGCTACACAGGGCATAAACCAGCAGTGACACTACATGGTGAGCCTCACCCTGCTCTGGTCACTAGCCCTCTCGGGTCAGTGCCTTACTTCGCTCTCCTTGCCAGCATTCTTCAGCCCCCTGGCCCTCTGTGCACCCACCACTCCCACCCCCTGCTCTGACCGTCTTCTCGATGGTTGGTTTAGTGAAAGTTCAAACCTGTTCATGACATTGGCAAGAGAGACAGAGAAATGCAGCTGCTGTTGGCACTGACAGATGTCAGCACTACCCCAAGCCCACCCTGGGACTCTCCCTGTGCCTGGGCTTGGTGGCACAGCCAGCCTTGTCCTTGGCATAGTGCCCTTTGTGCTGGGGTTCCCCTGGGGTGGGGCTTATGCCAGCCCTGTGGCTCCTTTGTGCCAACCTGAGGCCCTTGATGGATTGGGTTCTGGCTCCCTTCCCCCAGGTGTCATGCTTCCCCCTACCCCAGAGTTCTCTGCTGGTTCCATTCCCTCTTGGTGGCACTGCCCCATGTTGTATGTAAGTTACTCCTCACCCACTGGCTGCTGGGTCCAGTCTGTCACTGGGCTCTCTCACCCACCAACCTGGCATCTCCAGTGGGGCGAGGATGGTCAGCCAGTCAGAGCCAGCTACCCAAATTTGCAGTGAGCTGGGAGCATCAGTGGGCAGTGCCAGCAGACAGGAGTGGACGGGCCGAACTCGACACCTACCAGCTACTCCCTACAAGGTGGGGGCTAGGCACAGGGGTTGGGGAAGCTGCTCAGTCTCCAGGCACCATCAATCACCAGCTCTCCCTAAGGTGTTAACGTTGCATGGGGCATACAGGGCACTGCCTCCTGATCTGCAGCTACAACTCCTTCACTCACCGATCACTCAGAGTAAAGCCAACCAGCCTCAGAGTCCGGATCAGAGCTGGCATCAGAGCCTGGATCAGAACTGGTGTCAAAGCCCAGATCAGAGCTGTTGTCAGAGCCCGGATCGGAGCCAGCGTCAAAGCCGGTATCAGAGCCTGGATCAGAGCTAGCATCAGAGCCCAGATCCAGCAGGCATCAGAGCCTGTGTCAGAGCTGGGATCAGAGCCGGTATTGGAGCCTGGATCAGAGCTGGTGTAGGAGCCCAGATCCAACCAGTGTCAGAGCCTGGATCAGAGCTGGCATCAGAGCCCGGATCAGAACCGGTGTCGGAACCTGGATCTAGTCGGTGTTGGAGCCTGGATCAGAGCCAGCGTTGAAGTCCAGATCAGAGCCAGCATCAGATCCTGCCTAAGTGGAGAGGAGGTTCCCAGGCTGTGGTCCCTGGTGAGCTCTCTGGGGTCTGCAGACAGCTGGCTGGGCACATGGTGCTGGCTCCTCCTCATTTCCCACTGGCTCCTACAGCTGACCCAGCTCTCCTGCTTTGAATTTCAGCTGGAATGAGGAGAGGCCAGCCAAGCTGCTGCAACTGGAGAGTGCTACTACATAAAGGGGAGAAAACAGGTGGTGCCCTTTGGGAGCGGAGCCCCAGTGGGACCTGAGCTGCTGGGCACCAGTGGGAGGGAGAGATGGGCCCGAGCAGCTGGTCACTTTGCAGAGGCAGGGGAGAAAGGGAAGAGGAGCAGAATGGCAGCTCTTTAGCTGGTGCCCCACTCTGCAGGGCCATCAAGGCCTGGTGCCGTTGCTGCCTTTTCCCGGAAGCCCGCGATGCCCCTGGGGGTCAGGGTGGTTACCCCTGACTCGATGGCCCTGCTCCCTAGTGTCCAGAGCTCTGCTAGTGGCAGGACCAGATGCAGCTTCTCAGCACACCCCATGCTGCAAGGTGGGGAGCTCTCTGGAGGGCAGAGAGCAGAGGGGACTGGGGCACAGAAGCCTTATGGGGCAAGGAACCACACTGGGACCTCTGCACCTTGCTCCAAAGGACAGGAAGGAGACAGCTGCCCCACGAAGGGGCAGTGACAGCACGGCACCCTGGCCCCTAACTCTGTGTGTGTCACAACACGCAGCACTGGCCTAGGGTTACCAGATGAGAATTCCAACATATTGGGACCGCTGCGGGGGGCGCGCCTTTTCAGTTGTTACACTCACCTCTCCGAGTCTTCGGCAGCACTTCGGAAGCGGGTCCTTCAGTCACTGACAGTCTTCAGTGACCTTTTGGCAGCTGGTAATAAACCTTGTCGCCAAAGAAGGAAGTACCCCAGGGTGAGTGTAACAATTGAAAAGGCACTCCCCTTACTGGTTGCCACTGCCTAAGCAACAAGGGGTGGGGGGAAGCACCTGAAACAAAATATCGGGACAAATGGCGTCCCAACTGTACTTCGGTCAGGACATGGGACAAACTGCTCAATATTGGGACAGTCTCGATTTTATCAGGACTGTCACCCTACACAGGCCCCTCACACAAGAGAATCAGAGCCTACTACTGCTGCCTGCCAGTGGGGCTACCCCTGTGGCTTGAGCTATGGCAGCCCATGCTTCAGCACAGGGGATCTGGGTGTCAAACTTGGGGATTCCACTGCTGATATTCACAGCCTTGCCCCCATTCGTGGTCTGTGAGTAAGGGGGCAGGGTGGAACTTTGGCTCCACCCACCCCAGTGCTGGCAGTGGTGGGGGACTGCAGTAACTTACTAAACCCTGGAGCAATGGGGCGCTCTCAGTCCCACAGCCACATGGTGCCTCTTACCCCAGTTTGGAGGTCATGTCAGGATCTAGCCCAGGGGTAGGCAACTTATGGCACGCATGCCAAAGGCAGCACACGAGCTGATTTTCAGTGGCACTCATGCTGTCGGGGTCTCTGCATTTTAATTTAATTTTAAATGAAGCCTCTTAATCATTTTAAAAACCTTTTTACTTTACATACACCAATAGTTTAGTTATATATTATAGACTTATAGAAGGAGACCTTCTAAAAACGTTAAAATGTATTACTGGCATGCAAAACCTTAAATCAGAGGGAATAAATGAAGACTCGGCACACCACTTCTGAAAGGTTGCCGACCCCTGGACTAACAGATTTATTTGAGCATAAGCTTTCATGGGTAAAAAACCTCACTTCTTCAGATGCATGGAGTGAAAGTTACAGATGCAGGCATTATATAATGACACATGCAGAGGGGGTGAGACTCAGTTTCCCTAGGCGTTACTAGTTTAATGAGGTGATGGATCAGTGACAGAACTTGGGACCCCAGCCAATGGCTTGGAGAATGGATATGCCAGCAAATGGTGACTTGGTGACCGGGAGGCCCAGCTCGGGAGTCACAGACAGTTCTGGCCAGTGGGAGGGCAATGGGCTATGAAGAGAAGACCCCCCTCTCGGTGACTTGATCAGCCAGTTCCAGTCAGAGGGGGACAGAGGACAGAACGGAGGAGAGGAGACCCAGGCGACCCTGTTTACTTGGATAAAAGACAATGGACAGAGGCGGGACTTGGGGGAGGTGATATCAGATACCCAGTTGGAAAGCATGGGGGCTTGGGACAGGAGGGAGAGAGCAGGCAGAGCCCACCTGGATGCAGCAGAGACTTGGATGTACTGTGCTAAGGGAGGCCAGGCCTGAGGGCCCTGTGAGTTTCCTATGTTGTGTTCAGATGCTCAATAAACACTCCTGTTTTACACTGGCTGAGAGTCACTCCGGTCTAGAGAACAGGGTTGCATTATTCCCTCTGGGAGAGGAGGCCCTGGGGTCCAGAGTGAGTGAACTCCCCGAGGGGGCCCATGGTGAGAGACAGGTGTGCTAAGGCTCAGAAAGGTGTGGTTCCAGGAGGTGGAGGGGCTTAACCCCTGAGAAAGAGAGGATCCCCGGGAAGGGCTGTCTCACTTGGGTTCCCCCCAGGGATGGTATGGGGCAAGAATGGACACAACCTGTGAGTCTGTGACAGCGTGGTAGCAGAGGATGGTTGGAGGATGCATCCTGTAGACAGTTGACTGTGAGCGCAGGCGCTTTGCAGCAAGTGACTGTGTCATAAACAGATAAGAAAAGTTAATAGCACAGAAGTACTTTATATCTCTTTGACTATAAAGGGTTAACAAGTTCAGTAAGCCTGGCTGTCACCTGACCAGAGAACCAATCAGAAGACAGGATACTTTCAAATCTTGAGGGAGGGAAGTTTCTGTGTGTGCTGTAGTTTGGTTGTTGTCACTGGGGGCTCAGAGGGCCCCAGACGTGCAACCAGGTTTCCTCCAAGCTCCTTGATACAGTCTTATCAGATTCAATAGTAAGTACTAGATAGATAAGCGAGTTAGGCTAGGTTTGTTTTCTTTAATTGCAAATGTGCATTTGGCTGACAGGGAGTTTAAACGTGTATTTGGCTGGGAGGAGCTCAAATTTGTAATTTGTGCTGAAGGATTTATTGTATTGAATACTTAGGCTGGGACGGGTATCCAGTGCCTATATCTAAAACCCTGTACCTCCATTTTTTAATTACTAAAGATAATTTTTACTGGTTTTTCTCTCTTTAATTAAGAAAGTTTTCTTGTTTAAGAACCTGATTGGTTTTTTTATTCTGGTGTAGACCCCAGGAAGGGGCTGGATTCCCCAGGGAATTGTGGGAGAAAGGAAGGGAAGGGGGAGAGACAGGCTAAGTTCCTCGGTGTCAGGATACTGTATCTCTCAGGAGAGTCTGGAGGAGAGAGAGAAGAGAAGGGGGAAGGTTGAATGTCCTCTCTGTTTTGTTGATTCAAGGAGTTGAATCACAGTGATCTTCCAGGGTAACACAGGGAGGGATAGCCTGGAGAGGCAACAGTGGGGAAAGGTTACTTTCGCTGGTGTTAAGATCCAGAGGGTCTGGGTCTTGGGGGTCCCTAGGCAAGGTTTTGGGGGGACCAGAGTGTACCAGGCACTGGAATTCCTGATTGGTGGCAGCGCTACAGGTTCTAAGCTGGTAATTAGCTTAGAGGAATTCATGCTGGTACCCCATCTTTTTGGACGCTAAGGTTCAGAGTGGGGAATTGTACCACGACAGGATGCCAGCAATAAAATAAGGTAATTGAAGGAACCAGCACTGAAATGGCCTATAACCAGCTCCATAAGAGGGACCTGGCACATCTGTGCAGGGAGAGAGAGCTGAGAATGGGGAGGCTCACTAAGCAGCAGCTGATTGTTCAGCTTGTAGAGAATGACCAGTCTGAGAAATAGGGTCCAGACCCCATTGGAGTTCCTGGGGTGCCTGGAGAGCCAGGGAGTAGCCGTGGGGGCAGTCTGTGTAGCAGCTGGGAATCTATCAGACTCGACTCCCTAGCCAGCACAAGGGGGCCCCAGTCAGGTTTCTCCCTGGAGAAGCTGCAAAGGCTGGAGCTGAAAGCAAAGGAGATGGAGATGGAGGAGCGGAGGCTGGTGGACCATTCAGAACAGTGAAAGCAGGAGTTTCAGTTGGAAGAGAGGCAGGCCCTGAGACACCAGTTCTGTGTGGAAACTAGACACCAAACAGCTGCCCCAGTTTAAGGACTCAGCGGATATTGATGCCTATCTCACAGCCTTGAGAAAGCCTGTGATCTGCACCAGATTGACCCTGCAGACAGGCTCTGCTGTCTAACCCCCCTCCTGGGTCCCAAGGCCATAGAGGCATTCAACCAAATGGATGGTATTGAGATGGGGGACTATGACCTGTTCAAACAGGCTTGGCTGCTGAAGTTTGAACTGACCCCTGAGGCGTACAGGAAATGATTCCAGGGAGCACGCAAGACCCCAGGTGTCACTTACAAAGAGGTCACCGACCTGCGGGGGAATATCTCCGTAAGTGGGGGAAGGACACAGGGGCCACTACCACAGAGGACGTGTATAACCTGGTGGGGTTGGAGCAGCAGTATGACATCTGTCCTCCAGACCTTAAGATGTGTTTAGTGGACTGGAAGCCCAAAGATCTGCGCAGTGCGGGTGCACTGGTGGATGAGTTTGCGGACAGCAGATCGAGGGCACGAGGAAAACCCACACTGGGGACTCAGAAGGGGAGTCACCGAGAGTCCTCTCAAAGGTGGGACTCCAGGGAGCCCAACTCAGGGGTGCCCATGAATGCCGGGTGGGCCAACCCCCCTCGTGGGACTTGAGGGACCTGAAATGTAATTACTGTGGCCAAAGAGGACACAAGGTGGCACAATGCCTGAAGATGAAGAAAATGCAGCCAAGCAGAACCCGCAGGGTGTCAACTTGGTGGAAGCCTACTGACAGAGGGCACCGCTAGTCCAGGGGGCCGCAGTCCATAGCGCTGTGCCAGGGGGAGGGGACCGCCAGGCCAGGCCAGCAGGGGGAGTTGGGGCTCCGGGTCCATAGTGCTCATATTAAATCCATCAGGTGAGCATGGGACAGGCCCCAAGGGACAATTGCCACATCATCCCCATTGAGGTGGATGAAAGAGTGTTCAGGGGTTCTGGGACACAGGCACAGAGGTGACACTGGTGCGGCCTGAGGTGGTGGACCCAGATCAGCTAGTGCCCAATGCATACTTGACCCTGAGGGGCGTGTTTGGTCCCCCATCAAGGTGCCTGTAGCAAGGATACACCTGAAACAGGGGACTAAGGAGAAACCCAAATAGGGTGGGGTGCATGATCACCTGCCTACCATGGTGCTAATGAGTAATGACTTGGAGAACTGGTCAGATGGCATTCAAAGCACCCTGGTCCTTATCCGGAGCCACAGCCAGCGTGGGATGTGGGACCTCCTGAAGGAGGGGGACCGAAGCACCGAGGGTATGGCTTAACAGGGCTGGGCCGGAGCCTCCGTCCCAGGATGGGGAAACTGAGGCACCACTAACCAGGGATGTACCCTCAAACCCAGCAGCTAAATTCCAGATGGAGCTGCAGGAGGAGGATCCCTGCTTAGAGAAGCTGAGGGCCCTTGCTGGCTATAGCGGTACAGGATCCCAGGGGGAGGATCACCAGGAGAGATTCATGTGGGAGAAGGGATTCCTGTACTGGAAATGGGCTGACTCGGGGCAAAATGAACCTTGGAAAGGCAGGAGGCAGTTGATGGTTCCCCAGAAGTACTGCTGCAGACTGTTGTACTTGGCCCATGATATTCCCCTTTCAGGGCATCAGACGCACCAGATAGAGGCTTCTGCAGAACTTTTACTGGCTTGAGGTCTTTGACACTGTCCAACACTATTAGAGGTCCTGTGACTCCTGCCAGAGGGTGGGGAAGGCCCAGGATAAGTGTAAAGCAGCTCTGAGACCTTTACCCATCATAGAAGAGTGTTTCCAGAAGATGGCTATGGACATAGTGGGGCCCCTCAACAAGGCGTCTTGGTCAGGGAAGAAATACATTCTGGTGGTGGTAGATTTTGCTACGTGCTACCCCAAGGTGGTGGCCTTGTCCTCTATTGAGGCAGACAGTGTGGCAGACGCGCTGCTGACCATTTTCAGCACAGTAGGGTTCCCCAAGGAGATCCTTACAGACCAGGAGTTTAACTTCATGTCAACCCTGCTCCAGTGCTTGTGGGAGAAGCGTGGGGTCCGACACACCTGGGCCTCGGCGTACCACCATTAGTCCAACGGGCTGGTGGAGGGGTTCAATGGGACCCTAAAGATAATGCTGAAAACCTTTACAGACCAGCATCTGCAGTACTGGGACAAGTATTGACCCCACCTGCTGTTCGTATACACGAAAGTGCCCCAGGAATCCACAGGGTTTCCCCATTTGAATTGCTGTATGGGAGGAGAGTGAGGGGACCCCTCGACTTGATGAGGGATGAGTGGGAGGGGAAGGCCTCTCCCAGTGGAGAATCAGTGGTGGAATATGTACTGACTTCCCAGGAAAAGCTCGCAGAGCTCATGGGCTTGGCCAGGGGAAACCTAACCAGGGCACAGAGGAAGCAGAAGGTCTGCTATGACCGCTCAGCATGTGCCCGCTCCTATGCCACCGGAGACCAGGTGACGATGATTCTCATCCCCATGCATCTGACGAAGTGGGTTTTCACCCACGAAAGCTCATGCTCCTAAACGTCTGTTAGTCTATAAGGTGCCACAGGATTCTTTGCTGCATCCCCATGAGGAAGAGCAAGCTACAAGCTGCCTGGAACGGCCCCTTCAAGGTCCTCAGACAAGTAAATGAGGTGAACTATGTTGTGGAACTGTCCAACTGGACACATAGCCACTGGGTGTACCATGTCAACATGATGAAGCCATACTGGGACAGAAAGAAGTTGGTGCTGGCTGTGTGTGGGAGGAGAAGGGAGAGGATCCCTTGGTGGGACTTCTCCCTGAGGTGGGGGCTGACCCCTTCCTGGAATCAACTCGCCTCTCAGACCAGCTAACTCCTGCCCAGCAGGCTGAGAGCAGAGAGGTGCTGCATTCATACTGCCAGATGTTCCCCAACTGGCCAGGAGCCAACCCTCCCATCAGGTGTTCCCCATTCAGGATCACTGGGAAAACAGCCCAGGACCTGGAGAGAGAGGCCAGAGACATGCTGGCTTTAGGGGTGATCCAGACATCCTCCAGCCCCAGCCTTGCCCAAGAAGGATGGGTCGATCTGGTTCTGTGTGGACTATCAGAAGCTCAATGCCATCACCGTGTCCGATGCCTACCCCATGCCTAGGACCAATGAGATCCTAGACAGGTTAGGGGGCGCCCAGAACCTCACTACCATGGATCTTACCAAAGGCTACTGGCAGGTGCCTTTGGACCCAGAGGCCAGGGCGAAGTCTGCCTTCACCACCCCAGTGGGGTTCTTTGAGTTCCTGATCCTGCCTTTTGGTCTCAAGAGGGCACCTGCCACCTTCCAGCACCATGTGTGCTGGGTTCTGATCCTACGGCCCCTCTGTATACCAAAGCCCATTGCCGACCCATGTGTGCCACATTCCAATCCAACCACACCTCCACGCACCAAGTCCCAGTACCGACCTATGTATGCTAGGTTCTGATCCACCTACCACTCTGCACACCAGGTCCCAGCACTGACCTATGTGTGCCAGGTTCTGATCCAACCGCCCCTCCGCACACCAAGTCCCACTGCCGACCCAAATGTGCTAGGTTGTGAATTAACTGCCCCTCAGGACACCAAATCCCAGTGCCAAACAATATGTGCTGATTTCTGATCCAAGCACCCCGCCGCACACTGAGTACCAGCGCCAACCTGTTTCTGCCGGGTTCTGATACAACTGCCCCTCTGCACACCGAGTCCCAGCGCCAGCCCCTGTGTGCTGGGTTCTGATCCAAGCACCAACCCATGTGTGCAGTGTTCTCATCCAACCATTCCTCCAGACACCAAATCCAAGTGCTGACCCGTGTGTGCTTAGTTTTGATCTAACCACCTCTCCGGGTACCAAGTACCAGTACCGACTCTTGTGTGCCAGGTTCTTATCCAACTGTCCATCTAGACAACAAGTCTCACTGCCATACCCATGTGTGTTGGGTTCTTAGCCAACCACCCCTCTGCACACTGAGTTCCTGCGCTGATCTGTGTGTGCTGGTGTGACTTTCAGGCAACTCAGTGTCATATCCTCCTTGGGCTGTTAACTGAAAAACCTTTAATTCTCTGGAATAAAAGGGCTTTAGAGAATTAACATAGTACACTTTAGGCTTTAGGTTTGAGGTGGGAGACGCTATAAGATAGTTAACAGCTCCCAGGCGCTCTTGGACCATAAATGGCCCTTCCGACGATGCTTCCATCTTATGGGCCTGGCGCGCCTTCAGGACCATGACCTGGTCCCCTACTTTGAAAGAATACTCTCTGGCATGTTTATCATAGCAGGCCTTTTGCTCTTTTTGAGCATCTTTTAGGTTTTCTCTTGCAAGGGCTAGAGAGTCTCAGAGGGTGTTTTGTAGGTTGTTTACAAAGTCCAGAATGTTAGATCCTGGTGCAGGTGTAAACTCCTCCCATTGCTGCTTCACCAACTGTAATGGCCCCTTAACCTCGCAGCCATACACAGTCCTTCTCCAGGTACCTTGGACTATAACCTATGGACTATTTCTAAAAGGACTTCTGGCAACTACAAAGTCATCTCTGCTATGTATCTGAACCTCAGGAAATTGAACTCAAGTCTGTATGTATATTGATCTTTCAATCAACTCTGTCTTTCTTTTCTTTTTAAATAAATTTTAGTTTAGTTAATAAGAATTGGCTATAAGCATGTATTTTGGGTAAGATCTAAGTTATCATTTGACCTGAGGGTGTGGCTGATTCTTTGGGATTGGGAGAACCTTTTCTTTTAGGAGGTTTAGATTGGATATTAGGAAAAACTTTTTCACTCAGAGAGTGGTGAAGCACTGGAATGGGTTACCTAAGGAGGTGGTGGAATCTCCTTCCTTAGAGGTTTTTAAGGTCAGGCTTGACAAAGGCCTGGCTGGGATGATTTAGTTGGGAATTGGTCCTGCTCTGAGCAGGGAGTTGGACTAGATGACCTTCTGAGGTCCCTTCCAACCCTGATATTCCATGATTCTATGATTCTATGATCTTTATATGATGAAATAAGATTTTTAGAATTCATCATCATATGTTTGACGTGTGTCTGGATGGAGGCCTAAGGCTGGGTACTTTAAGGGAACTGTGTTGTTTGGACTTCTGAGTAACCAGTGAGGTAATACAGAGGCTGTTTGGGCTGGCTTGGTAAATCTAAATATTGGAATCTCCACCAACTCTTGGGGTTTGTCTGCGCTGTTTCGTTTGCAGTTCATCCTGACTGAGTGATCTCAGCTGGCTCCCACAGGCAGCATTGTTACAGCCGGGTTCTGATCAAATCTCCCCTACAGACATCAAGTCCCAGCGCTGAACCATCTATCCAGATTCTGATCCAACTACCCCTTCACACACCGAGTCCCAGCATCAACCCATCTGTGCTAGGTTCTGATCCTACCGTCCCTCCGCACACTGAGTCCCAACGCCAACTCGTGTGTGCCAGATTCTGATCCAACCATCCCTTTGGACACTGAGTCCCAGCGCTGACCCATAGATTCATAGACTCTAGGACTGGAAGGGACCTCGAGAGATCATCGAGTCCAGTCCCCTGCCCTCATGGCAGGACCAGATACCGTCTAGACTGTCCCTGATAGACATTTATCTAACCTACTCTTAAATATCTCCAGAGATGGAGATTCCACAGCCTCCCTAGGCAATTTATTCCAGTGTTTAACTACCCTGACAGTTAGGAACTTTTTCCTAATGTCCAACCTAAATCTCCCTTGCTGCAGTTTAAGCCCATTGCTATGGCTACGATGGGAGTTTGCAATTGTTTCAGATGACTGTTCCAAATATCTGCATATTCAGGCAGACATCTCGCAGCATTCTCATCCTTGGGTCTTGGTTGACTCTATCAGCGACTAACAAGAAAACAGAAATGGCATGTGGCTGCGGAAGGCAGGGCGATCTGCTCCCTGGCAATGAGTGATCAGGCAAACAGCAAGACAGCCGGAAAACTGGAACACTGAGGTCTGTACCCACAGAGAGACCATGGCACCCAGTATCCACAGACTTTGAATGCCAGTGCCCCACAGACTTCCTGTGGGCACCAAGTACCACAGAGGCCTGCGGCAACCAGTACCACAGGGAACCGCAGGCACAGTCCGCAGAGAACCATGGGTACCAGTACCCACAAACAGACCATGGCACACGTATAACAGACAGTCCACACGGCACCCAGAAACACAGAGAAGCTCTTTGGCACTCAGTACCCCAGGACAAAAGTCGGTGCCTGTACCATAGACAACCAGCGAGCACCCAGTATCCACAGACATCCCATGACACCCAGTAACACAGATAACTTGTAGCACAAAGCCACAGACAGACTGTGGGCACTTAGTGTCTACAGAAATTGGGAGGGATAGCTTAGTGATTTGAGCACTGGCCTGCTTTAACCAAGTTTGTAAGTTCAATCCTTGAGGGGGCATTTAGGGATCTGGGGCAAAAACTGTCTGGGGATTGGTCCTGCTTTGAGCAGAGATTGGACTAGATGATACCTGAGGTCCCTTCAACCCTGATATTCTTATGACTGACCTATGGCATCCAGTACCACAGAGTAACTACAGTCACCTGTTTCTCCAGAGAGACCATGCAGGACCAGTATCCATGACTGAGTCACGAGCAACCAGAACCCACAGAGATCTGGACTCACCAATACTTGTACGATAAAGATAGACCCGCATGCACCCAGTACCCAGACAGACCCACAGGTGCCATGTACTAAGACAGACCATAGGCACTGATACCTATATACAAACCCGTGGAACCGGTACTCAAATAGACCTGCAAGTGCCTGCACACCACAGAGAGAGCCATGAGCACAACACCTAGAGACCCTTGGGTCAGTACTCACAAAAGAGACCTGAAAGCATCCAGTAGCCACAGACACCTGTGGGCACCCAGTACCCACAGACTTACCTGTCACACCAATACTATAGACAGACCCATGGACACTCAGTAACCACAGATGGACCGTGCCACAGTACCAAAACAGACCGTGGGTACCCATTACTCACAGAGAGACCAGCAGCACCCAGCAAACAAAAAACAGACCCCTGGAGCACATAGTAACCCACAGTCAAAACGTTGATGCCCTGTACCCAAGACAGACCCATGGTCCCCAGTACCATGGTGACAGATCAGTTGACCCCATGTCCCACAGACTGAAGGGCACCCATACCCACAGACAGACCCACGGGCACCAGTAGCACAGAGAGAAACTGTGGTTAACAGTATCCAAAGACAAACCTTGGCCCCCGGTGCCCACAGGACAGACCAGTGGGCTCCCAGTTCCACAGAGAGACCCGTGGGTGCTCTGTACCCACAACAGACCTGCAAGCATCAAGTACCCCACGGCACTTCTTACCACAGGCATACCAAGGATACGGTACCCCAGTCAGACCCCAGTGCACCAGATTCCTCGAGACAGACCACTGGTCCCAGTACCACAGATTACCTGTGGCACCCAATACCTACAGCCAGACAAGCATGCACTCAGTACCATAGACAGACCGCGGTCCCCATTACCCACAGAGAGACCCTGGGCACCAGTTCCCACAACTTACTGAGGGCACCCAGTACACAGCAACAAGCAGGCACCCAGGACATTGAGACGATGATGCCCAGTACCACAACAACCCCTGGCACCAGTACCACAGGCAGACAAAGCGGGCACATAGTACCCACAGAGAGACCGCGAGTGCCTATACTCACAGACAAACCCTGAGAACCAGTACCAAAGACAGACCCATGGGTACTGTAGTCACAGTCAGACCATGGGCACACAGTACCCACGTGAGACCTTGAGGCCCAGTACCACAAAGAGAGCCTGGGCACCTAAGTACCACAGGTGCCTATACCAGAAGACCATCTCATCCAGTACACACAACAGACTCAGAGCGTCCACATAATCAGAGACAGCCCCTTGGTGCCAGTACCACAAACATTCGGGCACCCAGTATCATATGCAGAACCGTGGGCACCCAGTACCCACAGACAGACACACAAGCACCACAGGAACCCAAGACAGACCCCTAGGACCAGTATCCACAAACAGACCCACAGGCCAGTACCTACGATAGACCCATGGGCACCAGTACCCATATATGTACCTGTGGGCACCCAGTATTCACAGACAGACATGTGGGCACCAGTAGCACAGCAAACATGGCACCAGTACCAAGACAGCCACTGGGCCACGTACCCACAGGAGACCATGGCACCCCAGTAACCCACAGACCTTACTTTGAGCACCCAGTAATATAGGCGTGGCACCCAGCACCGACAGACAGAGCCGCAAGCACCCCATACCCACAGCCAGTACCCATGACCAGTAAAACACAACCATATCACAACAGACCTATGCGCCCCACGTACTCACAGACAGCATGGGCAGCCACTACCACCAGACAGACTAGTGGGTACCCAGTCTAAAATAGAAAGACACCGGCATATACAGGACACGAGTACCCGTACCATCGACGAAACCCAAGGGCGCCATATCACAGACATAAAGGTAGAAAGACCAGTCACTCAGACTGCCCTGTTATGTTGTGTGTGTCACCGTATCTGCATCTGTCTGGGGCTGGAGGAACTCTGACCGAGGGAACTAGGTCCTGCGATAGCTCCACTGGAGGGCACTTGCAGAAGGGAGAAGTAGGCTCCATAAAAACCATGTAACACAAGAGTACATTGATAAAATTACAGAAATACTCCCCACTCCTGAGAGTAACCTCTAATAAATAAGCATACCCAAAGTAACAGGCAAATCTGGTAAAAAGAGCAGTGCCATTGCGATGCTCCACACCAGATGGCACCTTGCTGGAGGGATCCTGCGGGTCAGAGGTGTGGCAGATCCTGCTCTCTAGATTGGGTCCCACTGTGCCAACTCCCCATTGAATAGTAGGTCAAGTTAAGTGCCTGGCTTGACCATCAGAGCCTGAATAGGCTGGCTCGTCTAAGCTGGCAGGCTCTCCCTCAGCAATGCCAAAGCAGCGGTGTCCCCAGCCAGGCACCCCGCACGATCCCGATCCAGGAAGCATGGATCTCTCCACTTGGCAGTGGAATGTGAGTGCTTGGCTTTGCTTCTGGCCAGCAGCACAGCACAGCATGTGCCCCATCTACGCACTGAGGATGGGGAGAGGAACAGTGACAGCCCTCTTGGAAACACTTGGGGCGGCTAGTCATACGTGGACACAGGGGTAGTGGTGCAAGAGCACGCTAGTTCTGTACCTATAGCCATGGAGATGGTGGGAAGGCAGGACAGTGCTAGGTGGTGCACAGAGTGTGGGAGACTAGGCCTGGCACTCCCGTCTTCTGCAATTCACCTTGACTCTCAGCCAGCCACGAAAACAGATTTATTTAGATGATAGGAACATGTCCAAATAGGTCTTGCTGATACAGACAACAGGACCCCTTTTTAGGTCCTGGAGCCCCAGGGAGCACAGCCTGTCGGGAACCAACCCCATCGGGCACCCTCCCATTCCCACAGCTCCAAACTGAACTTCCTCACGCCTCCACTCACTCCCCCAGCTCCTCCCCCAGCCTGTCCTTTTTCCAGTTCCGGCAGAGCTGTTACCTGGCTTCAACCCCCTCCTGGGTTCTCAGTTACATTTCAGGTATGTCCCCTCCCCAATGCAGGCAGTCCCACTTCCCTGCAACCTTCCCAGTCAATACTCCCCCTCAGCATTCACATAACACATCAAGAACATTCACACTTGTCACAGGTGGTCAAAGATATCTACCAGTAATAGTACTGATCGGCGCCATTACCAGAGTACCTGGGTGCCTCACAAGTGCATGCATTTCCTACCATGCCCTGTGGCAGAGCAGGGATCTGCACCGAGGTCCCGAACCATAGGCTGCCACTTATGCACTGAGCCACCTCCTTCTTTAGCCGGCCCACACGGGATTCCCCATTTCCTACTTCTAGCCACATTGTCTGATATCTCCTTTGTTCCCTGTAAGTCGGGGTTATTCGGACTGAGGACTTGCAAAATCAGACTCCAGATATGTACACTGGACCCAGAACAAAGTTGACAAACCCAGAATAGACAAGTCAGTTGCTGGGACTTGGTGTTGCGGAGGCAGCTGCGCTTGCATTTGTGGCTTAGGCAATCACTAGGCGCCAGCATTATTAAGGGGCAGCATTTTGCCGGAGGGGCGGCAGGGGCTCGGTGACCTGCCCACGTCTGTCTGCGCGGGTCCATTGGTCTGCAGCTCTGCTGGAGCTGCCACAGACATGCCGCGGACGGTCTGCTGGTCCCACGCAGCTCCAGTGGACCTCCCGCAGGCACGGTTGCGGCAGCTCACCAGAGCCGCAGACCAAGGACCTTCCGCAGAAATGATGCAGCAGCTCCACTGAGCCGCAGAGTGGCGGGCGGGTGTGAAATGGCCGTGCACCTAGGGCGCGAGAAACCCTGGCACCAGTCCTGGCAGAGGGCAGTTGAATCAGAAGCAATACACAGGTGAGCGCGGGGACTCAGTGCATGAGGTGGTGTTAGCGCAGAACTGGAACACATGGTCAGAGCTGGAACTCAGTGCGGAAGGGGTGTAGAATCAGAACCAGAACACACAGTCAGCACTGGAGTTGTTGCTCAGAGGGTGGTCGGATAAGAACTTGGCACACATGGTCGGTACTGCAGCTCGATATTGTGCAGGATGTTGGATCAAGCCGGTACACACTGGTTGTGTGGACATCGGCTGCGCAGAGTGGTGGTTGGATCAGAACCAGACAACAGGGCAGTTGGGATCGTGTCTTGGGGGCGTTGGATCAGAACCCGCATACACTGATCGGTGCTGGGATCAGTGTGCAACAGGCGGTAGGATCAGACTGAGCACACATGGCAAATACAATTTAGATGGGGCACTATAAGGTGGGTGCTAACTGGCTGGATAACCGTTACTCAAGTGGTTATTAATGGTCCAATCCTGCTGAGAAGGTATAAAAGTGGGTTCACAGGAGTCGGTTTTGGGTACCGGTACGGGTCTGTTCAATTCTTCATCAACGACTTAGATGTCGGCATAGAAAGTACGTATTAAGTTACGGACGATACCAAACTGGGAGGATTGCAACTGCTTTGGGGACAGGGTACAAATTCAAAATGATCTGACGAATTGGAGAAATGGTCTGAAGTAAACTGGGATGAAGTTCGAATAAAGACAAATGCAAAGTGCTTCATTAGGAAAAGAACAATCAGTTTCAACAACGAATGGAAGAGACTGTCTAGGAAGGAGTATGGCAGAAAGAGATCTAGGGGTCATAGTGGACACAAGCTAAATAGGAGTCAACAGTGTGAACTGTTGCAAAAAAAGCAACGTGATTCTGGGAGCATTAACAGGTTGTGTTAAACAAGACACGAGAAGTCATTCTTCCGCTCTACTCTGCGTGTTAGCCTCAACTGGAGTACTGTGTCCAGTTCTGGAATGCATTTTCAAGAAAGATGTGAGAAATTGGAGAGGTCCAGAGAAGAGCAACAAGAATGATTAAAGGTCTTGAGACATGACTATGAAGAAGGCTGAAGATTGGTTGGTATTTGAAAAGGAAGATGAGAGGGACATGATTAGCAGTTTTCAGGTATCTAAAAGGTGTCATCAGGAGAGGGAAAACTTGTTCACTAGCCTCTAATGAATAGAACAAGAAGCAATGGGCTTAACTGCAGCAAGGGAGATTTAGGTGGACATTAGGAAAGTTCTAATGTCAGGGTAGTTAAACACTGAATAATTGCCTAGGAGGCTGTGGTGATTCCATCTCTGGAGATTATTTGAAGAGTTAGTAGATAAATGCTTATCAGGACAGTTCTAGCGGTATCTGGTCCTGCAATGGAGGCAGGGACTGGACTCGGATGATCTCTCGAGGTCCCTTCCAGTCCTAGAAGTCTATGAATCTATGGTCAGCGCTGTGAGATCCGTGTTCCAAACGGGATGGTGGATCAGAATCTGTGCACACACGAGTTGCGTTGGATCAGTGTGGAGGATGACGGTAGGATCATAACTAGCACAGATGGGTTGATCTTGACTCGGTTATCGTGTTGAAGGGGTAGTTGGATCAGAATCTTGGATAGATGTGTTCAGCGCTGGGATATGTCTGTAGGGGAGATTTTGATCGAACTCGGCTGTAACAATGCTGCTGTGGGAGCCAGCTGAGATCACTCAGTCAGGATGAACTGCAACGAAACAGCGCAGACAAACCCCAAGAGTTGGTGGAGATTCCAATATTATGATTAACAAGCCAGCCCAAACGCTCTGATTTACTCCACTGGTTACTCAGAGTCAACAAAACACAGTTCCTTAAAGTACCCAGCGCTTAGCTCCATCCAGACACACGTCAAACTATGGTGGAGATTTCTAAAAATCTTATTATTCATATAAAGATCATAGAATCATAGAATCATGGGATATCAGGGTTGAAGGGACCTAAGAGGTCATCTAGTCCAACATCCCTGCTCAGAGCAGACCAGGTATGCCAATAATCCGGTCCCAAAACAGACCCCTGTGGAACCCCACTTGTTATACCTTTCCAGCAGGATTGGGACCCATTAATAACCACTCTGTGAGTACGGTTATCCAGCCAGTTATGCACCCACCTTATAGTAGCCCCATCTAAATTGTATTTGCCATGTGTGCTCAGTTCTGATCCTACCGCCTGTCTGCACACTGAGTCCCAGCACCGATCAGTGTTTGCGGGGTTCTGATCCAACTGCCCCCCAAGACACCGAGTCCCAGCACTGCCCCTTGTGTGCTGGGTTCTGATCCAACCACCACTCTGCGCACCGAGTCCCAGCACCAACCAGTGTGTACCGGGCTCTGATCCAACCATCCTGCCACATATCGAGCTGCAGTACCGACCCATGTGTGCCAAGTTCTTATCCGACCACCCCTCTGGACAACAACTCCCAGTGCTGACCTGTGTGTTCTGGGTTCTGATTCTACCACCCCTTCCGGCACTGAGTTCCAGCTCTGACCCATGTGTTCCCAGTTCTGCTCTAACCACCCCTCCATGCACTGAGTCCCCGCGCTCACCTGTGTGTATTGCGTTCTGATTCAACTGCCCCTCTGCCAGGACTGGTGCCAGGGTTTCTCGCGCCCTAGGTGCACGGCCATTTCACCACCCCGCCCGCCACTCCTGCGGCTCCAGTGGAGCTGCTGCATCCATTTCTGCGGAAGGTCCGTTGGTCTGCGGCTCTGGTGGAGCTGCCGCAACCGTGCCTGCGGGAGGTCCACTGGAGCTGCGTGGGACCAGCAGACCGTCCGCAGGCATGTCTGTGGCAGCTCCAGCAGAGCTGCAGACCAATGGACCCTCCGCAGACACGACTGTGGCAGGTCCACCGAAGCCCCCTGCCGCCCCCTCCGGCAAAATGCTGCCCCCTAATAATGCTGGCGCCCTAGGTGATTGCCTAAGCCACCTAAATGCAAGCGCCAGCCCTGCCCTCCGCACACCAAGTCCCAGCACTGACTTGTCTATTCTGGGTTTTGATCAACTTTGTTCCTGGGCTCCAGTCTGCTACATACTGGGAGTCTGATTTTGCAAGTCCTCAGTCCGAATAACCCCGACTTACAGGGAACAAAGGGAGATATCAGACAATGTGGCTAGAAGTAGGAAATGGGGGAATCCCGTGTGGGCCTGGCTAAAGAAGGAGGCTGGCTCAGTGAATAAGGTGGCAGCCTATGGTTCAGGGACCTCGGTGCAGATCCCTGCTCTGCCACAGGGCATGGGTAGAGAAATGCACTGCACATTGTGAGGCACCCAGGTACTCTGGTAATAGGCGCCAGATCAGTACCTATTACTGGTAGATATCTTTGACCACCTGTGACAAAGTGTGAATGTTCTTGATGTGTTATGTGAATGCTGAGGGGGGAGTATTGACCTGGGAAGGTTGCAGGGAAGTTGGGACTGCCTGCATTGGGGAAGGGAGCATACCTGAACATGTAACCTGAGAACCCAGGAGGGGGGTTGAAGGCCAGGTAACAGCTCTGCCCGGGAAACTGGAAAAAGGACACAGGCTGGGGGAGGAGCTGGGGGGAGGTTGAGTGAGAGGCTGGAGGAAGTTTCAGTTTGGAGCTGGCTGGGAAATGGAGAGGGGTGCCCCGATGGGGCTTGGGCTTCCCGACAGGGCTGTGGCCTCCCTGGGGGCTCCAAATGGACCTAACTAAAGGGGGTCCTGTTGTCTGTATCAGCAAGACCTATTTTGGACCATGTTCCTATCATCTAAATAAATCTGTTTTCGTGGCTGGCTGAGAGTCAAGGTGAATTGCAGGAAGCCGGGAGTGCCAGGCCTAGTCTCCCCCACACTCTGTGACACCACCTAGCACTGTCCCTGCCTTCCCACCCATCTCCATGGCTATAGGTACAGAACTAGCTGCTTCCTCTTGGCACCACTCACCCCTGTGTCCCACTGTATGACTAGCCGCCCAAGTGTTTCCAAGAGGGCTGTCACTGGTTCCCTCTCCCCATCCTCAGTGCGTAGATGGGGCCACATGCTGTGCTGTGCTGCTGGGCCAGAAGGCAAAGCCAAGCACTCACATTCCACCTGCCAAGTGGAGAGATCCATGGCTCTCCTGGAATCCAGGGATGCTGCGGGGAGTGCCCTGGCTGGAGGGACACCGCTGCTTTGGCATTGCTGAGGGAAGAGCCCTGCCCAGCCTTAGACAGAGCCCAGCCTATTCAGGGCTCTGATGGTCAAGGCCAGGCACTTAAACTTGACCTACTATTCAATGGGGAGTTGGCACAGTGGGACCCAATCTGAGCAGAGCAGGATCTGCCACACCCCTCTGACCCTGCAGGATCCCCTCCAGCAAGGTGCCATCTGGTGTGGAGCATCGCAATGGCACACTGCCTCTTTTGTTACCAGATTTGCCTGTTACTTTGGGGTATGCTTATTTATTAGGGTTACTCTTCAGGAGTGGGGAGTATTTCTGTAATTTTATCAATGTACTGCTTGTGTTACATGTGTTTTTATATGGAGCACTACTTCTCCCTTCTGCAAGTGCCCTCCCAGTGGAGCTATCCTGCAGGACCTAGGTTCCCTCGGTCAGAGTTCCTCCAGCCCCAGAACCAGATGCAGATACGCGTGCACACACACACATTAACAGGGCAGGTCTGAGTGGACTGGGTCAACAAGCACTTTCAAGCTGACCCCTTATATGTCTGTGGATACTGGCTGCCCTTGGTTCTGTCCATGGGTACCGGGTACCCTCAGGTATGTCCATGTAAATAGATGCCCGTGGATCTTTCTGTCAGTACTGGGTACCCACTAGTCTGTCTGTGAGTAGTGGCTGCCCATGGGCCTGTCTGTGAGTACTGGGGGCGCATAGGTCTGTCTGTGGATACTGGTTGTGAAAGTGACTGTCTATGGGTACTGGGTACTGGCTGTGGGTATGGGGTGCTTGCGGCTCTGTCTGTCGGTGCTGGGTGCCCACAGGCCTATATGTACTGGGTGCTCACAAGTAAGTCTGTGGGTACTGGGTGCCCATGGGTCTCCCTGTGGGTACTGGGCACCAGTGGGTCTGTCTCTGGGTACTGGGTGCCCATGGTTCTGCCTGTGGCTACTGGGTGCCCACATGTCTGTCTGTGAATACTGGGTGCCCACAGGTACATATATGGGTACTGGGTGCCCATGGGTCTATCTGTAGGTACTGGGCCCTGTGGGTCTGTTTGTGGATACTGGGTGCCTAGGGGTCTGTCTTGGGTTCCTGGGTGCTTGTGTGTCTGTCTGTGGGTACTGGGTGCCCACGGTTCTGCATATGACTACTGGGTGCCCGCAGATCTGTTTGTGGGTACTGGGCACCAAGGGGGCTGTCTCTGATTAGTGGACGCTCGTGAGTCTGTCTGTGTGTACTGGATGGAGATGGGTCTGTCTGTGGGTATAGGGCACCTGTGGGTACTAGGTGCCCAGGGCTCTCTTTGTGGGTACTGGGCCTCAATGGGTCTCACTGTGGGTACTGTGTGCCCATGGTCTGACTGTGACTACAGGTTACCCATGGGTCTGTCTTTGGGTACTGGGTTCTCAGGGGTTTGTCTGTGAGTACTAGGCACTCGCGGGTCTCTCTGTGGGTACTATGTGCCCGCTTGTCTGCCTGTGGGTACTGGGTGCCCAGGGGTCTGTTGTGGATACTGGGCATCCATCGGTCTCAATGTCCTGGGTGCCTGCTTGTCTGCCTGTGGGTACTGGGTGCCCATCAGTAAGTCTGTGGGAACTGGGTGCCCACGGGTCTCTCTGTGGGTAATGGGGACCCGCGGGTCTGTCTATGGGTACTGAGTGCATGCTTGTCTGGCTGTAGGTATTGGGTGCCCACAGGTAAGTCTGTGGGTACTGGGCACCCAGTGGTCTGTCTGAGGAATCTGGGTGCCACTGGGTCTGACTGTGGGTACCGGGTATCCTTGGGTATGCCTGTGGTAAGAGGTGCCTGTGGGTACTTGATGCTTGCAGGTCTGTCTGTGGGTACAGAGCACCCACGGGTCTCTCTGTGGGAACTGGGAGCCCACTGGTCTGTCTGTGGGCACCGGGGGCCCAAGGGTTTGTCTTTGGATACTGTTAACCCACAGGTCTCTCTGTGGCTACTGGGTGCCCGTGGGTCTGTCTGTGGGTATTGGGTGCCCATGGGTCAGTCTGTGGGAATGGGGGTCAACTGATCTGTCCATGGGTACTGGGGACCCATGGGTCTGTCTTTGGGTACAGGGCATCAACGTTTCTGACTGTGGGTACTATGTGCTCAGGGGTCTGTTTTTGTTTGCTGGGTGCCTGCTGGTCTCTCTGTGAGTAATGGGTACCCACGGGTCTGTTTTTGGGTACTGTGTGTCCACGGTCCATCTGTGGTTACTGAGTGTCCATGGGTCTGTCTATAGGTACTTGGTGCTGACAGGTAAGTCTGTGGGTACTGGGTGCCCACAGGTCTGTCTGTGGCTACTGGATGCTTTCAGGTCTCTTTGTGGGTACTGAGCCCCCAAGGGTGTCTCTAGGTAGTTGGTGCTCATGGCTCTCTCTGTGGGTGCAGGGCACTTGCAGGTCTATTTCTGAGTACCGGGTTCCCACGGGTTTGTATATGGGTACTCAGTGCCTATGGGTCTGTCTTAGTACATGGCACCTGTGGGTCTGTCTCTGGGTACTGGGTGCATGCGGGTCTATCTTTTCGTACAAGTATGGTGAGTCCACGGATCTCTCTGTGGGTTCTGGTTGCTCGTGACTCAGTCATGGATACTGGGCTCCTGCAGGTCTCTCTGGAGAAACAGGGTGACTGTAGGTTACTCTGTGGATACTGGATGCCCATAGGTCAGTCATAGAATATCAGGGTTGGAAGGGACCTCAGGAGATCATCTAGTCCAATCTCCTGCTCAAAGCAGGACCAATCCCCAGACAGATTTTTGCCCCAGATCCCTAAATGGCCCCCTCAAGGATTGAACTTACAAACTTGGGTTTAAAGCAGGCCAGTGCTCAAATCACTAAGCTATCCCTCCCCAATTTCTGTAGACACTAAGTGCCCACAGGTCTGTCTGTGGGCATTTGGTGCCTACAAGTTAATCTGTGTATACTGGGTGTCCATGGGTATGTCTGTGGATACTGGGTGCTCGCTGGTCTGTCTATGGTACAGGGCACCAGACTTTCTGTCCGTGGGTACTGAGTGCCAAGAGGTCTCTCTGTGTTTTCTGGGTGCCTGTGGGACTGTCTGTTAGTACTGTGTGCCCATGGTCTGTTTGTGGGTACTGGGTACCCATGGGTCTCTCTGCGAGTACTGTGTGCCTGCGGTCTCCCTGTGGGTACTGGGTGCCAGCAGGCCTCTCTGTGGGTACTTGGTGCCCACAGGGAAGTCTGTGGGCACTGGGCATTCACAAGTCTGTGGATACTGGGTGCCCATGGGTCTCTCTGTGGGTACAGACCTTCAGTGTTCCAGTTTTCCGGCTGTCTTGCTGTTTGCCTGGATCACCTCATTGCCAGGGTAGCAGTCGCCCTGCCTTTCCGCAGCCACATGCTCATTTCTGTTTTCTTGTTAGTCCGCTGATAGAGTCAACCAAGACCCAAGGATGAATGCTGCCGAGATGTCTGCCTGAATATGCAGATATCTTGGAACAGTCACTCTGAAACAATGCAAACATCCCCATTCGTAGCCATAGTTTGTTAACCCTGGTGCCTAATTATGGTTAATTACAAGTCGACATTGCTTTAGCAGAAACATCCTGCTCACCTACTTCTGCCACAATTCTCATGCCTGTCTGAGCTCCAAGATCTCTCCACCTTCCCCTGCCCAGCAACAGGACAGCCAGCTTCCACCAGAACTTTTGCAATGTAATTACTTGGTGTCAGTATAGAAGTCCGTGGCCAATTGGAAACATGGGGATGGCACAAAACGGATGGCATTTAGCATGGTAAATAGTGCCAGGGCGCAGCCCCAGTCACAATCGTTCCAGCCAGGTTTAATTGCTCCTGGCTATAAAGGGGCTATCTTGGATGCTCTGGCAGGAAGCAGAAAGGAAGGGACTTTGCTGCAGAGATCGTGGGCCTGAGATTGTGCTACTAGGATAGCCATTTGCTGCCCCTCCCAGTCCCACTGGGATCTTGCTCCCTTTGGCCTGCTGGTGCAACTCTGAGTTGTCAGCCATCTCCTGCTGCCAGGACAGCTCGCTGGTATCTGGCCCAGGACTGGCCGGCTATTGGGATGACACAGGACACGCTCCAGAGCATTGCAGCCTCCCTGAGGGGGTGGTAACAGATTTGCTCAGCGCTGCTACCAGCGGGGGGACATGTCGCTCTAAGTGAAGTGTCCTATTTGCTGAGAGGTGCCTGCTTTTCCAAATGAGCTGCACAGCCGTGCTCCTGGGACAGGCCTCCTGGATCCCCCCCAACTCATTCCAGCAGGCAGGTCCTAAGATCGGCTGCTCGGCCAGAACCCTGGCTTCAGCAGGACAGTCAGTGCCAGTGCCAGTGCCACTGCTGGGGAAAGGGGCAACCATGGGGAAATAGTGCTACATGATGGAGCAAGACCCCCAATGTCCTCTTAAGTCCTGGCCAGCCTCTAATGGTGGTAGGATTCCTCATGTGCAGTAGTCAAGCACAACAGGCTGGGAACTGTTACCTAAGTTCCCCTAAAAACCAACCCAGGGTCACACTTGTATTAGTTTTATTACAATGCCGCTGTCAAGTCAGATAGAAAAGAGATGGAGCTTGTTCATACACGCCCACATTCACTGCATTCAGACCCTCAAGCACCCACACACTTCCCAGGGCTTTAGGAAGTGCGGGGCCCAATTCGAACATCTTCGGCGGGGCCCTGGCAGGGATGACTAAAAAAAAAAAAATGTAAAAAAAAAAAAAAAGCCTTTTATTTCTCCCATGTATTATTTACTTTCCATAACTATATAAATAATAAAATTATATATTATGTAAATTGCATCATATATGCTGTTGATTGGCTATTGATGATCGCCATTTCACATGTGTGGGTCCCTGCCACTCCCTGCAGGTGTGCACGTGTGGGTCCCAGCTGCTCCCTGCCCCCCTCATTGAAGCAGGTGTGCAGGGTTACTGCCCTGGGAACTGCAGGACAGCAGTGGACATGAGGCTGGTTGGAGGCAGGCCAGGGGCTGACTGGAGGTAGGGTCTAGCTGCAGGCAGGGCAAGGGGTGCAAGGCTGGCTGGAGACAGGGGGGTGTGGGGTGGGCTGGCTTCAGGCAGGGCCGCAGGGGGATGCAGCAGGGATTGGGAGGGCTGGAGACAGTAGGAGATGCAGAATCTGGCTGGCTTCAGCAGGGTGCAGCAGAGATTGTGGAACAGGGCAGGAGTGCAGGCTGGGTTGGGCCAGGGTGCGGCTGGTGCAGCGGGTTATGTGTGGATTGTTGGCTTGAGAGGCCACAGAGGTGTGGCAGGGTTGGCTGGAGACAGGCAGGGTTTGCGAGGGGCTGTGGGCACGGTGCAGAGCTGCTGCAGGCAGGGGCAGGGCTGTGCGGAGGCATGGTGGTGCAGGAGCACTGGAGCCCTGCCTTTAAATAGCCCAAGGTCCTCATCCAGGGCTGGAGGTTATTTAAAGGGCTGGGCTCCTGCTTCTCCCCACCTCCCGGACCTTTTAAATAGCTGCGGAAGCCCTGGAGAATACATGGGGCAGGGGGTCTGAGCTACTTAAAGGATGAGGTGCAGAGGCAGTGGAGCCCGCTCTTTAAATAGCCCTGGAGCCCCCGCTATCCCAGGTTTGGGGGCTATTTAAAGGCCAAAGCTCCAGCCGGGGAGCAGGCTGCAGGGTGGGCTTGCACTCCGGCCAGGGTCCGCGGAAAGCAAGTTGCGGGCGCTCGCCTGCTCCCGCCGGTGCTCCGGCTGGGAAGCAGGGGGCTCGCCCCTCGCGCGGAAGCGGGAGGGGTGCGCGCGGGGCTGCCCCACTCGGCCGGGCTCGGCCGGTAGGCGAGTGGCTTGCCCCTCCGTAGGGTCCAGGCTGGCGCTTGCCCTGCTCCAGCGGGAGGCGGGGCGATGGGCTTGCTTCTCCTGGCCAGGCTCGGAGGAGAGCGGTGCAGGAGGCTTCCCTCTCTGGCTTGGGGCCAGAGGACGCAGGGGTGGTTGCCGGCTCTGCCGAGCTCCAGCAGTGACGGAGCGGGCTGTGCGCTCCGCCGGGGCTCCAGCTGGAGAGCCGCTTGGCACCGGCTCCACGGCGCTTTGGTCAGGGAGCGGGCATGGAAGACCCTGGAGCAGACTGCAGCCCGGTAAAAAAAAAAAATTAAAAGCGCTTAAGGCGTGGGCCTCTTAGGCCTGGCTACACTGGCACTTTACAGCGTGCAACTGGGGTGTGAAAAACATCCCCTAGGCGCTGCAAGATGCAGCGCTGTAAAGTGTCAGGTATCAGCGGCAGCGTGGGAACGCGGCTCCAGCGCTGCACGCTAACCCGTAGGGATGTGGTTTAAGCACGCTGGGAGATGCTCTCTCCAGCCCTGCGGCTTTGACTACACTCACACTTCAAGCGCTGCGGGGCAGCGCCCGCGCGCTCCGGGCACGTTTGAAATGTCAATGTAGTCCAAGCCTTAGCACGGGCCCGATTCCAGGGAATCAGCTGAATCGGCTAAAGCCGGCCTGCACTTACACAGCAGAGAGTTACAGAGACAGCATGGAGGCGAAAGCCAATGTAGATTGGTTGGTCTGTCTTTATGAATCCAGGCTGCTGAGGGTCAAAAGCAGCGCTTGTGTGATGCCTTCTTCCTCTTATTTTGGAACTGCGGCGGTACCGTCCGTACACTGAGGCTTGGTAAATTAGAATTTCGGGCGCTCCGGCGCAGCGAGCTTTGAAAGTCGGAGTCTTAGTCAAGCCGCGCTACTGGATAAGCTCTCCCAGCGCTGCTTGTAAACCACATCCCTTACGGGTGTAGCGTGCAGCGCTGGGAGCCGCGTTCCCAGCGCTGCCGCCCTGATTACACTGACACTTTACAGCGCTGCATCTTGCAGCGCTCAGGGGGGTGTTTTTTCACACCCCAGTTGCAGCGCTGTAAAGTGCCAGTGTAGCCAAGGCCTGAGTTTCCTTTCTGTGTCCATCACCGAGAAGCATTCCCAGACCAGTTCCTTTCATGCATACAGGTTCTTTTCTTTTCAGCACTTCATGACTGCCTTCTCAGGGCAGATTATATCAGACACACCTGGCTCCTGTGTCTGGGCTTCTCTCTCCTTGCAGTTCCTCTCCACCCAGTCTCATACATTCCCTTGTTCACACTCTCTCTGAGGGATGGGATATTACAAAGCTTGGAAGTTCATACAAGTGGCAACCTGAAAAGGCCACAGAGCTTGCAAAGGTTACAAGATTTAAAAGGCTATGCTAACAATAACTGAAGTTACAAAGTCTGCAAAAAGGCTGCAGAACTTAATCATACAAGTTACAGATCTTACAATTGCATTTGAGCAGAGGCTTTACATAACAGGAACTACAACCTCTCAGGGCTGTGGCTGAGTCAATGAGTGGGCCAGCTATGCCCATGTACACTGCCTGAGGAATGGGCTCACACTGGGACATCACTAGCCCTTTCTAGTCTTGTTTCTGTACAGCTAAGAGCCAGCGCTAGGAGGCAGTGCTGCCTAGTGGATAGGGCACTGGGCGTGCAAACCTGAGTACTAGTTCAGCTCTGCCACTGAGTGTCCTTGGGCAGGACACAGCACAGCTCCTTGCCTCAGTTTCCCCTCAGTAAAATTGAGTTAACACCACCTGCCTCCTTTGCAAAGTGCCATGAGTGCTGTGGATGGAAAGCACCAGGCAGTAGTAAGTTCTCCAGCCCTCTACAGAGCTCTCCAGTCAGTGCCGGGAAGCTGAGACTGGATGTTTGCAATGAAAACAGCCAGCAGGATTTCTTCTTACATAGCTCCCCACTCTGTCTGCAAGAAGAAATAAAGAGTCCTGCTGTGTGTTTGTTTTCTCCGCTGCCAATCTTTAATAAGTCTGGCTGCTTTCCTCATTTCAACCCTGCCCTCCCTTAACGGGCAACTGCCTACAGCTCCCCTCCATGCCCAGCTGTCATTCCCAGGCCTTACTACTGTACTGGCCTGAAATCAAACCCCGTTGGGGACCCGACTGCCCTGCACACCTACCCCAAGTAACACCCTACCATACAGCCATCAGCAGTGAGAGACCCTGCACCCTTCCCACCCATGCAGGGGTCATTAACGCTTGAGCTAAAGAAGTAATGACAGTAGGCAGCAGCCATGATAGGCTCTTATCTCCAGGAACCAGTCACTAAAGGGGAACATGGTCCATTTAACCACCTGGTGAAACTAGCTGGGACATGAGGAAAACTGATTCGCCCCAATGGCAGAGACGACTGGTGCCTGCTGATAGTTGGGGTGGGGGTGGAGGATAGAGTGAAAGCAGCGACTTCAGCGGTGTTACTGAGCATGCTCAGGACAAGCCAAGCTGCAGAACAGGGTAGAATGTGACCTCGCATACACCCCACCCCACCCTCGATGTGTCACCTCTGCCTATGGGGAGCTAAACATGATTAACTCTCTCCCTTTGCCCAGGCAAGCAAAGGAAAATGGAGGCTGGGCATCAGGGGATGTTCCCTAGCACCAGCCAATCCCTGCATGCCTGAAGAAAGGGGACTTTGCCCTGACTGAGGTTAAGGCCCAAAATGCTCTACCTGGCCCCAAGGGGGCTGGGAGCCCTGGATGCTGGCCTGCTGGGATCTGTGGCCATTCCCGGTTCCCAGGACCCCTCTGAGCTGCGGGGATGCTATGCTGGCCCATAAATGACACTGCCCCTGCACCCCAACTCCCCTGCATTGCAGGCCAGCACGCTGTCCCTTTGGGAGCTGTCCGGTAATGACTGTGCTGGAAAAACATTCCTGATGGGGGGCAGGCCTGTGGGCCCCCAACACCAACCACAGGCAGCACTCCTCTCTTAGCTGGCACAGGCTCTGCTGTCCCACTTCAGGACAGCGATAGACACACTCAAAGCCTTCCAAGCACCCCCCTGCAGTGTCCAGCCCTTGATCCACTGGATACATGCAGAAGTCACAGATCCGCTGCTCCCAAAGGACTCAGATACACTTACAGAGAAAGCAAGGAGGCATTTATTTAACACAGAAGCAAGAGTCAAGTGAGTGCAAGTAGGAGTGATGGAAAGCCAGGATTAACTATGAAATGAAATCATAGCACACAGTCTAGAGCAGGGGTAAGCACCCTATGGCACTCCCACTGCCTGGGTCCTGGCCACCAGTCTGGCGAGCTCTGCATTTTAATTTAATTTTAAATGAAGCTTCTTAAACATTTTAGAAACCTTATTTACTTTACATACAACAATAGTTTAGTTATATATTATAGACTTATAGAAAGAGACCTTCTAAAAACATTAAAATGTATTACTGGCATGTGAAACCTTAAATTAGAGTGAATAAATTAAGATTCAACACACCACTTCTGAAAGTTTGCCGACCCCTGGTCTAGAGCCTCAGCATAACTAACAAGATGCCCCCTTGTCTAATAGGTCCTGCTCCCCCAAAGTCCTTCTCATAGAGTTCTTCCACCAGGAGAGCTGAGACCTTCCTTTCCCAAGACCAAGCCCCCTTATCGCTTGGCCGCTCAGAAGAAGAATGCCCAGTCCTTGGTTCTTTACCTATGAACAGGGTTGCTTCACTCATGTTCACCTCGTCCTGTTAATTTTTTCTCCTGAAGTTCCCACAATCTCTTCATTAGCATAAGAACATAAGAATGGTCACACTGGGTCAGACCAATGATCAGTGTCCTGTCTTCTGCCAATGGCCAGTGCCAGGTGCTTTTCAGAGGAAATGAACAGAACAGGGCAATTATCCAGTGATGCACCCTGTCATCCACTCCCAACTTCTGGCAGCCAGATTTAGGGACACCCAGAGCATGGGGTTGCTTCCCTGGCCATCTTGGCCAATAGCCACTGATGGACCTATTGTCCCTGAACTTATCTAATGTATTTTTGAACTCAGTTATACTTTTGGCCTTCACACTGTCCCATGGCACTGAGTTCCACAGGTTGTCTGTGCGTTGTGTGAAGGTTTCTAAATCAACTTCTAGTGTAGGACACAAAATACACAACGCTCAGCTAGGGGAAGATGTGTCTCCTATACCCTGGCTGGTGGAGGCCAAGGCCTGTTACCTCTAGATGAGCAGGCTTTAACAGCAAGGCCTTAAGAATGTAATTTCCAGTAAAGATATATAATGTCTTCCACACAAAGTTTGTGATGACCAGCTGAAACCTTACCTGAGACTCTTTGGTGAACTAGGATGTTCTGCAGCAAACATGTGCTGCAGCAAAAATGTTGAACTTTGTGTTGTTGGGAAAAATACCCCACTCTAGGGTCACCCCACCACAGAGTCCATCTAGTGCTGAGTGAGATGACAGGGGCAGTTCACACTTCCCAGAGCCGTTGCTTCAGGCTCTTTGCAGACACAGACAGGCATCATTACAGGCAGGGCCGGCTCCAGGGTTTTTGCCGCCCCAAGCAGGAAAAAAAAAAAAAAAAAAAAGCCGCAATCATGATCTGCTCTTCCACCACCGCTTCAGTCTTCGGCGGCAATTCAGCAGGGGGTCCTTCCCTCTGAGAGGGACTGAGGGAGCCACCACAGAAGAGCCAGAAGTGTTGCCCCTCTCCATTGGCCGCCCCAAGCACCTGCTTGCTGGGCTGGGGCCTGGCGACAGCCCTGGTTAGAGGCTTTTCACAGGTTTGAGGTTCTCTTTCCCACCTTAAGGGCTGAAAACGTAATTTTGTTAAAAACTGAACGTTGAGATTGTGGTGCATGAGTCTACAGTGTTGAATGAAATTCTGGGGCAAATTACACACTGGGGCCCTGACTCTAATCAGCCCTCTTGTATTGCATGAGTTCCTGACAGCAGAATCTACCTACCTGCAGCAGAACTATTCTCCAAAAGCTAAACGTTCATCTTGCTGGGTTTTTTTGTTTGTTTTTTAATTCTGTTTCTAAGTTGCAAAGAAGCCCTTCCATTCAGGGCTTCTAAAGTGATGATGTGGTGACATCTGTCGGTATCTGCCGCCAGCCTGAAACAACAGCTATGAGAGGCAGAAGCTGCTCCTGTTAATGCAATGGAATGATGACTTTGAAACCTAAATAATGAATACTGAAATGTCCACACTTCACTTTTTCACCACTGATCATTTTAGTGGCAGGACAGTGGAGTGTGTCCCAAGTGGGGTTGGGTTTAAGACCCATCCCTAAGTTTAAAGTCCCCTCTAACACGTCCCAGGAGGGAGTTCAAACATTTAAAGGGACAGGACACCACACCAATGCCAAAATCCTATGCTGCTGCCTCGATGCCCACTAGGTGTCAAATGCCCCAAAGCCCTCTGCCCTGCTAGCTCAAGCTGCCCCACCCCAAGACATTCTGCAGCACATTGGACCAAGATCAAACCCCTCAGTGTATGAATCCCACAGCAGCAGGATTTCCATCTGTGGTTAATTTGAAAGAAGCTCCATTGGTGAGCTGTCTGAGCGCTGTCACAGAAGGTCTGTTTGCTAACCCAGACTGCAACAGAAAGAGCACAGGGATTGGAACCTTGGTGGCTCTAATGTTCCTGAAGCTACAAGTTCTGCTAGCAAAGCCAAGTGCGGCAAAGCAGGAGGATCCCCAAGGGCTCATAGCCGAAGCTGCGCAGAGCATTTGCTCAGGGCAGCAGTTGCCAGGCGCTGAGCCCCGATTTCTATGAAAGGATCTCTCCAGGCTTTTCTACTCAGGGGAAATTGACCTGCGTCAAAAGCAGGTTGACTTTGTGAGTGGAGGAATGATTCAGAGATAAAGTGTCCATGTGGGGAGTGTGGGCTGGATCCCCTCTGACCTGCAGGGCCGGCTCCAGGCACCAGTGGAGGAAGCACATGCCTGGGTGGTACATGCTAAGGGGTGGCATTCTGTCCATTCTTGGGGCGGCACAGTCTGGGTGGGTTTTTTTTTTTTTCCTTGGGGCAGCAAAAATGGTAGAGCTGGCCCTGCTCACCTGCCACCCTCACTAGCCTGACCTCCCCATCTCAGGAGCCCCACCCCCTTCCAAGAGCTTCAGCCCTTGAGGCAACCCCACCTAGCATTCCCTGATCCTGATCCTGCCCTGCTGGCAAGTCTGGGGTCTTTCCTTCCCGCTCCCCAGTGGTGAGGAGAACAGGAGCCTCAGAGTGGGCCCCGGGTGCTGTGCAGTGCCCAGCAGCCATGTGACCTGGCGCCCATCACTGCGTGGTTGTTGGGACCCCCACACCTGTGTGCAGCCGCAGTTGCAGGTTGCAATATGCTAGGGTTTGTTTGTTTCCTACTGTAACTTACAAATATCTTAGAAGTGTCCTTTGCACCTTGCCTGGTCCTAAGGAGAGCTCTGGGGAGCTCCAAAATGTGTCTCTTTCACTAGCAGAGGTTGGTCCAGTAAAAGACCCATACACACACACCTTGTCTCATGTAACTTACAAATAGCTTGTAAGTTACAACGGGTGGGGGCACATTGCAACTGATAACTGGCAAACCAGCAGAAAAACTGGCCAGGCCAATAAAAACAGTCAAGTGGCAACCTGATGCCTACACCTGGGACTGAAACTACAGGAGAACATTCTCCTTACCCTCTCCTGGTCCCAGGCTCCCTCATGGATCCTGAACCTTCAACTGCATGCCCTAGCTGCTCCTCATCAGACCAAGTTGCAGCATGACTCAGGCCCCCAAAACATGATATTTGTAAGATTATATTGTGGTTTCGGTCTGTCGTTTGATTGTTGAACACCTACCTCCTCCCTCCCAGGAATGGGTGTAATGATTAGTGTCACCCACTCTCCCAACTGTGTTGGGGAGGGGACTTTGGCCCCTGCTGCAGGAGCTCTCACCCCCACATCTGCCCAACAATGAATTCTAGTCCCCAGCCTCCAAATCCATCCTGTGCTCCCAGTCCCTGCAGCTGGTCTGCTCCGATACAGCTGCCCTTCAGTTCAGCCCCTATCAGTTCATCCCTACAGCCTCTCCTCAACTCCTCCTGGGGCTCTTCACTCTCCTTCCCAGGCCTAGGCGGCTGCAGGGGGGTCCCCCCTTTTTCCATCCCCTCCCCCTTCCCAAACCAGGTGTTAAGGACACAAATTACACTGATCTCACTTACACAGGAAGTGTCTTCTCCAGAGGCTGATATATTTCCTGTAAGGTGTCTGAGTTACAAGTTCTTTGGCAAGCAGAGTCAGCCCCCTCAAGGGAGCAAACTCACCAGGTGTACCATTCCCATTGCTCTCAAATGGCTTGGCCATGTCACCTTGTGCTCTCATGAGCTGCTTGTGAGCCTTGCAATATTGGGGGGGTTGGAAACCCCCAGCTCCTGGAGTCAGGTGGTTAATCTTTTTTTTTTCTTTTTTTTTTTTCTTTTTTAAGTGACTGACTAGTCCTCACCTTGGGAAGAAAAGGTTGAAAACATCAACCTGGAGGCTACCATAGAAGAAGGCAAATAAAACAAACCTGACATTAATTATTTTTAAAATCTCATGATTTTTACGCCAGTCTCACAATTTTGGGAGCTAGTCACTGATTTTTGAATGCTCAGGCTGACCGTACCACATGACATTTAAAGAAAAATTCATGTGGGGGCTGGAGCTGCACATGAACCATTACAGGCAAAGAGGAGCTCATTCAGCAAGCAAGAATGGATCAAACCCGGTTCAGCTTCTGTGAGGCTGCAGATGGAAGCTGCAATAGTCATATAGACTCTCGTGTACCTCCCAGGTGATCGGAAGCTTCAAGAGCTAAAGGTCTTTGTCTCCCTCCTCGGTAAAAATAGCCCTGTGTGCTAGTTCTCACTGGCAGCTGGTGACTAAAGCAAGTGTGACGCTCCACAGGCAGGCTAGGCTACAACAATAAAGAGGCAGAAGGATGTAAGGGCAATCTTCACAAATGCCAAGATTTTCATGTCTCAGAACTACAAAGCAGCTTGCCTGTATCAATTCAAATGGGGCAAAAATAACCTCCTTGGAGAAAGATCTGTGCATGGAAAAACTTGGGCAAAAGGAGCTTATTTAAGGTCTAAATTGTGGCCTGGGCAGAAAAGGACCCTTTCCCAGGAATCTCAACACAATGCCACTGCCCAGTGCCCGTGGATCAACTCTGCCTCAAGAATTAACTGAGCAGAACCCAGGGCAAAGCAAACTTCCTCGCTGCTCCTTCTCCCCAGAGCTTTGTATAGCCCAACTGACAACAAACGTGTTTTCCCAAGCCTGAACATTTGCTCGCACCCTACAAAAAAAAGAGAGGAGGAGCTTGGAAGACTCTGTAAGAGCACAACCACCTGGTGATGCCTGCCATAACAATGCTGGGCTGAAATAAAGAGGGTCAGAAAACAAAGACTAGGAATAAACAGCCAGGTCTCAACATGGCAAAAGGTTACATCAGGTGTCTTGAGGAAGGTCCCATCCCAGGATCATTGCTATTTAATATTATAGAGGCTCTGGAGATGACTCCAAAGTTGGGCTTAAAGCAGAATTAAAATCCCTCCGATTCAGACTTTAACGCATGAATTTTGCTTCTGAATTTGGGTGATTAATTGCATTTTCTAGGTCATCTTCCAGATGAAATATGTTCTTACTTAACAGAATAAACATTTAAACAATCATCATTTTTTAAAACTTCAGCACTTAGAGCCTCACTTTTTTTTTTTGTCCTGTGTGATCTTAATAATAGAGTATTGCAGACTCTGCAAACTCCCCAGAGTCACAACTCAGTGAAATAGCCTGCGTAGGCTACATTTGAAGCAATTAGATTGTAATTAAGTGACGTTATTAACGACTGCTGGGGTGGCCCCTCAAGTGCTATAAATCCCTAGTGAAATCAGTGGAGCTCGAGGACCCAGCGCTGGCATGGTCAGAGCCAGGTCAGCAGCTTAAGTCATTGTAAAGTTTGGGGTTCACCCAGGCCAGTAAGGGGTCTGGTCACCATCTGCCTTGTAACCCTGGCTGTCTTGGAGCTGTGCAGCTTTAGGCCAGGGCTCTTTGTTCAGATGGTTTCTCTCACTCCAGTCTCCTTTCTGGCCTTTTACCACCCAGCCTGGCCAGGGCCCATCACAGAGATCAAAATGCTTGGTTTCTTTGTCTCTCAGGGTGAAGGACAGAGATGAGGTCTCTCTGTTTCTTATACCCCAAAGGGATGTCTTGGTCTTACAAGTCAAGAAGGACTCCTGGGGACTCAGTCTTCTATCTCTCTCTGGGATGCAGGAGCCCCATTAATTCTCTGTCTCCTGTGGTCAGGCTCAGGATAACCCAGGAGTCACTCAATAGCTTTGTTTACATCTAATATAGAAATTGAGGCAAAGCCTCCTTCCTTTGTCTAAGCCAGACCCGTTGATCACCTTCCCCTAGGATAGGCTGTCTGGTCTCCAGCATGTTCTGGTAACATCACACAGGGAATTCAGTCACCCACTAACCCCTGCGTTTGGCAATGACATGATCAGCCAGAGGGTGCTTACCTCAAGTTTGGGTGTGTGGTGTGAATACAGGGGCTCACAATCATCCTCAATGAGCATCATTTTGACATGACTCAGTCAATCATCTCTCTTCAGCTAATTTACATATCGCAGTTTGGTTGATTGGAAAAAGAGTGTGGCAAGAGTTCTCATGGGTCCTGTGACCCTTCCAAGGAGTGCCTGGGGTTGTCACTTGCCCTTAGCATGATAGCTAAGAATCAGCTCGCTGACTCCAACATCCCCTGCAACGCCAGCATGGTCTCCCAGGCCTCGCGCCCTCGGTGCAGGCTAGCAGTAGGCACACATCAACCCCTGAGTGTCCCCTGGAGGGCCCAGCCCCTGGTCCACTGAACAGCCCCAGATCACTCAGATTCACCACTCCCAAAGGCATAGCAAACCCCAGCTAGTGTTAACTCAGGGTCCCCACTCCACTCACCATGCTGCTATGTTTACAATGCAAACCAGAATACGTTTATTATCGAGACCAGAGTGGAGGATAGTGAGAAAGAAGACTGGAAACAAACACAGTTGTAACAAGCTTTCTAAAGCCTAAACTCATTTCCCTGCCTGCTACAGGACAGCTTCCATCAATTCCTTGTCCCAGCATTTTCAACTCGGACAGCTGAGATTACCCTTTCATAAGATCAATGTGGCTGGCAGCTTGGCCTAACAGACTGAAAAAGGCTAGGGTGTCTCTCCACACCCCCAAATATACCAGACCAGACCTTTGAACTTCATCAGAAAGCAGAGTGCCCCCTCCTCGCCTGCTGCTGTCTACCTCTTCCTGTTACTTTCCTTCTGATGCCCCCACAAGCACCTTGTTAGCCTTTGACTCTAGATGCTAATAGACCTGTCTGTGCTGTGACACACACAACGGATCACCAGGGAGATGTGTCCAGGAGCGGTGTGTTGTATGGGTCCATGGGGCCCAGGCTCCAGCAAATTCAGGGCTTGGGGGGCCCAACTCCACCAACATTCGGGGCCGGGTCTCTCCCCCGGTCCTGCCTACCGACCCAGCGCAACTCCCCCAAGTGTCCCTGCCTGCCCTAAGCAATGGGTGGCTGCCCCCTGCAGTTCTGCGCTGCACTCCCGTGCTGGCTGCTGCTACAGCCGGCTAGACCTCCTGAGCAGCAGCCTGGGGGGGACTTGGGTGCATGTCGTGCTAGGGGGTAAGGGGGGGCAGAGAGGTCCCCTCTCTCCCGCAGCTCACTGCTGCCAGCGGGGAGAGGGCTGGGGGGAATCCACCTCTCTGTCCCTCCACCCCAGCCCCAGGGCAGCCTTCCTGCTGCACCCCAAACTCCTCATCCCCAGCCCAGCCCCACGCCCCACACCTCCTTCCACACAGAAACCCTCTGTCCCTGCCCAGAGCCTGCACCCAGCACCCAAACCCCTGCCAGGGCCCGCACCCAGCACCCAAATCCCCTGCCGCATCCACTACCCCAAAACCCCTCCTGCACCCCCTCCCCATCCCATCCCAGAGCCTGCACCCAGCACCTAAACTCTCCCCAAGCCTGCACTCCAACCTCTCCTGCACACCAAATCCCTCCCAGAGCCCCCACACCACACTTTTTCCTGCACCCCAACCCTCTGTCCCAGCCTAGAGACTGCACCCAGCACCCAAACACCCTCCCAGAACCCACATCAAGCACCCAAACCCCCTCCAGCACCCAGCAACCCAAACCATCTTCCACACCCCCTCCTGCACCCCAACTCCTGTCCCAGGCTGGAGCCTGCACCCAGCACCCAAACTCCCTCCCAGAAACCATGCCCCTCCTGCACCCAACCCCCCTCCCAGAGCCTGCACCCCCTCCAGCACCCCAAGCCCCTGCCCCAGCCCAGAGCCTGCACCTAAACTCCACCCTAGAGCCTGCACTCCTCCCTCAACTAAACTTCTTCCCAGAACCCAAACCCCAACCCCCCTTCCACACCCAAACTCCCGCCCATAGCCTTAGGCAGGTGTAGGGGGGTGGGACTTGGACCCACTCTGGGCACCTCCAAAAATTATACAAACCTGCCACCCCTGGATGCATCTCTTCCAACTCCTGGCTGGAGGAGTTTGTCGCCCAGCCCGCTGCCTGGGCATGACCTGCCTGTAACTACAGGGCCTGGAAAAGGTAATGGTCAGTGTTGAGCCATAATGTTGTGTGACAAAGTGAGAATTTTCCCTTGTTATGTTGTACATGAGCCTATGTGAGTCTTACTGTTTTGCATGAATGGTGTGTGTGCCTCAGTTTCCCCTTGTATTGCACCAATGGCTAGGTGGTGAGCATAAGGGAGTGTGACTTTTGCAGGGGATGCTCCAGCTGCCTGCGCAGATGCTATGACCATGCCTTCGCAACCTGAGACCCAGGAGGGGGATGTGACCAGGTGAGTCTTGGCCCAGGAAGTGAGACAGAGGCTGGAGGAGCAGCAACGGGCAGGGCAGGGGCCAGGCATCTGGAAGGAAGTCAGTCTCAGCTGGCTTGAGGTGCAGGGGGAGGGTCAGAGCCTTGACTCTGGGCTCCCCTCCTCCCAAGATGGATTTGGCTGAAAGACACTGATTTCTGTGTTAACAAGCCCTGTTCTGCGCTGTGTTCCTGTTGACTAATAAACCTTCTGTTTTACCGGCTGGCTGAGAGTCACGTCTGACTGCGGAGTTGGGGTGCAGGGCCCTCTGGCTTCCCCAGGAACCGCACCCGGGTGGACTCGCTGTGGGAAGCACAAGGTGTGGAAGGGGATGCTGAAAGTTCTGAGGTCAGATCCAGGAAGGCCGAAGCTGTGTAAGCTTCTTGCCCAGGAGACGGTATGCTCAGAGAGAGGAGGCTCCCCTAGAGTCCTGGCTGGCTTCGTATGGAGTAGTTCCAGAGCAACATCCGGTGATTCCGTGACATGCTGCACATATTTTCCACAAAACACATCTTGCAATGATTACTCTGAGGAGTGGGATGTAAACTTGCATTAGAGACTTGCTCCAGACCCCCCCACGCCATCTGCCAGTTGGCATAAGAGGTCTTTGGGGCCCAGTCCGATGACCATTGCCCATAAGGAATGCCAGGGACCCCATGAACCCCACCAGGGGCTGCAGAATGGACAGCCAGACACCCAGACAGTCCTTTGGGGTTTGCCTGTGGGGGGAGGACAAGCTGACCAGCCAGAAGGGGGTAAATGCCCAGACTGTGGAGAGGAGGGCAGCTCCTGCGCACCAGCAGCAGAGGCTGGGCTGAGGCTGTTTTTGAATGAGCTGGTCACTTAGCTGCCTTAGACCTGGGAGGCTGGGACCTGGTGGAAGTCGATGTGGCCCTTGGCACTAAGGGAAGGTTCCTTCCAGGTTGGATGGACTAATGGAGAGTCCATGGCACAAGGTAGGGCTCCTCCCTCACAGCCGGCACGATGCCCAGCTTGGGAGGGCAAGCATTACCTCAGCGTGGCACTCTGGGAGAAGAAGCTGTGAGCCCCATGACGAAGCTGGGAATCCTGCAGGAAGGCATTGTGGCACCTTGGGCAGCAGAGGCTCTGAGAGGCTTTAGGAGGGAACAAGCAGCAGGACACGGGGTCCCTGTTTTATGTTCAGTCACTGTGTCCCCAAGAAATGGGTCTGCAACTCTGACCCTGAGGGGAGTTGCACTGAGGGCAAATTGGCCCGTTGGCTTATACCAGAGTGGGGAAGCTGAGGCAGAGTCCAGGAGTTGCCCTGGAAGGAGCAGCAAGCAGTTACTCACCAGATTTCAGCCCAGCACTGAGGCCTCAGCCTGCCTGCCTGCTAGCAGCTCCCCCTGTGTGCCCCATGCCCCCTACACTTCCAGTTCCCCCCATTGCTCCTCCCTGTGAATCCCATGCCCCCTGATTCCCTGTGTCCCTCGCTGCTCCCCCCTGCACTCCCAGTCTCCCTCCACTCCCTTCTTTGGCAGGGGACAGAAACCCTAGTGGACAGAGCTTGTGTCTGGCCCCTGCGCCATTCAGCGACCCAAGGGGTGCGTGCGGGCAAGGCTCAGTTCAGCTCTGCACTCCACAATGCCCCCTTCCTGCCAGCTGATCTCCCCCCCCCATCTGTTGCATTACAGAAAGAGGACTTGAAAGGACTCGCTCACTCTCTCTCTCACACTGCATCCACAGGATGTCGCCCCCGCCCCCAGTCCCTGGCAGGCCCCCTCCTCGAGAGGTGATGGGGCCCAATTAGCCGGCAGGGCATCAAGTACACACGCAGCCTATGTGAGTCAAGACCCCGCTACTGGTATGTATAATAGATAGGGCAGCTCCCTGAAAGCCCAGCTCCCTGCCTCAATAATTGATGCACTGCAGCTCCTACTTTCAGCAGGCTCCTGTGCGTCAGCCACAACTGCGGATGCACCACACTCACCGGTTCAGAGGAACTGATTCAGCAAGTGGAGTTAGGAGGGGGAAAACACACCAGGCAATAAATCCGGCGAGCAGAAGAGAGCACTGAGAGTCCAGGCCACAACGCTCCCACAACCTGGTCCCTGTGCTCTTTGCTGAAGCAGCTGTCTGGCGGCCTGGGAAGCAGAGCCTTGAGGGACATGGCCCACTGCTTTGCTGGGTGGTTGGCACAAACAGAGCCATGCGAGAGATGGGTGGAATGACTCCGGGGATAAGTGACTCTTGATGGGAACAGGGATAATGCCCAGGTAAGTTTCTGGAGTCTGCAGAGCCCAGTGAGAGTTCCAGTGGACCTGTACTAAATCACCCTGATATTCTATGATATAGCTCCTTTAAGAGAAAAACATGGCCCTGGGTGCTCATTCAAGATCACAGCTGCTGGCGTAAGTCGCACACACTGCGCTCTCCCTCTAGAGATGCTTGATTGGTTCTTTCTTTGCCATTTCCATTAATCCAAATTAAAAGTCTGCTCGACAGAAAGCACAGTCTTGCTCTTTGCAGATAAACACTCCACCTCATGGAGCTTGTATTAGTTAGCTAATATTCAGACATGGCTCCGTCAGTGCAAAGTGGTACTGTTAGTCTCCTTCCCACTGCCTGTGCCTTAACACTCAAAATGCTAGGCAGGGAAGTCCTTGAGGGTGACAGTTGGCTGGTATGAATCAGTGTAGCTGCACTGCCTGTGATTTACACTGGCTCCAGCACTGGCCTGACTGTACTAGAATTCATCCCGCTCATTGCATGCAACTGCCTGTGGTTCTAGAACCCATGCAGCTGTGTGTTGGAGTCCTGAGTTCTAGAGCCCAAGTGGTGTTCTAGATTCCGAAACCCCCAGGGTGTGCCAGTGATGGGGAGCAGGGAGAGCTGCTCCCTGGCTGTGGGGAGTGCATGCCGATGTGATGGACAGCAGGGAGCTTGGCCTTGAGGCTCCTGTGAATCCAGAACAGGGGCAGTGCACTCGGAACGGCCCTTCAGGGTGGAGCTGTTCGCTGAGAATGTGCACATGCACACCCAGCACCCCTGGATCGGGAGCCTCTCACATCCTGGTTCCCATCCCACCTGGGCTCAGCAGCGAGTGGCCCCATGGGAAAGGGAGTGAGGGGCTCAGCCAGGTTTCCAGGGGCACATCGCAGAACTGCCAGCCAAGTTCCTGCCAGCCTGAGGCTGTTGATACTGACTGCCCCCCACTATTCCCTAGAGGGGGGCCTCTGGGCAGGGTGAGGCATGTGGGTAGACCACTGCCCACTGGGTGTGGAGGTTGTTCTTTCCACTCAGCACACAGTGCAGATAGCGGTGCTGGCTTCAGAGACCTTGCCCCCTTCCTGCCCTGGCTTTGCACAGGGGGGAACCAGAAGCGCCTCCATCTGTCTAACACTGTCTGTTACAAAGGTGCCTCAGACATTTCTTTACCAAGTTTTCCCATCTGGAGCCTGCACCCAACCCCCCCTGCCCCAGCCTGGATGCACCTCCCAAACCCTGAACCCCTCATTTCTGGCCCCACCCCAGAGCCTGCACCCCCAGCCAGAGCCTTCACCTCCCCCACCCCCAGCACCTAAACCACCTGCCCCAGCTGTGACACACTGTACCTCGGGAGAACACCCTACACCCCCACGTTCATCTTTATAAAATGATTGTGTGGAATCCAGTGCAAAGTTTGTCATGTTGGGTGTCTTCGGAAGGCTCATGATGCACTGAACATGGCTGTTATAATGATGTTATAGTAATTGTTACAGTAATGTTATAGATTATTTCACGTATATAGTTATGAGGCTGAAAATGTATCCTCATGGCTTAAAGCAAGCCCAGACAAAAATTCTCTAAGAACAGAGAGGCAGTTCATCAGAGCAGGCATGGGACAAATCCAGCCCAGACTCACAGGAACAAAAGACGCTGGCCTAGGCAGCAACTGAATGAGGTAACGCTCATTTGACTCTGAAAATCGGAGGCAAAGCCAACAGGAAAGAAAGGACAACATTTGCCATGATCTCTCTCCCTTCCACCTACATCTACAGACACCACACTGAGGGTATGGCTACACTTCGAATTTCGGAGTGCTGCCGCGGCAGCGCTTTGAAGTGTGAGTGTGGTCAGAGCGGCAGCGCTGGGAGACAGCTCTCCCAGCGCTGCATGTAAAGCACATCCTTTACGAGTGTAGTGTGCAGCGCTGGGAGCCGCGCTCCCAGCGCTGCCGCCCTGATTACACTCACACTTTACAGCGCTGTATCTTGCAGCGCTCAGGGGGGTGTTTTTTCACACCCCTGAACGTGAAACTTGCAGCGTTGTAAAGTGTGAGTGTAGCCAAGGCCAAAGTGATGAAGTGCTGATCAAAGGGGAGATTTTCAAGAGCAGCCAGCCAGCCTGTGGTGAGAAGCATTTAAGTTTGTAAGGACATTGAAAGTGTTAAGATCAGCTTAGAATGTGTTTTGCTTTTATTTCATTTGACCAAATCTGACTTATGCTTTGATTTATAATCACTTAAAATCTATCTTTCATAGTTAATAAATCTGTTTGTTTATTTTACCTGAAGCAGTGTGTTTGGTTTGAAGTGTTTCAGAGGCTCCCCTTGGGATAACAAGCCTGGTACATATCAGTTTTTTTGTTAAACTGATGAACTCATATAAGCTTGCAGCATTCAGCAGGTATAACTGGACACTGCAAGACAGAGGCTCCTAGGGTTGTGTCTGGGACTAGTGTCATTAGGTTGCACAGTCCTAGGAGCAGCTTACATGCCAAAGGTTGTGCATGAATAGCCCAGCAGTGGGGGTTCTCACAGCAGAGCAAGAGAAGTCTGGTTCCCAGAGTCAAGGATTGGGGTGACCTAGCAGATCAGAGGGGAACGTCAGATCAGCCAAGGGAAAGTGAGTGAAGGTGGGGGAGAGCGAGTGATAGAGAGGGTTGGGATGGAGTGAGCAGGGGGAAAAGGCCTTGGAGAAGGGGAAAAGGCAGGGATGGGGCAAGAGTGTTCAGTTGTGTGTGATTAGAAAGTTGGCAACCTTAATTTTAGGAGATCTGGGTTTGATTCTTGGCTCTGCCACTGCTTTGCTGGGTGACTTTGAGCCAGTCATTTCCCCAGTGTCTCAGTTTCCCCACCTATAAAATGAGTATAACGAGGCTTTAGCACTTGTCTACAGAAGAGCTTAGGTATTATTAAGTTCTCCAGACCTCCATGAAGCTCTCCAGCTAGGTGCCATTACCAGTCTGGATTTGTGCTGTGCTTCCCATACATCCTGGGCAGTGATCTTAGCCCCATGTGGTAAGAATGCCCAGGCCTCTACCTCCACTCAGAATGTGAAGCAGCTACCTTTGTCATCACCCCAGGTTTGCTCAGCTGGGGCAGAACGTGGCAGTGCCTGGAGCTGCAGGATAGCTGGGTGTGTCTTCCCCAGGCTTCTCAGCCCTGGGACTGAGACAGCAGATTCCTGGAGACATTTATTTGTTCCTCTTTCACACTGACACCATGTTACAAAGACTGCCTTCCTGTAGGGATGGTGCCAGAAGCTCTCCTATTGCCCTACACAAGGACAGGCTGGCACAGCAACTGTGGATGGGGAAACTGAGGTACGGGGGTGACTCACTCACTGTCACGTGGCGAGCCAGTGCCAAGCTGGGAATGGAACCCAGATCTTGGGTTTTCCTGAGGGGCGTGTCCTCCAGGGAGAGCCCAAGGAGCCCTCTATCTGCCTGATGCCAGCACAGAGCCAGTATGCCCACCCCAAGGGGCACAACTCTCATGGGATCCCAACCCCCAAGGCCAGGGTCCCTGATCCCCATCAGATCCAACCCCCTCAATTTTCCCAGCCCCAGAGTCCCTGATCCCCACCAGATCCCAACCCTCTCAGCCCTCTTGGGATCAGTACTTGGATTCAATGCAGGGGTAACTGGTGATGCAGGAGGTCAAACTAGAGGGACCAGTGGTCCTCTGTGGCCTTCAGCTCCATGGTTCCTGAATGCTGACACCACATACTGGGTCCCAGAATGTGCCTTGCCCACAGCAGCTGCTCCATAGTGGGAAAGGACACCAAGAGCTCCCCAATCTTTGTACTGGGGTGTGATGTTATTGATATAAACTGGGACCATATAGAACATAGGTTGCAACTAAGGTCCTGTAATGGCACCAAATCCTATGTAAAGGGGGTCATATAAGGTGTCTAAGACCAGGTTACGGGTTACTGGTTATGATTATGCTGTCTATCATTTTGGTAGTTGAAGTTATGAATATTGGCTGTATGCTGTCTGTATTTCAAACTTTGCTGTGTTACTGGGAATGATCCTAGACAAGTTGGTGTCAGCTCTGTTTAGCCTGCTTGATGGCCCATTAAGGACCATCAGCTACACAACTGACCCATTCAGAGGAGGCGGATATGCCTTGTGATTCAGCAGGGTGTGCAGAAACTGGCCTATGTGACTACAGACTCCATTTTGCTGGAACTTTCCACAGTAAGAACAAAGGAGTGTTCTTACACCTGGAAAAGCCTATATAAGGTGGAGGCCTCATCTCCATCTGGTCTTCAATCCTGCTTCTGACCTCTGGAGGGACTTTGCTACAAACTGAAGCTCTGCACAAAGGACTGAATGACCCATCCCAGTCGGGGATGTATTCCAGAGACTTGATTTAAACCTGCAGTTTACTCCATCACTGCTACAAGCCTGAACTAAGAATTTTGCCATTACTTTATGTAATTGATTCCATTTAACCAATTCTAGCTCTCATCTCTATCTTTTTCCTTTTATGAATAAACCTTTAGATTCTAAAGGACTGGCAATGGGCCAGCCAGGATCCTGGGCCCTGTGCTCCCTGGACACAGCAGCAACACTAGCTCTTGGCTCCCCACAGGGGTGCATTCGGGGCGTGGCCTCATCCACCCTGGCTGCGGGACTGACACCGGCGTGTGTCACATTAGGGATGGCACAGTGCTCAGAGGGAGTGTGGGCTGGGGCAGAAGAACCTCCATGGATGGAAAGATGCAAAGATGGGGTGGGGAGAACCAGATTGACAGATTATCTAAGCACACTTTCCCCAAACCATGCTGTCCTGTGCACTCCATAGGCAAGTTACTTACAGGATGCGTTGACACCCTCCCACCTGGCACCCCGTCCTAGCACAGCCATGGCAAGGCTCTTGTCTCCCAGGCACATGCAGGGGTGGAACATTACAGTTTCTGTATATCCTACCTTTTTGCAATCAATAATCTCACAGCAATTCCCCCCTCCCCTCACCATATCTCAGGGCAGGGCATGCTGGAGGAGCCTGAGAGCCCCACCCAGCCCTGGCTCCAGCTGGGGAGTCTCACTCCTGTGGGGTCCATCAGCCCCACCAAAAGGCCTTCACTGATTCCAACAAACTTTGACTCAGGCTCCTTGTGAGCAGCCAGGATCTTCCCCCGCATGCAGATGTTCTAGAGAACCTGGGTGCTGGAGGCTGCAGGGAAGCAGCCACAGCTCAGCCTAGGGCAAGGATTGAAACACAGCATGGTGCCTTGGGACCTACGGTGATCAGGTGGCTGGTGGTGACCAGGGTGCACTGAGCTGGTGGGACTCAGCCCAGCTCCTGGGGTGTAAGGCAGGCCCCAGCAGGGAGCCATAGAGGGACACAGCTGTCTCCCCCTAGGCCAGAGCCAAGGCCCATTGGTATCTGACGCACCCCGCCCGACATGCTGGGGGCTCCAGAATGCTGCCCCTCTTCTATGCCAGCCCAGCACTGTCCACTATGCCAGGGTGGGTGGTGGCAGGAGGTTGGAGCTCCCAGCTCTGCTCTCTTGGGAGTTGCTGGGGGGCAGGGGTGTCAAGGCTGGGGCATGGCTGGGACTCTGAGATCCCCCCCAAGTAGGAGCAGGAAACAGCTGAAAAAGGCAGGCATATGGGTGAGAAATGGCTGCCCCATGCCATCACATCACACAGCTGGCCCAGGGAGGATGAACCAGGGGACTGGCAGCACTGACAGCTCCACTTTTGCTCTGTGATTTTCCTGACAGGAGCCTTCCCTGCCGGGGGATGTGTCTGACTCTGGTGCACTCTCTCCCATCCCCAGGGCCGACGCTTCCATTGAGGCGAACTAGGCAATCACCTAGGGCACCAGGATTTTCGGGCAACAGCATTTTGCCGGGGGGCGGGGGTGGCAGGTGGCTCCGGAGGACCTGCCGCAGTTGTGCCTGTGAAGGGTCCGTTGGTCTGTGGCTCCGCTGGAGCTGCTGGAGTCATGCCTGCAGACAGTCCGCTGGTCCCACGTGGCTCCAGTGGACCTCCCACAGGCACAGCTGCGGCAGCTCCACCAGAGCCGTGGACCAACGGACCTTCCGCAGAAGTGGCTGCGGCAGGTCCACCGGAGCCGCGGGAGTGGTGCATGGGGTTGTGAAATGGCCGTGCGCCTAGGGCACGAAAAACTCTAGCGCCAGTCCTGCCCATCCCTAGGGGTCTGGCTGCATTCCTGGGCACCTCGTGCAGCTGCACCAGGGAATCCAGCACACCACGATGCACCCGTCAGCCTCTCCTGCTCAGCTTGCTGGGCATGGTGCTCACAAGGGGGCTGCACAAAAGGGCAGCCTGTCGCAGGGCATCAACCTCTGCTGTCCTGCCTGCTTTCAGCTCGGGCTGCCAGGATAGCCCCAGCCACTTTGTGCTGACTCACCAGCACCAGAGCCTTGGGCAGCCCAGCAGAATGGCCAGCAGGGCATGGCACTGTGATTGTGGCTGCACAGGGCAGCAGATTCATCACAGCAGACAGGCCTGGGGGACAGGGGGCCCTTGACCATATGCAGACTCCTTGGCTCTCCTTGCTCAGAGCCCTTTACAACCATTAAGTGCCAGCCCCAGCTAATGTACCTTGCTTTACAGGGGGCCAGGGAACAGCAGGTAAGCCTCACTATTCCCCATTATAGGTGGGGAAACTGAGGCAAGGAGCGGGCCAGTGACCTGCACCAGGAATGAGTCAGTAGCAGATCTGGGAGTGGCACCCTCCTTGCTCCCAGGAACTGACAGCCTCCCCTCAATATTCACAGTGGCACTGTGGCCTTTGCCAACTGCTCTGAAACCAAACAACCTTGGCCTCCTCGCCTGTATTCCCTAGTCTGCCGCTCTGGCATCTGCCTGCTGCTCCACTTGTCATGAGTGGCCTACATGACTCTGTGCTAACAGGGTGCTGGGGAGCTGCCATGACCTGCTCTTGCTGGCACAGAGCCACTCATACCCCTCTGAGAGAGGCAGGTGAGTGCCAGTCAGCCCCAGAGGGGCAGTGGCACAACTAACAGGCCAGCTCCAAGGCCAGCACTTCTGAGGTGCCCAGCTGGGCTCAGCACTGACAGAGGGGCATGGCCAGCAATCACAGCACTAACACACACTCCTCTGCTGACTCAGCTGAGGTCCTGTGGGGATTCTCTGCCCATTCTGGGAAGCCTTTTAGATCAATGGTTTTCAACTTGTGCTCCGTGGGGTCCTGGGGGGCTGCAGACTACGGCTCAGATCTCCAAAGGGCTCTGCACCTCCTTTCAAAATTATTTACAGGCCCGCCCATGAAAAAAGGTTGAAACTCACTGGTTTAGCTCATTGTTACCAGAGCTGTTCATCTCATGGGACATGACAATGTATTCCCCTGGCCCCAGGACAAAAACACAAGTTGAATGAAGAATTCAAAAAAAAAAAAAACAAAACAAAACACAAATGTCTGTTTGGAAGTGTCAAAGTAGAGGGCTCAGATGAGTTTGAGCCGTTAGACTGGAAGTAGTATGGTTCTGTTTGTACAGCACCTGGCACAATGGGGGCCCAGGCCGGGAGTGGGGCTCCACGGTGCCAGGACACTCATGGGTAATGAAATGAACAAATAATAAAACAAAGCGGTTGGACCTTCAGAAATAACTGTTTCCATGGCAACCACCCCACGGCCATTCAGCATGACATTCCATGGGGATCTGGCCATTTGAATTGAAACATTTCAGCAGAACCGTCCTACCAAGGCACCAACAATTTTCACCCAACACGTTTTCAGCCAGGAACATTTGTCACTTGAATGATTTTGCCTCACTCTGATTCTTTGGAACTCTGTTTTGTGCTGGCATCTAGATGCCCTAGGCCACATGACACTCAGCCAGCCCCTGCCCCACAGCAATGGCTAGCCAGTGTTTCCAAGGGGTCACGCCTAGAGTGACCAGACTGCAAATGTGAAAAATTGGGACGGGGTTGGTGAGTAATAGGAGCCTATATAAGAAAAAAGACCCAAAAATCGGGACTGTACCTATAAAATTGGGACATCTGGTCAGTCTAGTCACACCTGTGATGAGTCTCTTCGAATTAAGTACTAGTACTGACCCCTAGCTCTTATCCCACACTGGTCGCAAAGTGCTTTACTGAAGAGGTCAGCATCATTATTGCTGTTTTACAGATGGGGAAACTGAGGCAGAGCAGTGGCACAGAGGCCTGCAGCTCTGCAACATAAGGCTGGCCGTTTGTAACCCAGCTGACGGTGGGAAGGAGGGACTGAGAGGGCAGGGGTTAATGGGGAAGGAAGCATTGTAAAAACACGCACAACTTTGGAGTTGAAATGGCAGTGTTCAGTTCAAGCCACTTCTTTACCCGGTGTGACGAATGTGGAAATTTGGAGGATTTTTTTTTCAATATAGATGCATGCCTCAGTTTCCCTCTATGCTTTGTACTGCAATGCGCTGAGTGTAAAGGCAAGGAACGAGGTGCTTGGCTCCAGTCTGACTAGAAACCAGAACCAGTAATAAGCCCAACAGAGCCTCCAAATCTGAATGGAGGATCCGGAAGAGACACTGGAAACCCCATTGACTGACAATTCACACCTGGCTGCTGAGACAACTAAAACACAGGGGATAAAGCTCCCGGGGGAGGAGGGCTGGAACCCAGAGGCTCAGTCTCAGAGGCAATTAGGCCACATGGCCTGCCCTGAATGAAGAGGCAGATCCTTGGGGATCTGGTGCACTGATGGGCTCTCCCAAGGGTCTGGTTACAGGCCGGGGCATAGCACAGATCCTGTCAGTCAGTGACCATGTTATTTCTGCAGGAGTTCAATCGGCTGACTCAGGCCCCATCCCTGACAATGTTTCCCGCACACAACATTTGCTGCTGCAGCTTGAATGTCAACATGGAATTTTGGAAGCACAGAGAAACAAAAAGCAGTGAACCCCATGGGCTGGGTAGCTGGAGACGGTTCTTGCTAGCTGCGGCGTGCCAATGCACAATCCCTGGCAGGCTCTCCGTGTTCAACAGCCAGCGTGTCTGCAAGTTGGCAGCATCAGCCCTGTTACTGATGGCCCAGGGCTCTTTGCAGACTGGGAGCCAAAGGCAACATATCAGGGCTCCCCTAGTGCAGGAGTGCCCCCTGCTGGCATAGTTCTCCCCCGCTGCAGACCTGTAGGACACAGGGAAGGGTGTGCCCAGAGGCCCCTGCACTCCAATTCCCAGGCTACCTAATCTGCTGTGAGTTAGAGCCATGGCTGGGCCATGCACGGCTCTTGACCAGCCTACAATGTTGGGGGCACAAAGGTGGCATAGGTCCCCCTGGACTGCACTGCTCAGAATTGAAACAATAAAGCTGAGGGCTCGCTAGTGGCATTAAACAACACTGTACAAACCACCAGCCCTTGAGCTGTCCAAGGACCATCACCACAGTGGCAGGGCAAGAAGAGAATGAGAAGCAAACATCTGGGTTGCCCAGAGCAGGGATCCAACCCAGGTGGCATCGGGGAGGAGGTGAGGAGAGGGGTGAAGGAGCATGCCTGACCAACCAGCCCTACAACAGTGTTGCCGATCCCATCCATTCAGAAATCACAGCTCGGGCCTGAAAACTGTAAGAGCGTGTAACAGGGTTGGGACTCACCACCCACAGCGCCTCCTGCTGGTGACTCCAGGAATTAGCTCGATTCCAGTGGAGCGCCCCCTCCAGGTGGTGTCCCATCCATTGTTCTGCCCTCTGCTTGCCACTGCTGTCACTGGACCCACATTGCTCCCTGCTCAGCAGCATCCTCTTCGAGGCCACTGCCCTCCAGCAGTGTCCCTTAGTTCTTCTGGGCCCCCTTCCGGGGGATCGGTGATCAGCAGTCACCCACTCCAGCCACCAAGTGCAACCACACACCCCAAACTCTAATCCCTCTTGTCAGGGATTGGGCGTAGTCTATAATGCCCGCTCCCTACAGCCAATGGCTATATGTACTGCAAGGAGGAAGGGGAGACCCAGGCCCACCCTCTACTCTGGGTCCCAGCCCAGGGACCCTGTGGCATCAGCCTAGCTATACTCTTTCTTTCCCCTCCTCTGTCTGTTCCCCTGGGCCGCTTCCCCTAAGGCCCCTTGCACCCGCTAGGCCCTTCCCTTCAGGGCCTGCAGCCTGGCAGCTATGGGCTAGAGCCTTCTAGCCTCCCTGAGCCTGTCCAGCACTGTGCTGTCTACAGTGCTCATCTCCCCCTTAGAGACTGACCTTCCCTTGTCAAAGGCCTAGGACAGACTGACTACTCCTGCTCTGGGCAGCCTTTATATATGGGTTAGCCTGGCCCTGATTGGTTCCCTCCAATCTGGGCCCTGATTGGCTCCCCATAAGCCCTTTTCTGATTGGCTCCTGGGCTGCACAGGCTCCCTGGCCTGCCACAGCCCATCCTCCCAGGAAGTGGGGCAGTCCACCCCCCTACAGAGCTGTTTAAAAGTAACTAACAACAGTATGCTAAACAATCTGTTCTGCCTTGCATTTTGCTGGGATGCTGGGAGAGCCTTTCTGTGAACAGCTCTGTGTAAGCTTTTTTCTCTCACCAACAGACGTTGAGCCAATAAGAGATATTACCACACTCACCTAATCTCTTGAAAAATCATGCAATGTTTTATTAACTGTTGGGTTCTGCTATTTGCTGCCTGACTCTTGAGCCTGTTTTCCAGCTTTCTTCTGCAGCCAAAAGGGTAGAAACGTACTTTGTGTGAAAGGAAAGGTGAGGCTCTCAGGTAATCACGCAACTCCAGGAGCTGAAAACTCACCAGCTATCACAAGGATCCTGCTAAAATCACTGTGGAAGCTATTGCTGGATCAGCTGCAAAGCCGTTCATTTCTACAGTGAAGGCTGGGAGCTTTCTGCTTCTCTGTTCACAGGTGTGTGATACACTATACTTCAAAGTAGCCCTCTGTAACCTGCATATTCATTTTTCATATATGGTTGTGATATTTCATACAAAGCATGCCATGTAAGGTATCATATGAAAGCTCATGATCTGCTGAAACCCACTGTTATGTCAAAATATGTATATTGTTAGTGTGTATGGCATTATTAGATTTTGCTGTGTAGTTGTTATTGAAATATGTTGTGAGTTTAGGAGTCTCCCATTGCTAATAACAACAAAGCAGGTGATCCACACCTGGACAGGCATTAAAGGACCACTAAGCAGCAGGGGAGTTATAAACAAAGGAGGTACAGTTCTGTAAGAGAGTTGCCCAAGCACCACACAAAGGGGATTGCTCCACTCTGTGAATCAGCAAGGCCCACCAGGACATGTCTGGGTTGGTACTTCCCAGGCACATGGACAGAAGGTATAAAATAAGAGACGGTGCATCATGCTTTTATCTTTCTCCTCCCCCACCCATGCTGAAGGCAACAAGAATGCTGGGAAGACAAAGAGACTGGTCCCAGGCTTACATGGAAAGTCTGTGTATTAGAGACTGTAACCTACCTGCAATATCCACTAGGGTGAGAAAAACTGCTTGATCCAAATAATTCTTGGTCTAATAAGGTTTAAGATTTAGACTGGGCACTTACCTTTTAGTTATTTATTTATTTACTGTAATTTTCTCTTATGCCTATCGCTTATAATAATTTAAAATTTATCTTTCTGTTCTTAATAAACTTATTTTAATGCTTTGTCTTAATCAGTGAGTTTGTCTGAAGTGCTTGGGGGGATCTGCTCAGGTTACAAAGGCTGGTGCATGTCAACTATGCTTTGATGAAGTGGTGAACTAGTTAATAAACTTGCACTGCTGAAGAGAAGGGCTTGAGCAGTGCAAGATGGTATATTCCTGGGATGCAAGGCTGGGCACTTGGGAGATTAGCTGGTGTTTCCCTGTGTATTCATGCAGCTTAGCTGGGTTTGCCTCTTCATGCTGGTGACTGAGTGATAACAGCACCTGGAGAGGTTGGCTGCTTGTCGCCAGCAAAACCTTATGGGAGACAGCCAAGGCTGGTGAGTTAAGATAGCACAGCAGTACCCCAGTTCCAGATTGTACCCCAGAGATCCCATCACAGTGGGCAGACCCTGCCATTGTGGCAATAAGTCACTTTCTGTACAGACTAAAAACTCCACCATCTTCCTTCCCCTGCGCTGACATGCACCAGCAATTGCCTGGTTGTAACTCCCTGTCGGTGCTTTGTTTGGGGGTCCTGTTTCTGAACAGTGACCCCCCACTCTATCCTCAGCTCCATGGAGCCAACAGACGGCCCAGGGCCGACTCAAAGCAGGTGATCTGATCTCACTGGACAGAGCTGGAGGTCACTGTGGGAACATAAGAACGGCTGTACCGGGTCAGACCAAAGGTCCATCTAGCCCAATATCCCGTCTACTGATAGTGGTCAATGCCAGGTGCCCCAGAGGGAGTGAACCTAACAGGCAATGATCAAGTGATCTCTCTCCTGCCATCCATCTCCATCCTCTGACGAA
>NC_133784.1:18892788-18894956 GCF_003597395.2 Chelonoidis abingdonii
CATAGAGGTCCTGGATTTCAGTCTCTTCCCTAGCAGCCTAAATTTGGCTTCCAGGACATCTCTCCTACCCTTCCCTATGTCATTGGTACCTACATGTACCACGACCACCAGCTCCTCCCCAGCACTACACATAAGTCTATCTAGATGCCGTGAGAGATCTGCAAACTTCGCACCAGGTAGGCAAGTCACCATACGGTTTTCCCAGTCATCACAAACCCAGCGATCTACGTTTCTAATAATCGAATCTCCCATTACTAATACGTGTCTTTTCCTAGCAACTGGAGTTCCCTCCCCCGGAGAGGTAACCTCAGTGCGAGAGGAAACCTCAGCAACATCTGGAAGGAGGGTCCCAACTATGGGAAGGTTTCCCTCTGCTCCCATTGACTGCTCTGCTTCCCTGGGCCTTTCTTCCTCCTCAACAGCGCAGGGGCTGTCTGCCCGGAGGTGGGACAATTCTACAGTGTCCTGGAAAGCCTCATCAGCATACCTCTCTGCCTCTCTTAGTTCCTCCAGTTCTGCCATCCTGGCCTCCAAAGTCCGTACGTGGTCTCTAAGGGCCAGGAGCTCCTTGCACCGACTGTACACATACGGCACCCGCCCACAGGGCAGGTAATCATACATGCTACACTCAGAGCAATAAACTGGATAGCCCCTACTCTGCAGCTGGGCTTCTGCCTGCATAGTCTCCTAGTTAATGGAAGGGTTGTTTAAAGCAAGAAGTTTTGAATGTAGTTTGGTTTACAGGTTTTAAGGGGACTAAAGGGGCACAGATAGAACTGGCAAGGCACCCTCACTCCCTTCCCACTCCCCTTCCAAACTCCCTGGTTGCTTGTGCATGGCTTTATAAAGCCCTGGCTGTGTGAATACCCCGCCCACTGATTAAGGCTCAGCCAATTACCAGAGGCTTCAAGCTTTCAAACCTTCTTTTGAAGCTCACAGCCTCCAACTGCCAGCCACAGCACATGGTCCTTCAAACAACCAACCAACCAAACAGACTGACAAACACAAGCTCAGCACACAGCAAGTAACCCCCCAATACAAATAAACACACACTTACCCCACAGATGCTGTATTTGCTCCTCCTTCACCTGGAGAACTCCCTTGCGAAACTCCCTGTTAGCAGCCCCTGTTCGCAAAGCACAAGCCTCTCCCCAAGTCCCGGACCTGCTCCCTCTCCCTGCTGGCCCCAGCCCAGCCCCAGCCCGGACCTGCTGCAGCTGGGGGAGAGGCGCCTATTCTGCAGCCCCAGCACAGGTGCTGCTACGGGGAGAGAGAGCTGGGAGGGTCCAGCCTTCACATTAAACCCCTCATCCCCCAACACCCCAACCCTCTGCCCCAGCCCTGATCCTCTCATCCCTTGCCTCACCCTAGACCCTGCACCCCCAGCCAGAGCCCTCACCCCCCCCACACCCCAACCCTCTGCTCCAGCCCTGAGCCCCCTCCGAACACCTCGTCCCCACCCTGCAACATGAATTTTGATATGTGCACGAATATGGAGGTGTGGCGTTATTGACATGAACTGTGACCATATAGATCATTGTTGCAACCAAGGTCCTATAGTTGCACCAAATCTTGTGCAAAGGAGGTTAAGTAAGGTGTCTATTAAATGGTTGTAATTTGCTGGTTATGATTATGCTGTTTGTATGTGTGTATAATTTTTGTATTTGAAGTCATGAATATTGGCTATGTACTTGTAGTTCAATGTGCTTGAGGGCTTGGCTACACTCGAAATTTCAAAGCACTGCCGCGGGAGCGCTGCCGTGGCGGCGCTTTGAAGTGCGAGTGTGGTCGCGGCACCAGCGCTGGGAGAGAGCTCTCCCAGCGCTGCACGTACTTCACCTCCTCATGGGGATTAGCTTGCAGCGCTGTTTACACTGGCGCTTTACAGCGCTGTATCTTGCAGCGCTCAGGGGGGTGTTTTTTTCACACCCCTGAGCGAGAAAGTTGCAGCGCTGTAAAGTGCCAGTGTAGCCAAAGGCCTTGTCTACACTTGCAAGTTGCAGCGCTGGCGAGGGGGTTACAGCGCTGTAACTTAGCAGGTGTCTACACTTAAAAGCTCAGCCAGCGCTGCAACTCCCTGTTTGCAGCGCTGGCTGTACACCTGGGTCTGCTTCCGGTGTAGCGAGACCAGCGCTGGTGATGCAGCGCTGGTCATCAGGTGTGGACAC
>NC_133784.1:18898084-18969284 GCF_003597395.2 Chelonoidis abingdonii
TGTGGACACACTGCAGCGCTGGCCGTACACAGCTGTACGACCACAGCTGTAACGGCCAGCGCTGCAAAACTGTAAGTGTAGACAAGGCCAAAGCCTGATTCTAAGCAGCATCAGTGAAGCATTTGGTCAGCTTCTTGAGAAAGGACTATTCTGAGTAAGTGCCTAGTCAAGAAACACTTAACTGACAATGGACTTTGGGAGATGCCAATCCACATCTAAGGAGCCTTCCTGGGAATGTTCAAGGTAGCATGTGAGCAATAGCTGCTACCTGCAAACTGAGTCATGCATAGACATGTGACTTGCCCATGTGACTTCACACTCCATCTTGCCGCTGTGATTTTCCACAGTAAGAACAAAGGGGTGTCCTTCCACATGGCAGAGGATATAAAAGGCCCTGGAAATCCCTCCTTTTGGTCTTCAATCCTGCTTCTTACCTCTGGAGGAACTGTGCTTAAAACTGAACCTTTGAACAAAGAACTGAATGACCCATCCAAACTGGAATGTTTGTACTCCAGAGACATTATTGGTTTAAATCAACAGTAATTCCATCAAGTCTGAAACAAGCCTGAACTAAGAGCTTTGCAATTGTTGAATGTATTTAATTCCATTTAACCAATGTTAACTCTCATCTATATTTCTTTCTTTTTATGAATAAACCTTTAGATTTTAAATTCTAAAGGACTGGCAACAGTGTAATTTGTGGGTAAAATCTAATTGGCATATTAACCTGTGTCTGGGGCTTGGTCCTCTTGGTCCACACATCACCTCCACATTGGTGCATGTAACAAAATTCATTCCACATATGGGTGAGCAAAATTAGAGGGAACACTACTCTCTAGCCTCTGGCTTTCCTTCCTGCTCTGACTAGTCCTAACTTCCCCTAACTGCAGGGTTTTCCAAACCTCACCTAGCCTTGCACAGAGGCCACCCTGACTCAGGGCACCCAGAGCAAAAGAAAAGGATTTGTAGGGTGGGAAATAAAGAAATGAAAGAGAAACATGGACCCATGCTCTCCCCCAGCCCCACACAAAAATTCTGAAAATGGCCCACTTTTCCTGCATCACACAGTTTTCCCCAATTGAAGAAGGTCGCGCATAGATTTTCAGCGCAGAAGGAACCATCATGATTAAGGCTACATTTTAGTCACAGGTATTTGTAGTAAAAGTCATGGACAGATCACAAGCAGTAAACAAAAATTCACTGCCAATGACCAGTCCATGAATTGTATTATATACTCCCGACTAAATCCTGGGTGCCGGGGGGAGGCAGGAAGGGGACACAGCAGATGCTGGGCGGAAGTAACATGCAGCCTGGGACCCCCGCTGGTGCTGGGATGAAGGGGATGGGCAGCAACATGCAGCCCAGGACCCCCATCAGTGCTGGGATGGGGGTGACGGCAGTGACCCAGGACCTCCACTGCTGCTGATGCAGGGGAGGTGAGGGGGCACAGCAGTCCAAGAGCCCTGCTGCTACTGGAGAGGCATGGTGGCCCGAGACCACCGCTGCTATTCCTGGGGAAGAGTGGAGCATGGCAGACTGAGACCCCTGCTGCTGCTACTGGGGAGGGGTGTGGGGCATGGTGGCACAAGACCTTCGCTGCTGTTGCTGTGGGGGGGAGTGGCGGCCCAAGACCCCGCTGCGTGGGGGCGTGGCAGACTGAGACCCCTGCTGCTGCTACTGGGGAGGGGTGTGGGGCATGGTGGCACAAGACCTTCGCTGCTGTTGCTGTGGGGGGGAGTGGCGGCCCAAGACCCCGCTGCGTGGGGGCGTGGCAGACTGAGACCCCTGCTGCTGCTACTGGGGAGGGGTGTGGGGCATGGTGGCACAAGACCTTCGCTGCTGTTGCTGTGGGGGGGAGTGGCGGCCCAAGACCCCGCTGCGTGGGGGCGTGGCAGACTGAGACCCCTGCTGCTGCTACTGGGGAGGGGTGTGGGGCATGGTGGCACAAGACCTTCGCTGCTGTTGCTGTGGGGGGGAGTGGCGGCCCAAGACCCCGCTGCGTGGGGGCGTGGCAGACTGAGACCCCTGCTGCTGCTACTGGGGAGGGGTGTGGGGCATGGTGGCACAAGACCTTCGCTGCTGTTGCTGTGGGGGGGAGTGGCGGCCCAAGACCCCGCTGCGTGGGGGCGTGGCAGACTGAGACCCCTGCTGCTGCTACTGGGGAGGGGTGTGGGGCATGGTGGCACAAGACCTTCGCTGCTGTTGCTGTGGGGGGGAGTGGCGGCCCAAGACCCCGCTGCGTGGGGGCGTGGCAGACTGAGACCCCTGCTGCTGCTGCTGGGTGCAGCATGGCAGCCCAAGGCCCCCGCTGCTGCTGGGGGGGTTGTGGGTGTGGTAGCCCAAGACCCCCGCTGCTGCTGCTCGGTGGGGCAGGGAGCGGCGGCCCAAAACTGCCCCAGCAGTGGCAAGTGCAGCTGCAGAAGTCATGAAGGTCCCGGAAAGTCATAGAAGTCATTACTTTCATGACCTCCATGACAGACTCACAGTATTAATCATGATTATCTAGTCCAGGGGTCGGCAACCTTTCAGAAGTGGTGTGCCGAGTCTTCATTTATTCACTTTAATTTAAGGTTTTGTGTGCTGGTAATACATTTTAATGTTTTTTAGACGGTCTCTCTCTACAAGCCTATATATTATAAACTAACTAGTGTTGTATTGTAAAAATAAACAGGGTTTTCAAAATGTTTAAGAAGCTTCATTTAAAATTAAATTAAAATGTTGATCTTACGCCACCAGCCCGCTCAGCCTGCTGCTGGTCTGGGGTTCTGTTCATCTAGGCCAACAGTGGGCTGAGTGGGGCCCAGCTGGGAAGGGTCTGGCAGCCAAAACCCTAGACCGGCAGTGGGCTGTGCAGGGCCAGCAGCCGGGACCCAGAGCCAGCTCCAGGCCCCAGCGCGCCAAGCACGTGCTTGGGGTAGCATGCTGCGGGGGGCGCTTTGCTGGTTGCCGGGAGGGCGGCAGGCGGCTCTGGTGGACCTCCCGCAGGCACACCTGCGGGAGGTCCACCGGAGCCGCGGGACCAGCAGACCCTCCACAGGGACGCCTGTGGGAGGTCCACCAGAGCCGCAGGACCGGAGAGTGGCAGAGAGCCCGCCACGGCGTGCCGCTGTGCTTGGGGCAGCGAAATGGCTAGAGCTGGCCCTGCCGGGACCCCAGACCCACTGCCACTCAGGGGTTCCATCCACTGGCTCCTGACAGCCAGGATCCCGGCTGCCGGACCCACTCAGCCCGCTGCCGGTCTGGGCTCCCGGGCCTGCCCACATACAGTAGGTACTTACCTTCTCCCTGGTTCTGGCCCATTCTCTTCCTCTCTCTGCACTGAGCTGAGGGTGGGCGTGCACCAAGCACAGGGCTGGGGGTGAAGGGTCTGGCCAGGAGCTAAAATGAGGGAGGGGCTCAGGGTTGGGGCAGGAGGTTTGGGTGTGGGGGCACTTACCTGGGCAGCTCCCATTTGGTGTGAGGGGTGCAAGTGGGAATATGAGTAGGGGTGCAGGAGCTCCCGTTTGGTGCTCAGGGTTGGGGTGGGGATGTGCAGGGTGCATGGGATGTGGGGTGGCGCTGGGGATGTGGGGGGGCAAGAGTCCAGGTTGCAGAGGGCAGGGGGCTGGGGGAAGAGTCATGTTGAGGGGGGTTGCAGGCTGTAAGAGGCAGGGGTCTGGGGTCATGGGTGGGGCTGAAGGAGTCAAAGCAGGGGCGTGGGTGTGTATGAGGGCCTCAGGGCAGGGCAACAGGGCGTGCTGGGGCTGCGTGGCGGAGGGTGCAGGGCTCAGGCAGAGGCCTGTGTGTGTGTGGGGGGCAGGGGCTCAGGGCAGAGGCTGGGTGACTGCCCCCCCAGAACCCAACCCCCCCCGCTCCTTGTCCCCTGGGGGACTACCCTCCTCTACCCCCTCCTGCGGACCCACCCCCTATCTAAGCCTCCCTGCTCCTTGTCCCCTGACTGCCCCCCTAGGACCCTACCCCCTACCTGTCCCCTGACTGCCCCAACCCTTATCCACACCCTGCCCCCAGACAGACCCCTGGACTCCCATGCCTATCCAACCGCTCCCCGCCCCCTGACAGGGACCCCCAGAACTCTGGACCCATACAACCCTTGCCCCCCTTGCACTCCCTGCCTGCCCAACCCCTCTCCACACCCCTGCCTCCTGACAGCCCCCCCAGAACTCCCGACTCATCCAAACCCCCCCAGCTCCTTGTCTTCCTGACCACCCCTCCAGAGACCCCCCACCCTTACTGCCCCCCCGAACACTCCTAGCTCCCTGTCCCCTAGCAGCTTCCTGATCCCCTAATAATACCCCCCACAACCTAACAGGACCCTGAGGACTCGCCATGCCCCATCCAACCCCCTGGCTGCTCACTGACTTGCCCCTCCAGAGATCTCCCTGCCCCCAACCACCCCCTAAGGATCCACCCAACCTGGTCCCTGTCTCTTGACTGCCCCCACCCTTACCCACCCCCTTGGCCCAACAAGACCTTCACCATGAGCTCGTCATCTGGGCCTGCTTTCATGCGCCGTGCGCCAGCCCAGCCCAGCCCCGCCCTCAGAGCGCTCGGACGTGCAGCAGGTCCGGAATTAGCGGAGCGAGTGTCCCTTCCCACGCGAGCCAAATGCTGCTCACAGGCAGGACCGGCGCTAGGGTTTTGCGCGCCTAGGCAGATGACACCACAATTTCGCCGCCCCCGCGCCGCTGGTCCGTGCGGCATCCGGTTGAGCGGCCACAAGTGTGCCTGCGGAGGGTCCGGTGTGCCTGCGGGCGGTCCACCGGAGCCATCGAGCACCGACTGTCCGGCAGGGCCGATCGTCGGCAGCTTCCTTCCGGAGCCGCGGACACCGCCGCCCACAGGCACACTGCGGCAGATTCCACAGGAGCTGGCCGCCGCCCCTCCGGGGGTGCCCTACCCAGGGGACACCTGGCTTGCCAGTTGCTGCGCTGGTGGCGCCCTGACCCAGGGTTCAGAGGCCTCCGCGGCAGCCGGGGCAGCCCAGGGTTTCCCTGGGCCAGCCAACACCAGGGACCCCTTGGCTGCCGCGGGCTTGCGGCGGAGGGCACCCTGACCCCAGGGGTCTCCTGGCGTGCCGCTTGCCGCAGGCGGCGCCCTGACCGGGGACCCTTGGCTGCCGCCTGAACCCAGGGAACAATCCTGGGAGGCCGCGCTGCCACTGGCGGTCGCCCTGACCCGGGGTGCAGAGCGCCTCCGCGGCAGCCAGCAGCCCGGGGTTTCCCTGGGCCAGGGGACCCCTTGCTGGCTGCTGGCTGCTGTGGCGGCACCCTGACTGGAGGGACACCCTTGGGCTGCCTGGCCTGCCGCAGCGGCGCCCTGCACCGCCAGGGACACCCTGGGTGCCATGCTCCGCTGGCAGCCCAGACTCCTCTCTGTAGCGAGCAACCAGGTCTGCTCATACCATTTAAAAAATTGGGTGCTTTTTGGTGCCCCCAAATCTTGGTGCCCTAGGCAACCGCCTAGTCCGCCTAAATGGTTGCACCAGCCCTGCCTGCGGGAGCATGCAGCCTCGGCCCCCAGAGCGCTGCGCGCGCAGCAGCAGGGCTCCAGGGTAAGGTGGAGGAGAGGCCGGCAGCTTGCTGCGCTCGGCTGGACACTCCGGCCGGGGAGCGCGGACCCCGCAGCTTGCTGTGTTGGCAGGATTTTTAATGGCACGTGGAGTCCCAGCAGGCAGTCGTGTGCCATTAAAAAACAGCTCGCGTGCCATCTTTGGCTTGTGTGCCATAGGTTGCTGACCCCTGATCTAGTCTGACCTCCTGTACATTGCAGGCCACAGAACCTCACCCACCTACCCCTCTAATATATCCCTAACCTCTGGCTGAGATGAACTCAAATCATGAGTTAAAGACTTCAAGTTGCAGAGAATCCACCATTTACACTAGTTGAAACCTGCAAGTGACCCATGCCCCATGCTGCAGAGGAAGGTGAAAATCCCCCGGGGTCTCTGCCAATCTGACTGGGGCAAATTCCTTCCTGTCCCCAAATATGGCAATCGGTTAGACCCTGAGCATGTGGGTAAGACCGACCAGGCAGACACCGGAGAAAGAATTCTCTGCAGTACCTCAGAGCCCTGCCCTCCCCATCGAGTGTCCTGTCTCCAGACACTGGAGTATTAGCTACTAGCAATAACACCCCTAACTGACAGAATTATCCCAGTGCTGACACTGCCCTAAGGCCCAGCAAGCCTGTACACCACAGGGATTCATCCAGGCTAACCAGCAAGCAGCCTCCCACCCTGGAAATAGGTGGCTTTGTTTCTCAGACTCACTGTCCCCACTCTGCAGGTGGGGAAGCATGCACGCAAAGGCTCCAGCAGCTGTGGCTGAGTCTGCCACTCAAACAAAAGAGGGATCCAGGCTAGCTCCCACGCTGGGTTCTGAGTATTCGCCTTTGGAGCCTCTCAAGGCCAGCTTTCCTCTGCAAACTCAGGGCTACAAATGTGGGGCTTTCTAAAAAGTCAGCTGAGATTCTCCCCCAGGGGTGGGAGTCTAGGAGCCAGGGGGTTAAATAACCCCCCCCCATGTCACAAGAGTGCAGGCCCATGGCAGAGGGAAGAGATCCCAGCACTCATGTGGCAAACATGTTACTACTAGGTCCTGCTGGAGTTACTAGATCCTGCAGTGGAGATTAGGCCCAGCAGCACTAGATGCTGTATGTAGCCAGTGAGACAGACCCTGCCCCGCGGGCTCAGGATCTACAGAGGCACGAGCATATTATCAACCCATGGTGCAGAGTTACCAGCCACATCAGCCAGATGGGGAAGAGAGGCTAAGTGACAACCCAGGCACTCAAAGCCACCTATCCTCTAACCACTCACGCCCACACTAGCCCCTGGGAACCTCCCCCTCTGTCCCTCTATCAAGGAACTCAAGGGAACACCCCCTACAACAGGGTGATGCCCCTATCATAAGCCTAACTCCCAAATCTGGACCTTAGCGTCCAGAAACCTGGGTGCCTAGCATGAACCTCCCAGCTTAATTACCAGCTTGGATCTTATCTCGCTGCCACCAGACAGGAATTACAGCGCCTGCCTCGCTCTGGTCCCCCAAACTTTCCCTGGAGGGACCCCAAGACCCAGAAGCTCTGAGTCTTACCGGCAAGGGAAATAACCCACTTCCCTTCCCCCTCTCTCTCCCACCCAGACTTTCCTCTCTGGGTTAACCTGAGAGTATTGATGCAATCTCTTTACATCACAATACCAAGAAGCATGTCTCCTCTATTCCACAAAGAGACAAACCCCAAATACAAGGAAACAGAAATGATTCTATCTCTCTTTCCCCCTCCCACAAATTCCCTGGTGCTGCAGAGCTTAACCTCCGTAGATCTAACACAAAGAGAATTCCCTCCCCTTGGTCCTTAGCCTACCCAGAGAGAAAAACTCAAACAAGTCTTAAAAAGAAAACTTTATATAAAAAAAAGAAAGAAAAAAGACATCAAAATTTCTCTGTATCAAGATGACAATAATACAGGATCAATTGCTTAAAAGAAAAAAATGAATAAACAACCTTATTCAAAAGAGATACAATTTAAACATTCCAGCAAGTTACACACATGTAAATACACCCAAAACAACATAAAAGCCTATATTGTTTTTCTACCTGTACTTACAAGTTGGAAACAGAAGATTAGAAGATAGAAAGAACCTTCTCATAGCTGAGAGACAGACAAAAGACTCAGACCCCAAAAAATCCCCTCCCTGACTTTGAAAAATCCAGTTTCCTGATTGGTCCTCTGGTCAGGTGTTTGGTTCCCTTTGTTAACCCTTTACAGGTAAAAGAAACATTAACCCTTAGCTATCTATTTATGACAGCCCCACCCCCGAGTGCAGACAGATTACAGACCAGACTGTGGGCTGCTCCAAGCCCTGCAGGGCTAAGGAGCATTAGGTGGCTCAGCCTAGTTTACCAAGAGAACCAAGACCCAGAAGCTGCCCCCTGGCACCAGGGCTGGCTCTAGGCACCAGCACTCCAAGCATGTGCTTGGGGCAGCATTTTCCAAAGGGTGGCACACCAGCTCCTTTTTTTTTTTTTTTGCTTGGGGCACAAAAAGCCGGGAGCCGGCCCTGAGTGGAGGTGAACTGCAATGGTGGTGGGCGTGGGGAGGGCCGCAAGAAGTAACCCTGGGGGGGTGGGCCAGAGGAACTGCTCCCCCCTCAGCTCACCTCTGCTCCACTGCTGCCTGCTCCCGCAAGCGCGTCACCGCTCTGCTTCTCCCCTTTCCTTCCCAAGCTTGCCACACAAATCAGCTGTTTTGTGGCAAGCCTGGGAGGCGGGGGGGGGAGAAGCAGAATAGCAGCGACATGTTTAGGGGAGCAGGTGGAGCAGAGGTGAGCTGCGGCAGTGCAGGGGGGGCGTGAGGAGGGCCACAGGAAGTAACCCAGGGGGGGCCAAAGGAACCACTTCCCCCCCCCCGCTCATCTCTGCCTCCTCCCCCGAGCACGCCACCGCTCCACTTCTCCCACCTCCCTCCCTTGCCTGGGAAGGAGGGAGGAAGGTGTAGGAGGGGAAATGCAGTGCACCTAGGGGGAGGAGGCAGGGCTGGGGATTTGGGGAAGGGGTTGGAATGGGGCAGGGAAGAGGCAGAGTTGGGGTGGGGCCGGGGGGCCACAGGAAATTTTTTTTGCTTGAGGCAGCAAAAAACTTGGAGCTGGCCCTGCCTGGCACCAACCCTGGCTTCACTAAGAGGGCAGATAGACAATGGCTCCAGTGAGGCTCTCACTGTTTAGAACCCCCAGTGGGAAGCTCCCAGGCAGGCCCAGCTAACTAGCACCCCATTAATTAGCATTATCTTGCAGGATAATCAGTTGGGCCTCATCACTCCACAAGAGGAGAGGGTGGCTGTAGCAGCAGCCTCTCTGGCAGCAGGGTAGGCTCAGCTGGAGATGACAGACAGCATTATGCGCCACCGCTGCTGCTCCCAAGCACATCAACCCACACTCACAACCAACCCCACACAGGCGCTGTCCGGCATTTTTATATATGCATGATTACCCACAATGCCTTTCTTCTACTACAATGTCTGATTGGTGGAGATCTCAACCAATCAGGGTGGGGCATCCTGAGCTCAGGAATGCTCTTTGAGTAGCATTTTCTCCCTCCCCCCATCAAAGCCATAACTGTTTGGCTGGTGAGCTGCCCCTCTGGGGCAGCTGAGAGGGCTAGCAATCACAGCTGAGAGCCACATGTACACCTTCTCCCCCTTGTGATACATGTGCAGTTGCTTCTAAGAGGAAGTGCTGGATGGGGGAGCCTTCAGGGAGAGCCAGCTCATGGGACGGTTGCTGCTGAGTGCTAATTTCCAGGGGGCATGTGTCACTGTACTGCTTGGCCTTTTTTCCCCCTCTGGTGACTGGCCAGCAGGAGGGTTGACTTTGGTTTGGTTGGTGGGCTCTTTGCTCAGAGAAGGGTGGGGGCACTGAAAACATTTTTCCACCTGGGCGTCAAAACAGCCAGGGCCACTCCTGCCATCAGCCCCTCTATAAGCACCAGGGCTCATGACATTAGCGAGGCTTGCTTGTGCTTCCTGTCCTGAGTGCATTGCATTAGGCCAAGGGGGTCTCAAACTGGGGATCAGGACCTCTCAGAGGGTTTCAAGGTAATTACATGGGGGGGGGGTCACGAGCCTCCACCCTAAACCCCATGTTGCATCCAGCATTTACAATGGTGTTAAATACATAAAAATGGTGTTTTACATTTATAAGGGGAGGTTGCACTCAGAGGTTTGCTATGTGAAAGGGGTCACCAGTACAAAAGTTTGAGAACTACTGCATTACACCGATGCATTGGTGAAGGGAGCTGGTTACAAACCTGCTCTAGTGGATAGCATGTTTTTTGCAAGGTGTTAAGTGGCTGGAGGGTTTTAGTAGCTCAGAGATCATTAAATCCAGCAACATACAGCTGCCTGGTCAGGCCTTCCCACATACCATCTGACTGCAGAGCACACCTTGCACCTCTCTCCCCTCCCAACCCGCAGGCCCCTGCGGCAATGGCAAATAGGGATGAGGGGTGAAGCAGGCAAGTACAGGAGTTGGCGTCTTCAGCCACACCCTGCTGTGATGTTATTGACATAACCTGTGATCGTATAGATCTTTGTTGCAACCACTGTTACATATTTGCAGCAAATATTGTACAAAGGTTGAAGTGTGAGGTGTCCATTAAAAGGTTATGATTTGCTGGTTATGATCATGCTATCTGTAGGCATGTATCATTTTTGTATTTAAAGTTGTAAGTATTGGCTCTATACTGTCTGTATTTCAAATTTGTGTTATGTTTCTGGGTGACACCCCAGACAATTTGGTGTCAGCTCTCCCTAGCCTGCATGATAGCCCATTAAGGACCATCAACTGTACAACTAACCCATTGATAGAAGGCAGATACATCTTGTAACTCAGCAAGGCATGCAGGGACATGCCTATGGACAGAACTCTAAGGTTTTTCCACTCTGTGTGCTGGGTGGCTTGTGGTTGGAAGAAAGAAAACACAAGCCACGTGACAAAAGGACTATAAAAGGCATCATCATCATCTCCATTTTGTCTTCAATCTTGCTTCTTACTTCTGGAGGAAACTTGCTGCAAACTGGAGCTCTGAACAAAGGACTGAATGACCCATCTCAGCTGTGGATGTACTCCAGAGACTTGATTTAAACCTGCAGTTTATTCCATCACTGCTACAAACCTGAACCAAGAATTTTGCCATTGTTGCATGTAACTGATTCCATTTAACCAATTTTAACTCCCATCTATATTTCTTTCTTTTATGAATAAGGCTTTATATCTTAGATTCTAAAGGATTGGCAACAGTGTGATTTGTGAGTAAGATCTGACTTGTAGATTGACCTCGGTCTGGGACTTGGTCCTTTGGGATTGAGAGAACCTTTTTTCTTCTACTGGGGTATTCGTTTTCATAACCATTCATCCCCACAATGAGGCGCACTGTTGGTGATACTGGGAAACTGGAGTGTCTAAGGGACTTGCTTGTATGATTTAGGGTAGCTAGTGGGGTGAGACTGAAGTCCTCTCTATTTGGCTGGTTCAGTGTGCCTTAATGGTAAAGAAAACCCAGCCTTGGGCTGTAACCAGTAGCTTAGCTAGAGGAGGGAGCAGGGCAGTGGCCGCTCTCCCACTGAGCACAAGTGGCACCTTTTCAATTTCTTGGTGCCTTTTTAATTTTTACTCACCAGGTGGCACTCCGGGTCTTCAGCAGCACTTTGGCAGCGGGCCCTTCACTAGCTCCAGGTGTCTTCGGTGACACTGAAGGACCCGCCCCCAAAATGCTGCCAAAGACCCATGGAGCGAGTGAAGGTCCCACCGCTGAGGTGCCGCTGAAGACCCAAAGCGCCGCCCTGTCAGTAAAAGCGCTGCTGGGAGAGTAAAAGCGCCACAGCAGGTGGCGCCTTTTTTGGGTATCGTTCTCCTGTTCCCTCCCCCTGGCTACACCACTGGCTGTAACTGCCCTGCTCTAAGCAGTTTGTCCTGAACTGATACTTTCAGTTGTGTCCTGCTAGAGGCAGCATTGTGCGGCAACGACAAACAGGGATGAAGGATGAAGCAGCCAAATAGGAGAGCAGGTGTCTTCAGCCACACCCTGCTCTAACCATGGAGGTGGGCAGGTTCCCAGCAAACCAACCCTGCAGCCTGAGCTTCCTGCCTGGCTGATGGGGCAGCTAGTGAGAGTCTTGCCACTCAGCAGCACAGGGAGAGGACCCAGACCTGGGTTCCTGAGTCCCAGGAATGGATTCTGGATGCAAACCCAGGGTGGGGAAGGACTGGCCTGGATTCTCAGGAGGTAGGTGCCAGGCTGCTGCCCATGCCCTGCCCACAAAGCTCCAAGCCCAGCTGTGTGGTTCCAATCCCTCTCCCCAGGCCAGCAGTGACCTTAGTGCCCCTCACTGGAGTGAGCTCTTGAGTGCAGCCAGCTCCACTGAGCACAGCTCATTTCACAGCCCCTACTTAGCGCTGGTAAGGAGCAGCCAGGGCCAGTGCAAGGATGTTTCGTGCCCTAGGCGAAACTTCCACTTTGCGCACCCTCCCCCTGCCCTGAGGTGCCCCTCCCCCCACAGCTCCCCATCCCCAGGCCTGGAGGTGCCCCCCTTGTGGCAGCTCTCCACCCTGAGGCACCCCCCCCCACCCCAGCTCACCCCTGCTCCACGCACAAGGACCCTGAGCCTGCCATTGCTGCTTCACTTCTCCCGCCTCCCAGGCTTGCGGCGCCAATCAGCTTAGGCACCGCAAGCCTGGGAGGTGGGAGAAGTGAAGCAGCCATGGCGTGTTCGGGGCAGGGGTGAGCTGGGGTGGGGAGATCCCCTGCGTGCTTCCCCCCTCCCCCTTTACTTGCTGCAGGAGGCTCTCCCCACGCTCCCCCTGCCCCAGCTCCCTCCGCCTAAATGCCGATGGCGACCGGGGCGGCCGAAGATCCGGCCACCCGCGGTCGCTGCAGAAGAAAATGGTGCCCCCCAAATCCCAGCGCCCTTGGCGACCACCTGGCCCTGGGGGCAGCGCAGCATCGCAGGCCTCCCTTTTCACACTGGGCCCATTTGACTCCTGCATGCGCTACATTGTTTGTCTTTGTTTCCTGTTGCAACACCAGTGCCCAGAACAAAGCCCATTAGCAGGACAAAGCAGGCTCCGGGCCCCTGCATGCTCATACCTCTTGGCCATCCTCCAAGCAAATGATCGGTGCCTCCCTTTGTTTACAAGATGATTCCAGTAGTCTCAGCTTGCTGGGAGCAGCATCCGCAGGGCTCCTGTAGCATGAACGAGCTTTACAGCCTTAGCCTAACAGTGCATTTGAAAGCCCACCTATTCCTGTGTCTGGGCACCAGATTCTCACCCTCCAGCCCTGTCTCGCCCTCAGTTTGCTTCCCCCACTTAGCACTTCCCAGCAATATCCAGGATGTCTGCAGGGAGCTGCCCACTGCAGATGGACCCAGGTGACTCAGTGAGCCCTTAGGAAATAGGTGCAGCAGGGAGCAGCCAAGGGACCTGAGCTACAGAACTCCTGCTGCTGGTAGCAGTGGAAGGGATCTGAGCATCTGTGTAGGTCTGGCCACTAAGTGGTGCCATCCAATACACAAGGCCAATGGTAGAGTGCAGCACACACAGACTCTAGCTCCCAGCGTACCCTGCCCAGCAGGGCTGGCCGTTGGCATTGGCTGCTCTGCTGCAATCTGTGCCCTCCTCATACCTAGGCAGTCTGTCTGTCTGCTCCCTGCACTGCCAGGGGCTGCTTTCCCTTGCTTCTGCAGACTCACTCACCTGCCCCTCTTCCAATGGCTCAATCCAGTATTGGGGACCCCTGCCAGCTGCCACCCCACCGCACTGTCACATGGGGCCTGTCCACCCCAGCTCACCCTACTCGTGCTGATCATGCCCCAGCCCACGTAGTGCTCTGGGAACCTGCTCCAGCCTTCAGCCACACAATGTACCCCCTTGTAACACCACCCATCTGCACATTGTAGGCCAGGAACTCCAGGCAGACTCCCCCACCTTCCCCCCATTGGCCCCTGGCCTCCTCACTCAGGCCAGATCCCCCCTAGGTCAGGCCCCTGGCCTCGCCACTCCATTCAGAACCCAGCCAGGCCCCTGGTCTCCCCACTCTAGCCAGGCCCCCCCCCCCCAACTCTTGCCAGTCCCCTCCAGATATGCTGTCACTCCTATGCCAGCCAGCTAGAACCCTAGCCAGACCCACTGGCCCCCTCACTCTGGCCAGGCCCCTCCTCCACCACCAAACTGAGCCTCCCACGATGGCAATGGGTGGCACGACTCTGACCCCAAGGGGCACCCCCACACTGCCAACAGCCACCACACTGCCTGAGCCAAAAGCCAATAGCACCAATGATTGACAGAGTAGCTGGAGCCTCCCAGGAGAGGGCAGGGGGGTGAGTATGGGCACAAACCTGCCTCCGATAGTCTAGCCTGCTCTGCCCTGAGCACAGCCCCTGCAGGTGGGGGCCCTGCTGTCCACCCTTCCCATCTACCCCAACCCCTGTAGACCTGAGCCATCGCCATGGGGGTGAGAGGGGCCACAGGCCACAGACGGAGCAACAGGCAGAGGCAGCTCAAGATAAAGCTGCCGCCCTAGACAGCACAGCCACGGCCTGCCCCTGCGCTGGTCAGATTTGGCCCAGCTAGGCAGATCTGTCACCCTAGGTGCTGCCCGGCATTCCCAGCGCCAGGGGCTGCTAGCTGCAGGGCCCAGTACTGGGGTGTTGGCTGGGGGCAGCCCCATCACGCCAACTCCGAGAGTCAAGGCTGCAGGAGAGTCTGAGAATCAACGGACCGTGTGGCACGTGCCACTTCGCCACAGGATCTGCCCCCCCGCATGGCCTGACTTGGAGGGTGGAGCACTGCCTGTGCTACAACGGCTGCAGGTGGATCTAGCACTCAGGTGGGGAGACAGTGGCATCAGCTGAGGGCTCCAGAACATGGGGATCTGGTCCCTGGCACAGCACCGGGTTGGTCCTGGGGGGGTCCAGTCCCTGGCATAGCGCTGGGTAGGAGCCCAGAGGGATGACTGGTAGCACCCTTGGGCCCTGTCCGGCTGGCCTATCTCCTGCACTGAACAGCGGGCATTCCCTTCAATCCTTCAGTGCTGCTGCCCTCCAGTGGTGCTGCTGAGTTACTGCAGGACAGTTCTCTCTCCCTCACTCCCGTAGCAGGCCAATGGGGGTGAGGGGTGCTCTGCGACAGGGCAGGGGGCCAGCACTGTGCCGGGAAGGAGGCTGGGTGCTGAAGAGCGACGCTGCTGGGGCATGGGCTGCACGGCAGAGCAAGCAGCCTCACTGTCCACCTCCCTGTGCCTGTGGGAATAAACACCCCACAACCAGCGCGGCCCCACATTTCTGGAGATGAGTCCCCTCTCACCTGCCCCATAGGCCAATGCAAACCCAGAGCAGGCTGGGGCTGCCCAGGAGGCTGAATGCCAGCAGCAGGAGGGCGATACATCATTGCCATGACATCATGCTGCTGCCGGGTGTGTGGGTAGAGGGGCTGGGCTGGCCATTTTTCTCTCTAAGGCCTGAGCCCTGCCCCCTGTGAAGGCAGCCCCACCCCAGTGCTGTGGGAAGGTGGGTCCCATGTAGTGGCTGGTGAGGTGTTGAGCAAGGGGTCGTCCCAGGCTGGCATTCCCTAGGGATGTTACCCCTGCCGGCTTGTTCCTGGCTGCAGGGGCAGGTCAGGCGGGAACCTCGAGCTCTGGGACTATCTGGGCACCACTGGCATACCACTGGCATTTGAGGGACCTGCCCTAGAAAGTGGAGGGTGTGTGTGGTCCAACAGCACCCTGGCATCCAGCTTTGTTCAGCGCTGTGTTGCCACGACTCCTGCCCTCACGCTGCCACCTTGGTGCCATTGCCACAATCTCAGGGCAAGCCCTGGGGCCAGGCCAGGCTGGAAGAACTGGCCATAGATACTGAATTCCACTCTGCCTCGGAGAGTACCACCACCCCAGGGCAGGGCTCTGGGATGGGGGTGGGACAGCGGAAGGGATGCCCGGTCCCTGAGCCTGCAGGGCCATGAACCCAGCTGTGCAGGCAGGCAACTCCTGCCAGGGTTGTGTGTGAGAGGTCATGTCCTGTGCCTCATGGCCCTACCCCACACAGCCCTGGCTTCTAGCCCATAGTGTGGGCAGAGAGCTTTCCAGCACCAGGGCGTGCCCCGCTGGTGCCAACCCCTATGGCTGCACCCCTTGACTCTCAGCCCAGAGAGCACCAGCAGCCGTGTGGGGCACTGGGCTTAGAACCAGTACAAATTCCCATATCCCCAGACTGTCACAGGATGCCCCGAGGCCCTGGCTCCATGCAGACCCCGGGTGGCACTGGGAGGGAGGGTTTCCAGCAGTCCTGTGCCCTGCTGAGGACATTGCGTGACAGCCAGGCCCAGCTGTCCCTGTGCTGGGTGAGAGCCAAATTTCCATCCACCACTTTGGACAAGCCCCCATGAAATCAGGACAAAAGAGTCCGAATTCCAAAGCTTTCCCCAAACCAAAACTTTGTGATTCAAGCCCCAGAACTTGTTGGTTTTGACATTTCCTTGTATTAAAATAGTTGCTGTGTCTCTTCGCTACACAATAAATATCAGGTAGAATATCAGATAGTGGTCAGCATCCCCATCCCAACACGCCAAGCAGGCAATGCCAATGGGAGCCCAGCTGGGTGCTGGTGCCACCTCCCATCATGTCGCCACAGCCCCCTGACGTACTGCCCAGCCCAGGTCTCCCTGGCCAGCTCTGACTGTGTTCCTGGTGCCACACGAGTGGAGAGCACCCCCTAGCACGTGGCAGCTGCTTCACCATCCTCCCCACTAGAGGCCAGCTCGTCCTCGGAGCCAGGCACTGACGGGCTGGACAGGCCAGGCTCCAGGTTGACGTAGGTGATGTTCAGATTGATGTAGTGCTCGCCCTTCAGGGAGGCCATGATGCACTCCAACTCCCCGATCAGGGTGGAGAAGGTGGGGCGCTCCTTGGGGCTTGGAGCCCAGCAGGTCAGCATCACTGCATACCTGCCCCGAAGAGAGGGCGTGTTAGAGTCAGGACAGGTCCAGGAACAGGGAGCTCAGCCAGGCACCAGCACCAGACCACCTCCTGCTCCCCAACCTGATCCCCGCATGCCAAATCATCCCAAATTCCCCTGCTGGGCCCCCTGCACCGTACAACCCCATGCACCAGGAAAGGGGAGCCCAAAGGGAGGGGGGTCCTGCGTGAGGGGATGAAGAGGATCTCGGGGGCGCCGACCGGGCACTCTCACTGGGGGGCTGATAAGCAGAAGTTTGGGAGCTGGGATATGTGGGGTTGATGTGGGGGACACAGGAGGGAGCAGGGTTGTGGGGGCAGAAAGTCCCCAAGGGGCCCTGAGCCACCCCCGCTCCCCATGATGAAGAGGGCACAGCACTCACAGTGAGTCCGGGCAGTACTCAGGCTGCGGCAGGCGCCGGCCACTCAGAAGGTAGTGCGTTATGTCGTAGGGATCCACCTCGGGGTATGGTGGGGCCCCACGTGTCAGCAGCTCCCACAGGAGGACTCCGAAGGACCACTGTGCCGGAGAGAACGGGGGTTATTCCAGCAGCACCATGCGTGCAGCCCCCGGGAGTCTCCCACTGCACATGTGGGCACTGCCTGAGGGGACCCAGCCTGGAGGCCTGGTCTGGGCAGTGCCCGCAGCGGCAGGCATGGGAGAATCTGCCCCATCAGGTCTCTGGTCTCCACCAGGGAGGGGATAGCTTAATCCCCGTTCCTCCCTCAACTCTTTACCTCCGGCTACCTGACCTGCCCACCTGCCGGAGAGCCACATTTTGAGGCCCCACGTAGGCCCAACATGGGCCAGCAAGGACACGGACCTGCCTGGGTCAGCGACGTCAGGAGTGGTGTCTGCTGGCACTGAGCTCTGACCCCTGGGCCGCGTTCTGACCCCTGGCCAGCACTCTCCCTGGGCCACACTGACCCCAGGCCGTGCTCTCCCCATGCTGGTCTCTGACCCCTGGAGATGGGCTCTGCCTGGGCTGCGCTCTCCCTTCCCTTGCACAGCGATGGGAATGCCAAGTGGTAGGAGATACCCAGACCACCGTTGTGCAGCCAAGGAAGTTCAACTGGAGGCCAAGTGCTCAGCGAGTGCTGCTCTGTGCCAGTCACGCTGGCTGGCAGGGCTCTGCCCACTGCCACAGCACAGCTAGCGCAGGTGGCAGGCTGCTGGGAAAGGGCAAGCCACACGTAATGGGTCTAAACTTCCAAAGCCCCATGTGCCAAGGGGGGCATGTAACACTGTGTGCAGACCAGCCACTAACCCTGGCTCCGTCAGCCATGTGCCCAGGGTGCCTGGTAGGGGGCAGGGTCCAGCCGGGGTGGGAGCTGGTATGAAGAGAAGAGCAAAGCACTTTCCTTGACTTGGAGCAGCTGGGAGCCACATAGGGCCATTCTGCAGTCACTTGCCATAGCCACCCAGCTCCTGGGCGCCCCCTGGTGGGCGTAGCATGGGCACAGGCAATGCACTAGCCCCACACACAGCCCACCCTGCACTCACCACGTCCGACTTGGTGGTGAATTTCTGGATCTGCAGGCTCTCGAGCGCCATCCACTTGACGGGCAGCTTGGCCTGGCGGTGATGCCGGATACTGTAATATTCCCTATCAAAGACATCCCGGGCCAGGCCGAAATCCGCCACCTTCACTGTGAACGTCTGGTCCAACCTGCAAGGCACAGACAGGGCTGGGGGCAGAGTGGGAGGAGGACCAGGCTAGTCCCCACCGCCCTGGGGAATGCCAGCTGAGCTGGTGGCACCGCTCCAGGAGCCTGGCATTCGGAGCCACTTATCTCCAGCCCCCAGACATCTGGGCCTGAAGCCATGGGCGGGCATTCAGTGGTCACTGGCACACAGGCTGGCAGGTCTCAGTGCAGTCCCCAGGGCCACGCGTCCACCCTCCCAGCTGGCAGAGTAACTGCTCCTGGGCCATGAACCCCATCCTCCTAATAGCAGGGTTCCTTCTGAGGTGGTTTGACTAACGCCCTGCTGTTGCCCAGGCTCAGCCAGCAGCAAGCGAGCATGCCAGGTCCCGGGGTCCCCACCAGCCCCAGGCTCAGCTGGCACTGAAGGGACATGCCAGGCCCTGGTACTCACCAGCCCCAGGCACCACTGGCACAGAAGGGGCAGTGCCAGGCCCCAGTACTCACCAGCTCTGGGCTCAGCTGGCACAGACAAGGCCTCCCAGGCCCTGGTACCCACCATTCCCAGGCTCAGCCAGAACAGAGGGGGCAGTGACAGGCCCCAGTACCCACCAGCTGTCGTAGCTTCCTACTCAGATTTGAACCTTAGCGTTCATAAACTGAGAAGCTAGCATGAACCCTCTAAGCTTAATTACCAGCTTAGATCTGATATCGCTGCCACCAGCCAGGAATTTCCAGGGCCTGACTCCCTCTCTGGTCTCCCAAAACTTCTCTGGGGGACCCAAGATCAGAAGCCCTGAGTCTTACCACAAAGGGAAAATAACCCCCCTCCCCTTGTCTTCTCTTACTTCTCCCCAGGCTTCCCCTCCGTGGGTTATCCTGAAGATTACTGTACTTAAACTCCTGAATTACAAAACAGAGAGGGCAATTACCTTCCCCCCCTTCTTCCCCTGAGGCTGCACAGATTCACCCTCCGTAAAACTAACACAAGAGAATTGTTCCCTTCCTTCGTTCCTTAGCCACCCAGAGAAAACTCAAACAGGTCTTAAAAAGAAAGCCTTATATAAAAAAGAAAGAAAAGCACATAACATAGTCTCTGTATCAAGTTGACAATACACAGGCTATGCTTAAAAGAAAAATATGAATAACATCCCTATTAAAAAAAAAATACAATTTAAACATTCCAGCAACTACACAAAACATGTAAATACAAAAAAAAAAACAATAAAAGCATTACGTCTTTTCTAACCTTGTACTCACAACTTGGAAATTGAAGATTAGAAGCTTGAAAGATAGAAGAATCCTTCATAAGCTGAAGACGACAAAAGACCACAGACCCACATTTCCCACTCCTGAGATTTGAAAAATCCGGTTTCCTGATTGGTCCTCTGGTCAGGTGTTTGGTTCCCTTTGTTAACCCTTTACAGGTGAAAGAAACATTAACCCTTAGCTATCTGTTTATGACACCAGCCCCGGGCTCAGCAGGCACAGAAGGGGCAGTGCCAGGCCCTGCTACCCACCAGACCAAGGCTAAGAGAGCACAGAGTGGGCAGTGCCAGGCCCTGATACTCACCAGCCTCTGGTTCATCTGGCACAGAAGGTGCATTCCAGGCCCAGTTACCCATCAGTCACAGGCTCAGTTGACATAGAGGGGGCGTGTCAGGCCCTGGTACCCACCAGGCTCTGGTCTGAGCTGGCACAGAGGGGGCAGTGCCAGAGTCTTGTATCAACCAGTCCCAGGCTCAGCCAGCACAGAGGGGACAGTGCCAGGCCCCAGTACCCACCATTCCTGGGCTCAGCTGACACAGAGGTGGCATGCCAGGCCCCATAACCCTCCATCCCCATCAGCCAGCCCTGGGCTCACTGGCGGTACTCAGAGGAACGAGTGCCATGGCCTGGACTCCCAAGGCCAGCGTGCCTGGCCAAAGCGTCCCACTGGGAAGCGACTTGCAGTGAAGAGGATGCTGAGGAGTGTGCCAGTGAGTGCTCCAGGCTAGCGAGGCACCCCCAGCATCCCGCATCCAGGCACGCAGGCCCCAGACACACGCCCGCCACACTCACATGCAGTTCCTGGCAGCCAGGTCCCTGTGCACAAATTTCATGTAGGCCAGATAGTCCATGCCCTGAGCCACCTGCAGTCCGAAGCCTATTAGGTCCTTCACCGTCGGATTCTGGGGAGACAAGAGCAGAGAGACATGCATCCCCGTCCCTCATGCCTGGGCACAGCCCAGTCCCTACCTGGCACTGCCATGGCTGGAGCCCTGTGACCACCAGCTCCCCCAGCCACCCTGCATCTGGAGCCAGGAGACTGGGGCAGAGCGCCGGGTGGGGCAATGCCCACCACTGGCTGTCGGGAGACCTGGCTAGAATGCTGCTTGGAGGGTCTCCATGGCAACCGCTAAAGGACACAGGCGTGGGGCACAGAAGCATGGCCCTCTGCTGAGCCTAACCCTGGCCACAGCTGGGGGCTGGCATGCGGCATTGAGCTGCCCGGGCAGAGTTGAGCAGGGGGCCCAGGAAGGGAATAGCTGGGGGCTGCAGGGCGGCATGGAGAGGCCGTGGCAGAGCCCTGGGGCTGGAGGGCAGCATGGAGGGGCAGTGGCAGAGCTGGGGGGTTGGAGGGCAGAGCGGTGGGGCAGTGGTAGAGTGGGGGAGAGGGGAATAGCTGAGGGTGGGGAGACTGGAGTATGGTGTGGAAGGGCAGCAGTAGAGCTGGGGGGCTCAGGGAATAGCTGGGAGGCTGGAGGGCGGCATGGAAGGGCAGTGGCAGAGCAGGGGGGCTGGAGGACAGTGCAAAGGGGCAGTGGCAGAGCTGTGGGAGGAGAATGCAGCGCACCTTCTGCTAGCCAGGTGAGCCCCTCGCCTTCCCAGTGCGAAGTGGCCCTGTCGGCCAGCTAGCCTGGAGAGAACAACGTGAGGACAGAGGTGGGACTCGACCCTAGCACCCTCAGGACCCAATGCCCCAGTTCCTGGCCTCCTGGGAGCCAGGGAGACTGGATGGCTGGCTGGTGGGAGGGAAGATTGGCTCTGCTGGGTGTCCATCAGCCCTCATCTCACATTCCTGCCCATTCAGCAGGCAGCACAACCCCCCACCCCAGACACAGGCACCCCCCGCCCCACTGGGACCCTGGGATCCAGAACACCCCCTGTCCCCTGCAACAGCTTCAGTCTAGCTGACAGGTCTGGCAGCTCTTGGAAACCCAATGGCCATGGTGCTGCCTGGCCGCATCTGCTGGCCCCCGTGCCCAGGGCAGGGCACCTGGACCGGTGCAGAGAGCACAGGCTGGTAAAAACAAAGGAGTGTTCTTCTACGGGCAGAGAATATAAAGAGCCCTGAAAACTCCTCCATCTGATCTCCAGTCCTGCTTCTTGCCTATGGAGGAACCTTGCTGCAAACTGAAGCTCTGAACAAAGGACTGAATGACCCATCCAGCTGTTGATGTACGCCAGAGACTTGATTTGAACCTGCAGTTTTATTCCACCACTACTGCAAGCCTGAACCAAGAACTTTGTCATTACTGTATGTAATTGATTCCATTTAACCAATTTTAGCTCTCATCTATATCTTTTTCCTTTTATGAAAAAACCTTTAGATTTGCGATTCTAAAGAATTGGCAACAGCACAATTGGGTAAGATCTGATTTGTATATTCATCTGGGTCTGGGGCTTGGTCCTTTGGGATCAGGAGAACCTTTTTTCTTTTACTGGGGTATTGGTTTTCATAACCATTCATTCCCATAAGGCGCGGTGCTGGTGGTGATACAAGGGAACTGGAGTATCTGAGGGAATTGCTTGTATGACTTCTGGCTAGCCATTTGTCCCCTTAACAAGTGGCACTGGTGGTGATACTGGGAAACTGGAGTGTCTAGGGCTTGTATGACTTATGGTTAGCCAGTCGGGTAAAACCAAAGTCCTCTCTGTCTGGTTTGGTGTGCCTTAAAGGTGAAAAAACCCAGGGGTGAAAGTAACTTAAAAGATTTACTGGTACGCGCTGGAGTCCTGAGCGGGGCATGGCCTCAGCCGGAAGAGGCGTGACCTCAATGGGAAGAGGCAGGGCCTTTAAATCACCCTGGAGCTACCAGCTGCAGAGGTGGCTGGGAGGCCCAGGGCTCAGGGGCGAATTAAAGGGCTCAGGGCTCTGGCCACCGCAGAGCTCCTGGCCCTTTAAATCACCGCGGGAGCCCAGCCACCGCTACCTCCAGTGGCAGGGCTCAGGCTAGGGTTGGGGTAGTGGTGGCAGGGTTCCGGCGGTGATTTAAAGGGCCTGGGGCTCCAGCCACTGCAGGGAGCCCTGGACTGGACCAGCTTCTCCGTGGGTGATCTAAAGGCCCCAGGGCTCTGGCATCCGGGCCCAGGAGGGGATTTAAAGGGCCTGGTGCTCTTGCCACTGCGGGGAGCCCCAGGCCCTTTAAAGTGCTGCCGGAGCTCCAGCAGTGGGGCTCAGGCGGCGCTTTAAAGGGCCTGAGTCTCCCCGCAGGGGCCGGAGCTCCATGACCTTTAAATCCCTGCCCAAGCATGGCTGCCAGAGCTCCAGCGGTGATTTAATGGGCCCAGGGCGCTTTAAATCACCCATGGAGAAGCCGGTCCAGTCTGGACTGTACTGGCTTACTTTCATTTCTGGAAAAACCCCAGTCTTGGTCTGTAACTGCCCTGCTCTAAGCAGTTTGTCCTGAATTGGTACTCTCAGAAGTGTCCCACCAAGCACAGCATTGTTACAGGTTACCCATTCTCCTCTAGGCTACAGGCAGGGAGACCCCAGCCAGGGTGACCCTGCCTTTGCCTGGCTCTTGAACAGGGAGGGTAGCTGGCCTATGCTTACCTGGTCCTTGGAGCGGATGAAGTGTCGGAGGTCTCCGTGCTCCATGTAGGGCAGCACGACCAGTGGCAATCCCTGGTGTGGCAGGCAGACACCCACCAGCGACAGGACATGGGGGTGATGGAAGCTCTTCATGAGAATCCCCTCCTTCAGAAACTCCTCCACCTCCTCCACTTCAGTGATTCCTGGGACCGAGCACAGCCATGAGGCTGCGGCACCAACCAGCCCGGGAGCTGCAGTGCAGGGATGGGCCCAAGGGGATGGGGCAACCTGGGCTGTTGGAGCCCAGCAAGGAGCAGCAGAGGGCACGAGAGAGCAGTGGCTACATCACAGAGGGGTTACGCCCATGACATGGGACACCACACCCAGCCCCAGCCAGGCACAGCAGGGGCTGGGCACACACACACACTTCCTAGCCCCCGGCATTGGCAGCTGCGCAGGGAGATGGCCTGAAAATGCCCAGGAGTAAGGCATAGCCAGATAGGTGGGGTTCCCGCTCTAATCACCTCGTGTTCCTTGGCCCATAGCCTGGCATGAGTGAAGGACCAGTGCAGGAAGCAGGCGGGGCTCAGAGGGACCCCAGGGAGGACAGGGATTTGGGACCCCCTAGAGCGCGGCAAAGGCAGCCCCTGCGGGAGAGCAGGCCAGGAGCCAGAGGGAGGGGCACTCACGGTTCAGGGATTTGACAGCGCAGTGGATCTCCCTCTCTGACAGATCTCTGTATGTGCCATGGTACACGCTCCCGAAATGCCCTGGCCGGGAAAACACAGGCACCCTGGAGAGAGCCACCATGCAGAAAGGAACGCCTCGAGCTGCCTTTTGCTCCAGCCAGCCTGCCACAGGCAGGGCAAACACCTAGACTCCAAGGGGATGGGCTGGAAGATAGCAGAAGGGCTGGGAGGGTATCAATGCTGCAGGGCCCAGATGGGCACCAGATACAGCGGAGGCTGTATTACTGTGGAGAGGCACCCACAGATACTGGATACAGCCAAGGGAACATGGCCATGTTAGTGCTGCAGGGCCCCGATGGGCACCAGATACAGCCAAGGGGACAGGGTCATGTCAACGCCTCAGGGCCTGGACAGGCACCAGATATGGTTAAGGGGAGAGGGCCATGTCGGTGCCACAAGGCCCAGGCCAGCATCAGATATGGCCAAGGGGACGCGGCCATATCGGTGCCACTGGGCCCAGATGGGCACCAGATACAGGGGCCGGGGCCATGTTGGCACCATTGGGCCTGGACAAGAACCGGATATGGCTGAGGGGATGGGGCCATGTTGGCGTTGCAGGGCCCAGACAGGCGCCAGATATGGCCTTGCTCTGCTGTGGGGCCTCCAGGCCAGCCTAACGGGCTCCCCCACAGGGCTGTTCTGCGCTGGGCTGGGTACTGCCCCTCATTGGGTTCAGAGGCAACCCACCTGGGCAACAGCCACCAGCTGCAGGCACTCTGGGGAACAGGCTGATCTTGGCGCAGCCAAACTGTTCTGTGCTGCTCAGCCCGAGCCCTCAAGCCGTGGGCAGGGACCAGCCCCTCTGACGAGGGGAGCAGCCGGGGCCAGGCAGCGAGACTGTGGCAGGCGTGGACCTCCCCCCCCCGCCCAACCCCGCATGCCATGCCACAGATGAACGCCGTGCTGGATCAGCACCACCTGGGGGCTCTCGTTAGTACTGAGCTTCTCTGGGTTGGGACCTTGACATAGAGAGAATGTCAGGTGGGCCCAGCCCGACCCAGTTACGCCTCAGCACTCATTGTGCCAGTCTGCATGTGCCACACAGGTCCAGCCTAAGCCAACTTACAGCTTGGCACTCACAGTGCCAGGCTGCAGGTGCCACGCAAGCCCATCCCAAGTATGGCTCAGTACTCCTTGCCAGGCTGCAGATGCCACGCGGGCTCGACCCAGCCTCAGTTCAGTGTTCACTGGGCCACGCTGCTGGTGCCAGGTGGGCCCAGCGCTCACCTTTGCCGATAACCCGATCCCGGTGTGTTAGCAGCCGCTCCTCTGGGATCAGGACGTCCTTCACCTCCTGCAGCAGCTCAGGACGGAGGTTTTCAATGCAGCAGGACGGCATCCTCACGAGTGGCATAGTAGAGCCATCGCTACTGCCTGTGTAGGAGGCATCTCGGAAGCGCCTGCTGCCCAAGCCACCACTAGGAGTGGTTGCTGGGGGCAGCACCGCCAGAAACCGGGCAGAGAGAGGAAAGTCACAGCGAGACCCTGGCAAAACCCTTCCTCTCCACTGGATCAGCCTGCGTACCCTGCTGCCTGCCTCCTGCTGGGGCAGAGGGAGTAACTGCCCCTCGAAACATCCCCAGGGTCTCCCGATCAATGCCCACCAGCCTCACAAGAGCCCCCAGGCATTGCAGTGCTGGGAGTTTGTGGGCAGGGGTCCCACGGCCGTCAAGGACCAGTCGGCAGGAGCTGCACACAGCCACGGACAAGACCCGCCCACTGGGCCAGAATAGAAGGGAGCAGACTGACATGCTGGTGCGGCTCTAACATGGGCAGGGCTGCCCCAAGCTGGCGGGGGAGGGAGGGGACCCGGGTGTCTGCTGCTAGGACGGTGACTCGGCCCTGCCCCCATAGGCTGCAAGCACAGTGAGCAGTGCCCTCTGGCACGATAGTTCCTTACCCTGCACATCCCGGTAGTCCATGAAGGAGGGGAGCAGGGCAAAGCTGAGGGCATTTCCATTGGGATTCACCATCATCTCCAAATTCTCGGTCCCTGAGGACATGGAACAAGAAGCCATTCAGAGCCTCAAGAGCCAACGCTGGCCTAGTGGCCTAGTCCACTTCTGCCGGGTACCACATATCCCATTGGCCACAGGCTTTGCTTAGTCCCCCTGCCACACTGAGAGGATGGGAGGCCCAGCCCCACTCAGCACCGGCACCCTAAGGACTGGTGCAGCACCAGTAACAATGGGCCGGGGGAGGCGGGGCAATTTCTTGGTGCCTAGATAGCAGGATGACAGGCACATTGCCTGTAATGCCAGAAGACACCTCCCCATAGTCATGAGGCACAGTCCCATTCACCCAGGTAAGGCATATGACACCCAGCTTGGGGCCCAGAACAGGGGCGGACGCTGACAGAGCAGACAGTGTGTGACACAATGCCAGTGCCTGTGGGAATGGGGCCAGGGGAGGCTCAGGGGTGTGACACACTGTGTGGGGGAAGGGAATTACCCATCTCCTTCCTGCGTCTGTATTTCACCACCAGGAACACCAGGAGGCAACCAAACACGAAGGTGGTGATGATGCCCAGGAGGATGCCCATCAGGAGGTCTGGGGAGATGGTGGCCACCACTAAGCCCAGGTACTGGCACGCACCATTCACACAGATCTGGGGAATGACAGGGCAGGCAGTCAGTGCCTGGGCAGCCAGCAGGTGGAGAATGGGTCCCTAAGCCATCTGCAGGACTATGGGACTTGCCCACCCCCAGCGCTGAACACCACCCCAGCCCTTATCTAGCACTTTAACCCAGCAATCTGTGTGCTCTGTCAAGGTCAGCACCGTTAGCCCTGTTTTGCAGATGGGGAAACCAAGGCACGGGGCATGGCCACGACTTGCCCAGGTCTCCTGAATCCCAGCCCCAGTGCTCTATGTGCCATGCCACTCTGCCTCTTTGAAGCATTAACACACTGTACTCCTGCAGCTGGCACTCCTGTCCAGGTTCTTCAGAGGGGGCGGGGCTGGCATGAAGGGAGCTCCACTCCACACAGGTCTCCTGGGTACTGAGGGATTCAGCGCTCAGGGCTGGTGGGACGACAGAGGGCCCAGAAGCAGGCAGCACATCTGGCACATGGCCAGCCCCGAACCACATTCCCCTGGCAGGATGGGCATTGTCACCTAATGGACCAGAGGACATTTCCCATCATTGGGCCCATGGGCTACATCCCTCTGTTATAGGGATGCTTGGATCATGCATGCCAGGTACCCTAGCTCCCATGCTCTGCCCCGTCCCAGACCTGCCAGGCAGCACCCCTGCAAAGCCTGGCACCTACTCGTCTCAGCAGTGAGCACTGGGTGAGGCAGGTTGGGCAGGACATGGGCATCAAAGATGCCACCCCAATATGTGCCATGTTGCAGAGACGCCAGAGGAAGGACAGGGTCACCGTGAGGAGTCAGCCAGAGGGGACCCCCTGGCCATCCCTTTACACCCAGGCCAGACAACAAGCAGCTGGCACAGCCTGTGGCTGCGTGCTGGGCTGGATGCTGCTTCCTCTGCTCTCCTTACTGTGTGCCAGGCAGCAGAACCAGGAGTGAAACCCAGCAGCTGGCTGGCAGTGGGGAAGCTGTTCCCCACAGGTCTGGTGCCCTGTAGAGGCGGGAAAGCCTTCCCCAGGCAGCTGCACTCAGGAAGTGTTCAGCTCACATGTTCAGCCCCGAGTGCTGTCCAAAAAGGAAGGACAGGGAGAGGGAATGGCAGGCTGCAGGCCAGATACACTAGGGCAGAGGGCCAGTCTAGGCAGTGCTACCACAGCTCCAAGCCAGCCTGGGTCTCCCTGGGCTCCATGCCAGCCAGGAGAAGGGGGGCAAAGCCCTGGGAGCCCAGCGTGAGTGCTGTCCTCCCTCCAGCTCGGCTCTACCTGCACAGGGACTCCATCCAGGGGGAGGCTAAGGTTCCTGGGGATCCGGCAGGTCACCTCATTCTTCAGCACGCTGGGGTGGCAGTCCTGGCCCGCCACAGTCATGGTGATGCTCATGCAGCCCACCAGTGCGTCCAGCCCGATTTGCTGCACACATAGCCACCGTCACAGGGATCCCCCAACCCTAACTAGAGAACTCCTCAACCTGAGCCGCCCCACCTCCCCCAGGATCTCCCTGATCTGAGCTGCCCCACCTTCCCCGGGAATGCTCTGGCCTCTCCCTGGAAGCCCACCCCCACTTGAGCCACCCTGCCTCTCCAAGGTTACCTCCCCTCCCTGGCCTGAGCTGCTCTGTCTCCCCCAGGAACTACCTCACCTTCCCGGGAAACCCCCTGGCCTCTCCCAGGAACAGTCCCACCTGAGCCCTCCCAGCTCCCCTGGGAACCCCCAGGCTCACCCCTCCCCAGGGTGCTGTACCACCCCAGCCTCACCTCCAGCCTCTCGCCTTGGCTCCCATCCCTTCACCCTAATCAGTGCCCCGTCCTTCAGGGCCAGTCACTCATCCCCCTGCAGGCCCTCAGCCCGCTGGCCATGGCCCCGGGCCCTCCCTCACTGGCCATGGCCCCAGGCCCTCCCCCACCAGCCATTGGCCCAGCCCTGGGCCCTCCCCCACCCTCTCCCACTGGTTATCCCTCCATGCCCTGGGCCCTCCCCTATCCCATCCCACCAGCCACCATCCCATGCCCGCGGCTCTCATCTCTCTGCCCCCCAGTTCTCTCTGGCACTCTTCTGGCCTCCAGCCCACCAATGCAGGCCCGGCCTGGCCCCCTCAGTCCCACTCCTTCCCAGGCCCCCTGCCTCCTGCAGCCCCCTCCGTACATGAATCTCGATCTCGTCGTCACCAGACTTGAGGTGGTACTTGTGGTCGTCGTGCTCGAAGGACAGGATCTGAGGCTTGGGGTAGTAGTGCAGGCGGAAAGTCCTGTGCCCGGGGGAGCCATCCAGCAGCACGGTCAGGTTGCCATGGGCGCTCTCCACCCTGTTAGCGAAGGGGTACGCTGGGCTTTGGCACACCAGCTGCTCGGGAGAGCGCAGCCCCGTGCACACCTGAGGGGACACGGTGCGTTGGAAGAAGGGTACCCGAGAGCAGAGCTCACGGTGGGGAGGGGACCTGGTGCTCCCTGGACGTGGCCCGGAACCAGTTCCGAGGCACCCATCAGGCCCAGGCCCATGCCACCCTTTGCTCTGCTGGCTGCATGCTATGGACCTGGCCGGGTCTCTTGCCATCCCCCCCGCCCCACCACAGGCACACTCCGTCTGCAGGGAGCTCGAGGCTGCAGCACCAAGTTAACGCACCTGCCTTGGATAACTGGAGACCAGAGCCACCAGTGACATGAGTGTGTGAGCTCTCAGTCGCCTCCTGGCAAATGCACAACCCCCTGTGACTGGCACGGCCTGGGCTAGCATGACTCGCATGTTGGGATTGGAGGGCACTGGCAGAGCTGGGCAGACACAAGGCAGGGCTAGCAGATGCTGCGGGGTGGGATTGAGTGGAACTGCCAGAGATAGGGAGGAGCCCAGGGCTGGGCTAGCAGGGCTTATGGGCTGGGATTGGGGGGGAAATGGCAGAGTTCAGGGTGGCCTAGGGCTGGGCTAACAGGGGCTGAGGTGCAGGATTGGGGGGCAGTGGCAGACTGAGTGGAATCTCCTACAGCGCCTGCCTGCACCAGGCCCGACCAGCATTTCAAGCCCATTTTTCTCTCCCCCTTCAGCACATCGTGCCCAGCTCCCTGATGGTGATCCCCTTGCCTCAGCCGGCCCTGGCTCACGATGCCGGCCCTGCCCCACCCCTCATACTCACCTTGGCCTCTGTCACCACGCTGGCATCCACAAACTGGATTCTGGGGTAATACACGGAGTCCAGGCTGGTACCTTGGATGGTGAGGGTCGAACCCCTGCAGAAGGTCACAAATCACTGCCATATGGATTGTGAAGCATAGCCCTGAGCCTGGGACCCCAGGGCCAGGGGAGACCTGGCCAGGGCACACTGGGGGCCTACAAGCTGGGGGGAGCCCCTGGCTAGAGCATGCTGGGGACCTGAGGCTGGCAGAACCCTGGATGGGATGCACTGGGGACCCACGGGCCAGACCAGCCCCCAGTGTTGGACGTGCTGGGGACCATGGGGCTGGGGGAACCCCTTACAGGATGCACCGGGGACCCACAGTCCAGGGGACCCCCGTATGGGATGTGCTGGGGACCCAAGGGAACCCCAGATGGGGTATGCTGGCTAGATATGCTGCCTGGTGCATCTGGTGCCCACAAGGGGAGCTGTGCCCCCTATTCCTAACCTCCCATGCTGTGAACTCCCACGTGTCATGGGCTTGCAGGAGGATGCTGGGGCTGCCCATGGAATCAGAGGGCTGCCCCATCTCCAGCCTGGAGGGGGGACACCTTGGTTCTCAGGAGGGGGCCCTCAGCCTGGTGAAATGGGCCAGGCTGCTGGGCACAGAGTGCTAGGCTCTTCACCATCCCCTGCAGGAAGGAGGCCATGCCAGCTGAGGGTTGAGGAGGGAAGCTGTGATCCGGGGAGGTTGGAGAGTAGGGTTGGAGTGGTGGGGGGGTAACATTATTGACATGAACTATGACTATATAGATCATTGTTGCAATCACTGTTATATATTTGCAGTCAATATTGTAAAAAGGTTGTCAAGTGAGGTGTCTATGAAAAGGTTATTATTTGCTGGCTATGATTATGCAATCTATATGCATCATTTTTGTATTTAAAGTATTGGCTCTATACTGTCTGTATTTCAAACTTGTGCTATGCTTCTGGGTGACATCCCAGACAATTTGGTGTCAGCAATGCCTAGCCTGCTTGATGACCATTAAGGACCATCAGCTATACAAATGACCCATTGAGAGAAGGCAGATACACCTTGCGACTCATCAAGATATGCGGGGACATGCCTATGGATACAGCTCTCAGGTTTTTCCACGCCTTGTGCTCGGTAGCTTGTTTTTGGAACAAAGGAAGCACAGGCCATATGGTAAGAGACTATAAAAGGCAGCTGCGTCTCCTCCATCTTGTCTTCAATCCTGCTTCTTACCTCTGGAGGTACTTTGCTATAAGCTGAAGCTCTGAACAAAGGCCTGAATGACCCTCCCAAGCTGTGGATTTACTTCAGAGACTTAATTTAAACCTGCAGTTTATTCCACCACTGCTACAAGCCTGAACCAAGAACTTTGCCATTACTGTATGTAATTCATTCCATTTAACCAATTTTAGCTCTCATCTATATTTCTTTCTTTTTATGAATAAACCTTTAGATTTTAGATTCTAAAGGACTGGCAACAGTGTGATTTGTGGGTAAGATCTGACTTGTAGATTGACCTGGGTCTGGGGCTTGGTCCTTTGGAATCAGGAGAACCGTTTTTAATTTAACTGGGGTATTGGTTTTCATAACCATTCCTCCCCAAAAGGAGCAATGCTGATGGTGAAAGAAGGGAACTGGAGTATCTGAGGGAATTGCTTGTATGACTTCTGGCTAGCCAGTGGGGTAAAACTGAAGTCCTCTCTGTTTGGCTTGTTTGGCGTGGCTTAAAAGGAACTACAGCTTTGGGCTGTGACTGTCCTGCTCTAAGGGCATGGCTACATTTGCAGATGTAGAGAGCTTTGAGTTAAACCAGCCTTTGTAGAGCGCAGTAGGGGAAGCGCTGCAGTCTGTCCACACTGACAGTTGCAAGCGCACTGGCGTGGCCACATTAGCAGCTCTTGCAACGGCCACAGAGAGCAGTGCATTGTGTAGCTATCCCAGGATACAAGTGGCTGCAATGTGCTTTTCAAATGAGGCAGGTGGGGTGGAGTGTGACAGGGAGTGTGTTGTGTGTATGTGGGGGGAGAGAAGGTGGGCTTTGGGGGGGCTGAGAGCATGTCAGCATGCTGTCTTGTAAGTTCAGACAGCAACAGGCCCTCCCCCACCCCCCCACAACATTCCACAATAATGGTTGCTTTGTCTCTGGCTGTCAAACGGAGCTTTCAAAGGTCATATTGGCATGCCTGCAGTGATTCCAAAACAATGACAAGAGTGGCCCCTTGGCTTAAGGGGATTATGGGACGTTTCCGGGGGCTGATCAGAGCGTAGTAATGCAACACCTCATTCACATTGAAGCCTGGGCAATTCAGCCAATGCACACCAAGTGTTAATCTTCTCGCCACGGTGGAATACCAGGAGTGCTCTAGCCGTGGAGTCAGAGCGCTCTACAAGCCTTGCCAGTGTGGACGGGTGGTGAGCTAGGGCGCCCGGGGCTGCTTTAATGCACTCTAAATCACAAGTGTAGCCAAGCCCTAAGCAATTTGTCCTGAATTGATACTCTCAGTTGTGTCCCGCTAGAGGCCACATCGTTACAGGGGGACTGTGACCTGCGGGGTTGGAGTGGGAGGGTTGTGACCAGAAGGACTGTGATCCAGAGGGGTTGGAGTGGGGTGATGTGACCTGTGGGGTTGGAGTGGCTGTGATCAGGAGGATGGAGTGGGGGGCTGTGACTGGGGGGGCTCCAGGGGCTGGGGGGACCCTTGGCAACTCTATGCCCTCTGCGCACTCACTCGTAGGTGCAGTTGGGAGAGATGTCATGGAGGACGGGGTCTGGGCGGTACTGGAATGGCTCCGGGGCAGGGAACTGCTCCCCATCTATCCACAGGGCCACGGGGACAGCACGCAGGTTGCTGGCTGCAGGGCTGGTGCAGCGAATCTCGGTGGGGCTGGGAACAGAGGACAGCACAACATGGAGACAAACAGACCCCTGGCTGGGCTGCAGGCTGCCCCTCAACCTGCCCTGGCCCACATGCCCTCAGGTGACCCGCCTGGACCAGCACAGCCGACGCCCCCACGCTAGCCATCCCATAGCTGGGAGCGTGCCTGGCCCCATCCGTGCCCCAACAGGCCCTGGCAGTCCTGGGGCAGGAGCACCCCTAGAGGGCTCTGCCCCACAGATGGGCCCCAGGCACTGCAGACAGACGTGGGCTCTAACACACTGCAGAGTGTCTGTGGCACCAGACACCAACCAAAGGACCCCACATGGGTAAACATGATCACAGTGGAGCATGTATACATGTATGGAGCTGGCCGCACCCAGCCACGCTGATCCAGCCGCTAAGCCACACCGACCCGGCCACACCACACCACACCTAGCCACGCCAACCCAGCCATGCTGACCCAGCCACACCTGGCCATGCTGACCCAGCCACACTGATCTAGCCACACCTGGCGATGGGGAACCAGCCACACCTGGACACACTGACCCAGCTGCAGTGACCCAGCCACACTTGGCTACACTGTGTAGTAAGAGGAGGCCCTGAGATATAAACATTGGTATCAGAGGCCTGATTTGAGGCCTGAACTAAAGTAATGGTCAAGACTTTGCTAACATAAAGCAAAGTGAAGCTCTGAGCCAGAGGCAGGCCCTGCTCACAGAAGCTGGCAAGGAAAGGGCTGATGCTGCAAGAAGATACATACCTAAAAGGTACTGAACACTAGATATCAGAACATTCACATACTTGTACATTCCACAGAGATAACAAGGAACAGACTGACCCATCCCAATGACAGGGGCAAAAGGGTAATATGATGGATAGAGTAGTTTTGTTCAAACCAACATGTACAAGGTGAGAGGTGGCACCTTACTATGCAGAGGGGTTGTACCTCAATACGTCAGGAGTGATGTGTATCTTGTTTGTATCTGTGTATAAGAATGCATGCTTGGGGCGGTGTCTTTGTCCAGCCAAGGGGGCAGTGGAAAGTCCCGCCACTGACTGAGCTGAGTCCATTGACCGGGGGCACATATTCGTAGTAAGCCCTGAGTTAGACTAAGAAATCTACAGGGAACTATTATTCTGTCCAATATGGCAATAAACCTGGCCGAAGTGCCTTCGTACCTTACTAGACTCAGTGGTCATTGGGGGTTCTCTTCGGGTTTGCTGTGTCAGCTATCTTCGAAGAGCTGAGACAGCACACAGAGGGAACACACGCATGCAGCCGAGTGATATCAACATTGAACAGAGCAGAGCACCTCACCGGTAGCATCTGACAACACATTGAACCAGACATACCAACCGAACTGCCCGCAGCTATGCTGACCCAGCTATACCAACCCGGCCGCACCAACCCAGCCGCACCCGGCCACGCCAAACCAGCCACACCTGACCATGCCGATCCAGCCGCACTGACCCAGCCACACCCGGTCACACCTATCCAATCACACCAGCCCAGCCGCACCCAGCCACAGCAGCCCAGCTGCACCAACCCAGTCACTTTGGGAGCAATTTGTCTAAGCAATTTGTCCTGAATTGATGCTCTCAGTTGTGTCCCCCAGAGGCAGCATTGTTACAATGGCGTAGTCATGCTAGGATCCACAGAACCAGGTCAATTAAGCTTTGGATCAGAACCCCAAGCCATCCAAATTTGAATTTTGGGATTGAGAGTTTGGTTAGTTAAAGAGCAGTTGCAATGGGTCAGCATATGAGGGCCTTGACAAAAAAGCCCTGGAAGATTTGTGTTCAGAAAAGGGGGTAAGCTCTGAAAAGAAAGCTGCAAATCAAGAACTGAAAGATCTGTTAAAGGCCAGTGAGCAGAAGGCAGGAGCACAGTCCTTACCTGATGCTACAGAAGCTGCAGAAGAATGCAAAAAGCAGCAGATAAGCTGCAACTTCATCATGAACAGAAACACAGACATTTGATGGCTGGAAAAGCAAAAGAATGCTGAATTAGAAAAAGAAGCTAAAAGAAAGAATGGCTGAATTGGAAAATGAAGCTGCTGAGGAGAGCGTTCGGCAGATGCAACAAGAAACTGCCAGACTTAAGCTCCAAGTCAAAAAAGCAATGGAAGAACAGCAGAAACTGTATCATCTTGGAAGTACAGTTTATAACAATGTCGGTATGTTGTATAACTCTGAGCAGTTGTCTAGATGTAACCGAACGTACCCCAACGCTGCCAACTTTTACGTAAATGCTGTTACTGGGAGTTCAGTAGAAGGTGACCCCATAAATTGTGCCAATGCTATGTATGGGAGTGGTAATGGAAAATTCATAGAGGGTGTAAAAGTCAACGGTAAAAGCTGTTTAGGGCAAATTATGGCATCTAACATCACTCTTGTTAAAGCAGATCTTGTCAAAGAGGAAGATTACTTACCAAATCAGAGTGTGAATATTGTAGTCCTCTATGAGCTTACTGTAAGCATGCCTTTAGCCAGAATCCACCCTGAATGGAATGGTGCTAAGCATGAAGTTATAACTGGTGTAAGGAAGTTATTGCCTAAGGATCTTTTGATTGGGGGAAATACTAAAGCTTTGTTCAGTCCAGGCAACCAGTCACAGGAAAGGAATGATCTTTAACCTATGTCTATTATGGGCAATGATTTGCCTGGGGAGGGTTTCTCCAAATGTTTGTCTGAGTAAAAGAGCTGTCTGTCTGTGAATGAAGTTTCTGAATGTCTATCTAATGGCTCAGAAGTGAATCTGGAATTAGATCAAGCACAGAAAGAACTCATTGGTCAGGAAAATGTTTCTCAGGAGCAGATTAAAGCCCTAACTGAGGAAGGCAAAGAAAGTTTGAAAGAGCCTAGGCAGCCTTGTGAGCTAATGGCTTTGTCTAATTAGCAGTTTGGGGAGGCAAAGATAGTGGAAAACAAGTGTCCGTATACCTTACCTGTTACCTGTGTGAAGAACTGTAACAGTAAAGGGAATGTACCGTTCTCTGTTAGGGGTATTGACTTGCCTATGGAGGGAGCTACCCCGGTCTCCCAGCAGTTGCCTGTGAACAGCCCTGTGTGCTGGGACAAGGGAAATGAAATTCCGAGCTGTGTGTCTGGTAAAGGAAAATGTGTCTCCAGTTCTTTGTCCGTGAAGGGGGGATCGGCTGGTGGGGCGCCGCTGGAGGCACGGGGCAGGGGGACCGGCTGGCGGGGCGCCACTGGAGGCACGGGGCAGGGGGTCCAGCTAGCGAGGTGCCGCTGGAGGCGCGGGGCAGGGGGGACCGGCTAGCGGGGCACTGCTGGAGGCGCAGGGCAGGGGGGACCAGCTGGCAGGGCGCTGTTGGAGGCATGGGGTAAGGGGACCGGTTGTCAGGGCAGCACAGAGCAATTTGAAATATAGGAAATTTCAGAACTCTAGAGTGGAAGGTGTTTGCTCTCAATAGCTATAGGGATGGTTTTTGAGTGAAAATCTTTAAATGTTTCATAGGTGTTTGGGTCCTCCCCCCTCCCCAGCAATTAGGAACTAGTTTCATGCAGTTGAGAAGGAACTGCAAAAATCCTGCCCAGTCAGTGGTTTTTGAGCAATTTAAAGGGGCCCCAAGCCCTTTAAATGGCTGCTGGGGGGAGCTAATCTGCCCCAGTAGAGTGCACCGGCTCTTGCCGGTACGCCGTACCGGGGCGCACCAGCTTACTTTCACCTCTGACTAAGGGTATGGCTACACTTGCAGCTGTACAGTGCTGCCGCGGGAGCACTCCCGTGGCAGCGCTTTGAAGTGTAAGTGTGGTCGCAGCACCAGCGCTGGGAGAGAGCTCTCCCAGCGCTGCAGGTACTCCACCTCTCCATGGGGATTAGCTTACAGTGCTGGGAGCCACGCTCCCAGCCCTGGGGCACTGTTTACACTGGAGCTTTACAGCACTGTAACTTGCTGCGCTCAGGAGGGTGTTTTTTCACACCCCTGAGTGAGAAAGTTGCAGTGCTGTAAAGCGTCAGTGTAGCCAAGGCCTTAATTTTGCAAAGGGAAGACACAGGTTAACCCTAAAATGCCAGAACCCCAGTGGTATTGAGCCAAAGGTGTGGCATGACAAAAATGATTGCAGATGGACACTGGCAATGGATTTGTTGTTACTGCTAATGGTTATTTTTGTAACTAATGTGTTGCCATTACCAAGAACTGTAAAAATTGTGCCTAATCTTTCGAAAAAGCCCTTGAATATGTTAAAAGGAATACATGAGAACACACTTTATTTTAAAAGGCCTTGTTATACTGATGTTTCATAGTTAATGCCTGTAAACAGTATTGGAACTTTTCACAGGGGAAAGACATTCCAGACCTGATGTGTGTTAGAATGGGTTCCTGTCTGCATCCTGTATCACTTGCCATACCGGTATTGCCCTGGCCTCTTCCTTTGTCATTCAGTGTTGAACGCATTCTACAACAATATGCATTACCTCACCTTTTGGGGGCGGGGCTATAAGCCCTAAGCAGACCTTTTGGCACCTGCTCCCTATTTGGTGTAAACATTGCTTGTGCCAATCAGAGGCGAACACACACAGGTTTGGGCCCCGTCCCCTATGACACTTCTGTGATGTCATAGTGAGTACTTTAGGGGCCCTGCATGTGCAGGCAGAGAGAGGAAGAAACGTATCCCGTGTATTCGTGTATCCTGTGTACCCCCGTAACCGAGCCTGATCAACTCGAAGCCTCTCTCTCAGCTCACGTTTCAAATAGAGCTTCTACGTCTTGCCGTCATGATGCGCTGGTTTGTATTTGTAAGTATCAGTTATTACTAAATGCTGCATTTTGTTATAATATTGTTAGTAGATATTTAGGCATGGTGTGTTTTAGGTTTGTTAACTCTATTAGCTATCATAAGCTGCTCCCTTACCCTTGTAACCATCCTCCAATAAAAATCCTCTCTTCTAAGCAGACCTTTTGGCACCTGCTCCCTATTTGGTGTAAACATTGCTTGTGCCAATCAGAGGCGAACACACACAGGTTTTGGGCCCCGTCCCCTATGACACTTCTGTGATGTCATAGTGAGTACTTTAGGTGGCCCTGCCATGTGCAGGCAGAGAGAGGAAGAAACGTATCCCGTGTATTGTGTATCCTGTGTACCCCCGTAACCGAGCCTGATCAACTCGAAGCCTCTCTCTCAGCTCACGGTTTCAAATAGAGCTTCTACGTTTGCCGGTCATGATGCGCTGGTTTGTATTTGTAAGTATCAGTTATTACTAAATGCTGCATTTTGTTATAAATATTGTTAGTAGATATTTTAGGCATGGTGGTTTTAGGTTTTGTTAACTCTATTAGCTATCATAAGCTGCTCCCTTACCCTTGAACCATCCTCCATAAAAATCCTCTCTTAAGTTTATGGAGGGGATGGTATGATGGGCTAGCCTAATTTTGTCAATTAATTCATCTTTGATTATTAGCAGGTAAATATGCCCAATGGTCTGTGATGGGATGTTAGATGGGGTGAGATCTGAGTTACTACAGAGAATTCTTTCCTGGGTGCAGCTTGCTGAGTCTTGCCCACATGCTCAGGGTTTAGCTGATCGCCATATTTGGGGTTGGGAAGGAATTTTCCTCCAGGGCAGACTGGCAGAGGCCCTGGAGGTTTTTCACCTTCCTCTGTAGTGTGGGGCACAGGTCACTTGCTGGAAGATTCTCTGCACCTTGAGGTCTTTAAACCACGATTTGAGGACTTCAATAACTCAGACATAGGTTAGGGGTTTGTTACAGGAGTGGGTGGATGAGATGCTGTGGCCTACATTGTGCAGGTCAGACTAGATGATCATAATGGTCCCTTCTGACCTTAAAGTCTATGAGTCTACGTTCTTTAGCTCTTCGAAAGATCACATGAGACATACAGGAAGCGCAAGGATCCAATCCACTACTGTTCTAACCAAGTTTTACCCTAAGTGTGTAAAGAGATTCAATCATGTTATTGAACATGAATTTGAGAAACCATTTCTGTTATACACTAATACAGCTAATAATTAGCTGTAGTAAGACAGGACCAAAGATGGGGAGCTCTTGGGATGCAGTCAGCGATGTTTGTGTCATCCCTTCCTGCATCAATTTTGCTTTGGGGGGTGTGACATTATTGACATAAACTGTGACCATACAGATCAGTATTGCAACAAATATTACAAATTGCAGTAAATATTGTACAAATGTTGTCGAGTGTGGTGTCTATAACAAGGTTATGATTTGCTGGTTATGATTATGTTGTCTGTATGAGCTTTTCTGGGAATGTTCAAACTAATGTGTAAACAATGGTGTCCGCCTGCAAACTCAGTCATGCATGGACATGTGACTTGCCCATGTGACTCCAAGCTCCATCTTGCTTCTGTGATTTTCCACAGTAAAAAAAAGAAGTATCCTTCTACAGGGAAGAGAATATAAAAGCCCGTGGAAACCCCTCCATTTTGTCTTCAATCCTGCTTCTTACGTTTGGAGGAACTTTGCTACAAACTGAAACTCTGAACAAAGAACTGAATGACCCATCCCAGCTGTGGATGAACTCCAAAGACTTGATTTGAACCTGCAGTTTATTCCATCACTTTGCCATTAGTGTATGTAATTGATTCCATTTAACCCATTTTAGCTCTCATCTATAATTTCTGTCTTTATCTAAATAAACCTTTAGATTTTAGATTCAAAAGGATTGGCAACAGCATGATTTTTGGGTAAGATCTGACTTGTATATTGACCTGGGTCTGGGGCTTGGTCCTTTTCTTTTACTGGGGTATTGATTTTCATAACCATTCATCCCCACAAGGAGCAGTGCTGGTGGTGATACAAGGTAACTGGAGTATCTAAGGGAATTGCTTGTATGACATCTGGTTAGCCAGTGTGGTAAAACCGAAGTCCTCTCTGAATGACCCATCACAGCTGTGGATGTACTCCAGAGACTTGATTTGAACCTGCAGTTTATTCTATCACTGCTACAAGCCTGAACCAAGAACTTTGCCATTGCTGTATGTAATTGATTCCATTTAACCAATTTTAACTCCCATCTATTTTTCTTTCTTTTATGAATAAACCTTTTACATCTTAGATTCTAAAGGATTGGCAACAGCTTGATTTGTGGGTAAGATCTGATTTGTATATTGACCTGGGTCTGGGACTTGGTCCTTTGGGATCGAGAGAACCTTTTTTCTTTTACTGGGGTATTCGTTTTCATAACCATTTGTCCCCATAATGAGTGGCACTGGTGGTGACACTGGGAACTGGAGTGTCTAAACGAATTATGACCTTGGTTAGCCAGTGTGGTAAAACCAAAGTCCTCTCTGTTTGGCTGGTTTGGTGCACCTTAGAAGTGGAGAACCACCAGCCTGGGGCCATAACTGCCCTGCTCTAAGCAGTTTGTCCTAAATTGATGCTCTCAGTTGTGTCCCACCAGAGGAAGCATCATTACAGCCACACCTGCAATGACCAGAGCAAATACCGGATTTACAACGGCGCCACTGGCATCAGGCCCACGGTCCAAAGGGGCCCTGGCCCGCTCTTCTCCACCCCCACTCTCTCCTGTGGGGTCAGAGAAGCTTGACGCTGCGGGCTGCTGGGGCTCTGTGGCAGCCTGCTGGCAGCCTGGCTCCTGCCCCACCTCTTTCCCCAGCGTCCTATGTTCCCTCCCCGCTGCCTCCCCCACCACCAATCAGCTGGATCAGCTGCTTGCCGGCAAGAGGGGGGAGGAGGAGCAAGCCGCAGCATGCCGCTCTGGGCAGGAGGAGGAGGAGGAGAAGAGGCGGGGGTGAGGCCTTGGGGAAGAGGCTGGAATTGGGGCATACCCCCTCCAGCCCCCTGCGTGAGCACCCCCACAATGCCAGCCCACACCCCCAGCCCATCCTAACCACTGCACCCCCTCACACACCCCTAGCCCCCTTCCCTGACTCCTGCACCCCCGCACACAGTCAGCCCCCTGCGCCCCCTCACACACATCCAGCCCCCGTCCTGACCCCTGCACCCACTACACCGCCCCAGCCCTGACTCCTGCATCCTCCCTCACTTCCCCCCAGCCCCTGCCCTGAAACCTGTACCCCCTTCACACACCCCTAGCCCCCTGTCCTAACTCCTGCACTCCCAACATCCCCACCCCCATCCTGAGAACCTAACAGGAGCTCCCCAGGTAAGTGCTCCACACCCCAACCTCCTGCCCCAACCCTGAGCCCCCTCCCTAGCCCGAGCTCCTGGCCAGACATTTTTTTACAATATTTGGGAAGATCATTAAGTGGTCCATCAAGATGCTCTGTGATTTTCAAGTGGTCTGTGGAAAAATAAGTTAGACTACAAGAACAATCAATGTACCTCACTTTATTTTCATTTACTTGCTATTACTTATAGGAGGAGGATGAATTAAAAAAGAATGAAAAATAGGGGCAGGGGTAGATAAGAGAGAATGTTTTCTTTTTCTGGCTGGGTCCCAAAGAGGAGCCCCAAAAATGAAGCTGAGCACAGGGCTGTGGGGCCCCCACTAACTCTAAATCCATCACTGGCTGTCACATCAGCTGGGCTGGGGATACTGTCAGGACTGGTGTAACCACTAGGCAAATTAGGCGACCACCTAGGGCACCAAGATTTGGAGGTGCCAAAAAGCAGTGCCCAGCATTTTTTTTTCACACTACAATGGAGTCACATCTTACACGGGGGTTAGATTCTAAAGTCTCTGTGTAAGAGGAAAATCACATATAGTGAAAATTACCATAAAGTACAGTATATACTAGAACAGGGGTCCCCAACCTACGGCACGCATGCTAAAGGTGGCACACAAGCTGATTATTTTTTTTAATGGGAGGCTACGGGTCCCAGCCACCGCTGAGCCTGTTGCCAACCTGAGATTCTGTTCACTCAACTGGCAGTGGGTTGAGCAGGGCCGGCAGTGGGCCAACTCTTGCCAGCCAGGGTCCCAGCCACCAGCCCTGCTCAGCCCGCTGGGGTCCCAGCCACCAGCTCTGCTCAGCCCGCTGGGGTCCCAGCCACCAGCTCTGCTCAGCCTGCTGAGGTCCCGGCCAGCTCTGCTCAGTCTTCTGCCGGCCTGGGTGAAAGGCCTAGGGTTCTGTTCACCCAAGGTTCCATCCGCCGGCCTGGGGTTCCGTTCACCCAGGCCGACAGGAGGCTGAGCCGAGCCGGCAGCTGGGACCCCAGCTGGCAGCATGCTGAGGTAGTTTTCACTATATGCGATTTTCCTCTTACACGCTGACCTTAGAACCTAACCCTCGCATAAGATGTGACTCCACTGTGTTCATTTTTGAAAATTTATAATAAGTGATGCTCCAGGATGGGGGAGGCAAGGTGGAAGTTTCACCTAGGGTGCAAAATATCCTTGCACTGGCCATGGATCCTGTGTCAGCTGATCCCCACAGTCTCCAACCAACCTAGGCAGTACAGCAGACACAGCCCTGCCCACTAGCTCCTCTCCATTCCCTAGTCCACCCACCACTTCCCCCGCCGTAAGGCTTAGCCCTCTTATTTTTAAAAGTGATTGCTTTCCCCTCTCTCCCCCTCAGGCTTTTCTGGCAGCCCTGTTGCCAGGTATCCAGTTTTAGACTGGAAACTCCAGTAGAAAATGGGACCTGAGTGCCCAGTTAGCAGTGCTGAATGGAAACCAAACGTCTGGTTATAGGAGGAATCACCTTAGCCTCTGCTCATCCCACTCCCAACACCCACCCCAGAGAGCTGGAAGAGAACCTGTCCTCCTGCTGTGGGAGGAGGGCCACCTCAGTGCAGAGAGAGACAAAGAGAATGGGGTAGAACCAGGTAGGTATCCGCTCTATGTGGGCAGAGGTGGATCCTGTTTACCCCCCTCCCCAGCCCTGCTGCGCTTGCAGTTTACCCGTGACCCCTCCCTTGCTCCAGAGACCAACCTGAGCTCCTGCCCCACTGTGCTTTTACCCCTGGCCCTTTTTACAATCATTCCCCGGGGGGAGGTCACAAATATGTTTGGCGCCAGGCCCACAAAAAGGTAATCTGGCCCTGACCTGAGCAACTCGAGCTGAGAAGCCAGTTCAGAGAAGGTAGCTCCCAGGCCGCTCTGACCTACCCCTTCTCAGCTGGGGCGCTCACCACACGGCTGTCGAATATGTAGGTTTTAGCTACACTGCCCTAGAGCCAACAGCCCAAGCCCAGCCCCCCAAGCCAACACAGCAATGAGAGCTTCATGCTTGCTGTACCTCTGCTGCCCCGTCATGGGGCACTCTGCCCCTCCGAGCGTCACCTTCCAGCTGCTGCCCACAGTCAGGTTTCGGCCCTGGATGGAGATCTGGGTCCCGCCGGCCAGTGGGCCATACGCAGGGTGGATGGCAGTGATGTTCGGCACCTGTGGAGCCACAGAGGGCATGGGGTCTTTACCAAGGGAAGTAGGGGGCAGGTCATCCCCAGAGGCGAACCTCTCTAGCATGCCGCCGGGCCAGCTGCCTCCATGCCAGACACAAAGAGGTGGTGATGGGATGGTGCAGGGCAAGGGAGGGATGCACCGGGGGCAGGGGGATGTCCCAGCTGGGCACCAGGCCCTGCTTACAGAGGGGCTGGGCCTGACACATGATAGGGACAAGCCACTGGCTGGAGAGCAAGTGTGGGAAGTCTGCCAACCCTGCTCTGGGAGCTGCCATCCCTGGGATCCCAGCTGGCACTGGGGGGCCGCAGTCCCAGGCAAGCCCCATTGCCAACCCCTGGCTCTAGCCTGGGGGGGCTGCTCTCCTGGGGGGCTGTCCTTGCAGCTGGGAGGCAGGCAGGGGAAAGGACGTACCACAAAGATGAAGCCACCGAGGGATGAGGAGCCATTGACGTGGAAGGGCGGGTCCCTCGTCTGCTCCTCGATGGTGAGCTGAACCGTGACAGGCCCCACCACCACCTCGTCACTCCTCAGCTCCAGCTCGCACACCAGGACGTCCACAGCGGCTTTGGTAGGGGGCAGCATGGGGGGCCTGTGGGACACGGCAGGGAACACTGAGACACGGGGGCAGGCCCAACCCCCTACCCCAGCCAGAGAGGACAACAGTGGGACCCACACCCCTGCCGTCTCCCGTCACCATCCACAGAGTAGGGGCACCAGCCGAGCAGTGGCTCTGAGAAGGAAAGTCACTGGACTCTGTCGCCAAAACCACCCTGGCAATCGCTGAATGCCTCTGGTACAAATCCCAGTGGGAGCCACCAGCTGCCCATGATCCAGGTCTGACGGCAAACCTGCTGGTGCCCCTCAGTCCTGACCCACAGCCCCTCTTGTCCATACTACTCCAGCCCCCTCCTAAAAGGCCTGGTTGCTTGGGGCAGTGGCTGCATGACACGGGGCAGAACTCACTGGGGTGCCAACACTGGTGACTCGTGCCGTGGGGAAAGGCCAGTGGCTCCGTGCCTGGAGGAGCTGATTCCACCACACACTGCCAGCCCATTTCCACTCGGGAAAGCTGCCAGTTCCTGGCACCCATACATGAAGCCGCCCTACCTGGGGAGATGCTGCAGCTCAAATGCGCACAGAGCACGGGCCACGGTCATACTGCAGAGACAGGGGCCCACCAGGGTGTGGGGGGGGGGGAGAGAGGGAGCTGATTCAAGAACCACCCCGCTCCGCCTTCCCTCTGCTACCTAAACTGGGGAAGGTAGCGGGTCGGGGGTGCTCCAAGCACCCCGCAAGCTGAATGGGGAAGTTGCCTCTTCCCCCTCCCCACTCATGTTCTGAGCTGCCCCAGCCAGGAAGGAAAGTCCCACCCCCAGGTGAGTCAGCCAGAGAAACCTCTATCCCCAGGTCAGTGGCAGCCCCCACAGCAATCCCGGAGCCCCACCACCACCCCCTACCTCCTGTCCAGGCTCTCTTCAGGCAGCACAGTGCAGTTCCTCTGCCCCACCATCACCCGGTAGGTGCTGCCAGCCATGGGGGACCTGACGGCGGCGGCGAAGTGCCGGCGTGACTGGAAGCCCATCCCACAGAGCGTCACCCGGGTGTGGCCATGCAAAGGGGCGCTTCGGGGGTGGAACTGAGGGGAAACAAGGCAGCTGTCACATCCCCAGCCCACCCCAGCCCCCAGACATCCCAGCTCTCCACTCTCGGACCTGCAACAGCAGCACAGGGCTCATCCACCCAGCTCATGGGCAGCACGTGGGCAGCCCTGGTGAGGAAGGGATGGTGCAGGCCAGAGGATGGCCCTGTGGCAAAACCGCCACATGACAGGAGACATGTCCAATGGCAGGCTGAGGGGACTCCAGCGCACTGACAGGGCATGACTCCCTCATGGGGGGGGGGGGCAGCAGGGCCCACCCTCCCCCTTGTCTAAACCCACCTGTTGTCCCTGCAGCCACCACAGCCTGCACTGAGGTGATGGACCCAGTGTGGCTCACACCCCAAGGACCAAACCAGCAGCCTCCAGAGGCCAGGGCAGGAGCTATGACAGCACAAGTTGAAGAGCTCCCCAGTGCCAAGGGGGCTTGTGACAGCCCCCACGCAGTAAGCTGTCCCTAGGGAGCCCATGACAGCTCCCCGCCCAGCAAGACCCCCTAAGGGGGCCCATGACAGCTCCCCGCCCGGCAGGACCCCCTGAGGGGGCCCATGACAGCTCCCCGCCCAGAAGGACACTCCCAGGGGGCCCATGACAGCTCCCAGCCCAGCAGGACGCTCCCAAGGGGCCCATGACAGACAGTTCCACGCCTGGCAGGATGCCCAAGGCAGCCCATGACAGCTCTCCACCCAGCAGGACGCCCAAGGGAGCCCGTAAAAGCTCCCCACCTGGCAGCACATCCGAGGGGGCCCATGACAGCTCCCCACTCCACAGGACACCAAGGGGGCCTGTGTCAGCTCCCCACCCAGCAGGACACCCTGAGGGGGCCCATGGCAGCTCTCTGCCTGGCAGAACCCCCTGAGGGGGACCGTGAGAGCTTCCCAGCAGGCAGCACTCCTGTGGAAGGGCAATGCTGAGAAATAACCTCTTCCAGTACTAGAGCTTATAACTTCTTCTAATGCAACTTAGCACCTGGGCATGAGGAGGAGATTCCCGCAAGTGCTGCAAGTGATGCCAAGGTGCCCCCGGGGAAGCATATGACCAGCCATCAGGGGCTCAGAAGAGGGGGAAAGGAGACATTTCCCCATTGTGATGCTCTGTACCTCAGGAGAACACCCTACACCCCCACGTTCATCTTTATAAAATGATTGTGTGGTATCCAATGCAAAGTTTGTCATGTTGGGTGGCTTTGGAAGGCTCATGATGCACTGAACATGGCTGTTATAGTGATGTTATAGTAATTGTTACAGTAATGTTATAGGTTATAATTTCATGTATAGAGTTATAAGGCTGAAAACGTATCCTCATGGCTTAGAACAAGCCCATGCAAAAACCCTCCAAGAGCAGAGAGGTGGTTCACATCTCGTCAGGGCACGGATGGGACAAACCAAGCCCAGACTCACAGGAACAAAGGACACTGGCCTAGGCAGGAACAAGAGAATCTGTTAGACCCTTGAGGGAGTCACCCGCTTCCTTTGGTCAGTTTGGGACTGCAATGAAGTAATGTTCACCTGACTCTGAGGGGGATGGGGAGGAGCCAAGAGGAAAGAAATGACATGATAAAAGGGAGAGACATATTGACATGCTTCCTCTCTCGTTCATCTACATCTACAGACACCACCACCACCATGCAACTGAAATGCTGATCAAAGGGGAGAGCCTGACAGAAGAGTAACCAGCCAGTCTCTGGTGAGAAGCATCTATGTTTTTAAGGACACTGAAAATGTTAGGAGCGGCTTAGAATGCATTTTGCTTTTATTTCATTTGACCAAATCTGACTTGTTATGCTTTGATTTATAATCACTTAATCTACCTTTATAGTTAATAAATCTGTTTGTCTATTCTACCTGAAGCAGTGCATTTGGTTTGCAGCGTGTCAGAGGCTCCCCTTGGGATAACAAGCCTGGTGCATATCAATTTCTTTGTCAAATTGATGAACTTATATAAGCATGCAGCATCCAGCGGGCATAACTGGACACTGCAAGACAGAGGTTCCTAGGGTTGTTTCTGGGACCAGAGATATTGGCTAGTGTCATTCATTTCCAAGTAGCTGGGAGCAGCTTATATGCCAGAGGCTGTGGATGAACAGCCCAGGAGTGGGGGTTCTCACAACAGAGCGAGGTAAGGCTGGCTGCCAAGGTCAAGGATTGGAGTGACCAAGGAGATCACTGGTCCAGATAACACCAGAGAACGTCACACCCACATTAACAGAGATGTTTTTAAACTGCTTGCTGCCATCCCATGGATCACTCTGCTGGTGAGTTTGAGGCTTGCCCCTGCCCTGCGTCTGTCTGCTCTGTCAGTTGATCAGGACAGCTATCTGTTACCCTGGGTCTGTATAGGACCCAGCACAGCAGAGCCCTTATCCTCACATGCTGCACCAATGAGGAGCCCTCAGTGTAACCAGTCCTTGCCAGGAAGGTGGCCTTTGGCAAGGCTGGATTGGAAGCTGAACTAACAAGCATGCTCAGGAACAGCTGCTAACCACCCCATCTGCCCTGTTTGAGTCTCTGCAGGAGGGAGATGGTGGGAGAGGGAGTTTGGTTTTGAAGAGGACCACGTGTAACCTCGCCTAGCAGTGAGGACCCCAGAAAACTGCTTGGAGATGGGGACCCTAGCAACTGGTGACCTGGTGACCAGGAGGCCCAGCCCAGCTTGGCAGTCAGCTGGTTCTGGCCAGTGGGAGGACAAAGGGCTGAGGAGAAAGGACCCCGGTGATCTGACCAACCATTTCCAGCCAGAGGGGAACAAAGGATGGAGGAGAGGAGCCCAGGTGACCTGTTTAGCTGGGACCGAAGACAAAGGATGGGGAGGAGCTGTTGCAGGAGATGATATAGGATTACTGCCTGGAAGGAGGGGGCTTCTGGACTAGGGAGAGAGAGCAGTCAGAGCCCATCTGGATGCAGGAGAGACTTAGATGTACGGTGCTGAGGGAGGCCAGGCCGGAGGGCCCAGAGAGTTTCCTGTGCTGGGTTCAGATGCTCAGTAAACCCTCCTGTTATAAGCTGGCTGAGAGTCACTCCTGTCTAAAGATCAGGGTTGCATCATTCCCTCTAGGGATGGGGGCACTGGGGGTCCAGAGTGATGGACTCCCTGAGGGGGCCCAAGGCAAGAGACAGACGTGCTGAAGGCTCAGAGAGGTGCGGTTCCAGGCGCCTACGGCTTAACCCCCGAGACAGAGTAGACTCCAGAGATGGGCTGTCGCACTGAAGGCAGTTCCTCCCAGGGACTGTGAGGAGCCAAGAAAGAGCACAAGTACTGGAAGTCTGTGACACAAGGCAGTTACCTTAGACCCGAATGAGAGGGCACATGAGAAATGGCAATAAAATATTGCCTGATCTAGGGAAGGGAAGATGGGGCAAAGGACATTACAAGATGGGAGATTCAAACCAATAAAAGGCAATACTTCTGCACACAACATGCAGGCAGACTGTGGAACTCTCTGTCACCAGAAACTGCAGAGGCCAGGAACTTGACACAATGCAAAAAGGGATTGGACGTGGGCATGGACAATGAGAATAGCCAGAGCTGTCATAATGAATAACAAATCTGGCAGGGATATTGAACCTCCTGCCTCAGGGCTTAAGCCAACCTATTAGAGACCAGGAGGGGACCTGTGTGCAGAAGGCTGACACCTCTGGTCCCTGGGAGGCTGGGTCAGATGGATCTCTGCTCTGACTCAGTCTGGCAATATCCATGTTCCTCTGATAGGTGACAAACCCTGCCCTCTCCCCCTAGTCTGGCACAAAGCCAGTCCCAGCCAAGAGCAGCATGTCCCCTGTCAGCCCCCCTTGGGGGAGGGAAATGCCCGGGTTACTGCAGAGCTAGGAAAGGGGATTGGGGGTGAGCATGAAAGTCTGGGTCAGTGCAGCAGCCAGGCAGCACCACTCCCTCCAGGGTAGGATCAGCAGCAGGTATGTTTTGGGACCAGGGCCCTAGGGGCTGCATGTAGCAGGAGGACGTATCAAGGTGCACCAGAGAAAGCAGAGTGCAAAGCATGGGCCCCGTGGCAGGGCAAGAGCCAGCACAGCATACAAGGAGGAACAGGAGGGACAGCACAGGGGACAGTTCAGGGGCCTACATCAGTGAGGATGGGAGGGCAGCTCTTCTCGGTCCATAGTGCCGCGCAGTCCACCTGCCGAGTGCACATGCCCCCGCACCAGCCACACCGCATGAAGCGCTCCGCCCGCAGGCAGCGCTGGCACGTCAGGAAGTGGCGGCAGCCTGGGCCGATGATGGCGACTTGAGACACCTTCAGGAGAAAGGGAGAATGTCAGCGAGCGGGGCCAAAGCTCGCGGAGATCTCGGGGCAGCCACAAAGCACCTACTGAACAGGGACCTCCACACACCCCTCAGTGCCAGGAGGGCAGGACATGGCCTTCCTGCAGCTGGAATGCCCCATGGCACAGCTACTGCTGCCTCCCAGCCACAGGTGAGGGGCTGCGATGAACCCCACAGCCCAGCCAGCACATCTCCCCAGGACTGACCAGCTGGCAGGACAGTCAGGTCAGCAGCCCAACATGCAGATCACCTGCCTATACCCCACAGCACTCAGAGGCAGTCCAGGGCTCCAATCCCATTTGGGGCCAGGGCACAGAGTGGCTTCCTGACCCGGACGAAGTGGGAGCCCCCAGCCCAGCGAGGTTGGGGGCAAACACTCGCCTGTCTCACCTTGTTTCCAGTGGCGAAAAGCAGAGAGTCTTGCAGCAGGCCAACTTCCCGCAGCACTGGCAGCTCCTTGCCCAGGGAGAAATTGGCCAAGGTGACGGTGTAGGAGCTGGATCGCTGAAGCACCACCTATGTGGGGGGGGAGTAGTTGGCCATATTCTGAGGGCGAGCGACCCCAAGGAAAGCTGAGGGACATGGCCTAGCCGACCCCCACGGGAGGAGAGTAGCACTGCCTTGTGCGGGGCACTGTGCCTCAGCTCCCTGCAATCCCAGGGAAGGGGGGGGTCTACACTGTCTGCATGACCCCCCTGTGCTGCTCAGGCCCAGCCAGTGGCCTGACCACATGGCTGGATGGAGGCAGCTGACTCCTCCAAGCCCAGCGAGCCGCAGGGAGTGGGGGTGAGCCTACGGTAGTGGCAACACAGCAATAGCACCAGGGAAAGGGATGGAGGTGCTTTCGATTGGGCACAATCCAGTCAGCCTCACAGGTCATAGTGACTGGCAGCCAGTCATGGAGCCCGAAGTCCAGGCAGGATTTGCCCCATTTTATCCGGCCCGTGTCAGTTCCACGGGATGGACGCCTCGCGTGAGCTTTGGAAACCATTGGAGCATCCCAGGGCATGTCGCCCCCTGCTGGAGGGGCTGGCATTGCAGCCCCTCTGGAGTGGATATGGGACACAGCCACGGAGTCTGGCACTGCAGAGCCTACCTGCATAATGCGCCCCTCTGCCGTGCCCAAGTGGGCGACCGTCACATTGCCCTGGGCCATCACAAAGATGGAGGTGAGCAGGACTCTGGCCATGTTCCCATTGAACAGATCCACCTTGTAGGGGGCTGTGGTGACCAGGGTAGGCTTGTTCCAGCAGCTGGTATCCACTACCAGAGACGAGAGGTTCACCTGGGACATCGCACAGCATTAGCTCCCTGTGGCACCTCCACCGCCTCCCTGTCTTCCTCCCCCTCCCGCCCCCGGCTGCCCGGTGTCACAAGTGGACCTGCCTGTGCTCCCACTGCATCTGGGGGCGCTGCCCCCGCCCTGCTACTCACTGCTCCCTGTGCTGGCCACCCGTGGGGAGGGAGCAGCTGGGGGGAAAGGGGACAGGGAATCCACTGCTGGTCCCAGCCACTTCCAGCTACCCCCTGCCCGGCTTCCTCCCGCCACCACCAGCAGTCAGCTCCACATTCCCACCTATACACCCCAGCTTTGCAGTATCATCCAGCCCCCCAGCACCCACCCATACTGGGATGCTGGGGGGTTGGGATGTATCACCCATATACTGCCAACTCCTCAATACCACCCAGTCTCTCAACCCTCCATATACTCCAACCCCCCAGGATCCCAGTACTACCCATACGCCCCCAATTCCCCAGTGCCAGCCAACCCCCATACACCCCAACCCCTCAGCACCCACCCATACACCCCCTGAACCCCAGTACCACCCAACACCCCAGCATCCCAGTACCACCCATATACCCCTAACCAGGGCTGCCCAGAGGATTCAGGGGTCCTGGGACAAAGCAAATTTGGGGGCCCCTTCCATAAAAAAAAGTTGCAATATTATAGAATACTATATTCTCGTGGGGGCCCATGCAGGGCCCAGGGCAAATTGCCTCACTTGCCCCCCCCCGTGGGCGGCCCTGCCCCCAACTCCCCAGTACCACCCAGCCCCCATTCACCTACAGCACCCCAGTATCATCCAGCCTTCCAGCACCCATCTATACATCCCCCAACTCCCCATAGCACCCACTCATACACCCCCTAACCTCCCTCCCCACCCCCATACATCCCACCTTGCACTACCGGATGCATTGCCCAGAAGCTGAAGTTGATGCAATCAACAAATACAAAATGAACTCAGTAACTGATTGGCCCAGAACATCCCCCATGGTGCTACACAGAACTTGGCACCTGCAGGTGTGGGTAGCCTTTGGGCTTGGCATTGGCCGGGCAAGGAGAAGGGGACTCCCCTGATCTCCAGCTCCCCTTTCTGCAGAAGCCCGGGCCAGCTGGGAATCACCAGAAGACAGGGCCAGCTCTAAGTTTTTTGCCGCCTCAAGCAAAAAAAAATTTGGCTGCTCCCACCCCAGCCCTGGGCTGCCCCCCACTGCACCAGCCCTGGGCTCTCCCTGCCCACCTGCACCCCCTGCCGCCGCAGTTCTGGGCCTCCCCTGACCTGCACCCCCTGCTGTCCGAGCCCTGGGCTCTCTCCCCCCCCAACCCACACCCCCCTGCCATCCCAGCCCTGGGCTCTCCCCCCTACCTGCACCCTCCTTCTGCCCCAGCCCTGGGTCACTGGCAACTTGCTCCCAGGGTGGGTCATTCAGCAGGAATTTTAGATGTGCACAGAACACAGACAGGATTCGTTCCCATATGGTTACAGAATTGCAGTAAAGTGGAACAATTTTCAGCTTGTGTGATTGGAGGATATCTGGGTGCATATTATAAGACCGTCCTCCATAAATGAGGAAAAGTTGAGGTGCCTTTATTATTCTTTTGTTCCACTCTTTCTTTCTACGGGGAATTTGCCAATGCAACATCACTGTCTTCCTTTTAAACAAATAAAACTGAAAAAAAAGGCAATGGCTGTTGAAAATAGGAATTCCAGTCCTAATAACCACTGAGAAGCATTTCTTGCTCAATTTTATCCTACTTTTTCTCCAGCAAATTACAGTGGATCAGTATATTTGATTTGGGAGAAATGAAGTAACAGCTGCCCAAATTGAGCTTGAGCACTCCTGAATTTTGAGGTGTTCAAATCTGGAAGGTAGATGCTAGATTCCCTTTCTATATATTAGCTAAATCTGGAAAGGAAAAGTCAATTTCTGCTTCCATGGCTCAGAAGTGGAAATCCTCCTAAGTGCCTGGTAGTGTATCTAAACCTGCCCTGGTCCAGAGCAAGCCTCCCCTCCCTTACTTTTCATTTTAAATTCTAGTGGGATCCACATACCCACCTTGCTAGGCTTCAGATAGAGAGAGGCACTGTCCATTTAGCCCACCCAATTCCGTCTTAGGGGGCTGTAAGGAGAGTTCACACCAGTATCCCTAACCCAGTCTGGGGAAGTCTTCTGAAGGGGATATCTGGGGCAAAGCCTTCTACTCCTTGGGCATACTTGTTCCCCATTCACAGTGCCACCCCGCTCCAGCAGTCAGCTCTCCATTCACAGTAATCTGCAGCATGAGGTTTCAGCTACCATACTCCCTCCCACTCCCTTTCCTCTTGATTGCAGCCAAGGGAATGCTGGGAAATGTAGTTCTTTACCTGCTCCAGGGCTGGCTCTATAGGCAGGGAGCTAACCAAGGAACTACAGCTTCCAGGGCCTCCTGTTGGTTCTCAGCTCCCACGCTGGATCCCTGCCAGCTGCTGCCCCTGCAAATGGGCTGCCCGAAGCAGCTGCTTGTTTTGCTGGTGCCTAGAGCCGCTCCTGCCAGCAGCGAGAGAGGCCTGGCCACAGGCCTAGCCGTTAAGCCACAGACAAGAGATGCTGCAGGGAACAGATACTGCCGGCAGCTGCAGGGGAAGCAGCAGCTCCTGGGCACGTGGATGAATGCCGGGCAGCTGCCAGGAAATTTTAGAGCTGTTTCCCTTGCAGGGCAGTCTCTCTTGGGATAATGGGCAAACTCCCTACCTTGATCCCAGAGTTTCTCAGCCGTGGGGCAGGGGAGGAGCTTGGACTGCCCCAGGAGGGGCAGGCAGAACAGATGGGAGAGGGGCAGAGGAGTGGAGGTGGCACAGCTGCAGGGCAGCTTCCTGAAAACATCTTCCCCTGCAGCACATGGCCCTGATCCAGCTGGTCAGAGACACAGCTCAGCGGTCCATGCTCCGTATGGCTGCTCAGAGGGATAATGCCTGGGCTGACCACCCAAGACCATCCACAGAGCAGGTGACTTCCCAGCCAGGGCAGGATAGGCATGGACGGAAGGTGGAACAGTGCCAGAAGTGGGCGGGGAAGACAATGGAGAAGGCATGATGCCTGTGCCAAGGCATGGAAGGAGAGGCCAGCCACCCACCCGGTGCAGCAGGCGGCACAGAGGTGAGTCACTGTCCAGTCACATGCGCTGCGCTGTATGCAGGGGGGCACTGAGGCGCAACTCTCCCCCCACCAGGGAGCCAGAAAACCAAAGCCATGCAGCACTCTGGAGGCGTGATGTGCAAGCTGCTCTTGTGACAAACACACTGCCGGATGGAGACCTCCTGCCCTGGGACCAGCAGCCAGTGAACTGAACCCGAGCTGCCAGAGCCAAGGGCTCCTAAAGGAAGCTGATGATCAGGGCATAGGATGGACAGGGAGGAGAAGGACAAATGTCCTCAATGTTCCAGGCCACACAGCAGTGCCCTCGGAAACCCATCTCCATTGCCTGGCCCAGAACCACATCCATGGGCCTGGCACAGACAGCCCCACAGGGAGGCTCCATGGGATCTGATGCACGCCATCTCTGGAGATGAGGTCGCTACCGCTAGGGCCTTGCTAGCTAGTCACCCCAGTGGCGTGAGGGACCGCTGGCACCAGCACTACCTCAGCAGGTAGGTCAGAACACACTGGTGCAGATTACAACCGGAGCAGGGTGGCACATTAAGTCTGTGATGGGATTTCAGAACCGGGGTCACAGGAAGTAAAGCTCCCTCTGGCTGCAGCCCGAGGTCCTGGAGATGAAAACGCAGTGTTTCTGTCCTGCCTCACATTGGCTGCGTACCATTTGCTATCCCGCTGTTGAATCCACAGATAGCTCCTAACTTAAGGCCTGTTTGCCTCTCGCTTGCATTGCTTAGCTGTCTCGCCTGGAGTCATAACACCCACCCCTTCCTCCACGTGCACCAGCACCCGACTCAGCCAGGGCTGGTGCAACCATTTAGGCGAATTAGGCGGTCGCCTAAGGCGATGGCATTTGGGGGGCGCCATTTTCTTCGGCAGCGACTGTGGCGGCTGGATCTTCAACTGCCCTGGTTGCAGTCGGCATTTAGGCAGAGGGCGCTGGGGCAGAGGAGCGTGGGGAGGGCCGCCTGCAGCAAGTAAAGGGTGGGGGCAGCGGCATGCAGGGGAACTCCCCACCCCAGCTCACCCCTGCCCTGCCTCCTCCCCAAGCACGGCGTAGCTGCCTCACTTCTCCCGCCTCCCAATCAGCTTAGGCGCCACAAGCCTGGGAGGCGGGAGAAGTGAAGCAGCGATGGCGTGCTCAGGGTGCTCGCGCACGAAGCAGGGGTGAGCTGGGGTGGGGGGGTGCCTCAGGGCGGAGGGTGGGGAGCTGCCACAAGGGAGGCGCCTCAGGGTGGAGATGGAGAGCTGCTGCAGCGGGGCACCTCTGGGCAGGGGCACAGGGGGGAGGGCGCAAGGTGCAAGTCTCGCCTAGGGTGCGAAACATTCTTGCACCGGCCCTGGACCCAGCTGGAGCAGGCAGCCCAATTTCCCTGCCTTTGGGACTCACACAGCTCCAGGCAGCTGCTGCAGAAGAGGAGGGCAGCCAACTGTAAACAGAGCATGAGCTCATGCCAGGCTCTCTTGGGAAACGAACAAGACATCTGGCAAGAGTAAAGACTCAGGTCCCTCCCACTCCCAAAGGCAAGGGGCTTGGCCTGACCCTGTGACACACAACAGTGGAAGGATGGAGACAAAGCTGGACTAAAAAGCCACAGCAGCCTCTGTGGAGAGAGGATTTTCCATCACACTCCCAGGAAAGTGGTGGGTTCCCATTCCTCCAGGGCAGAACTCCCAGGAGATGAAACCGGGGAGGGGCAAGGGATCCAGTTGAGATCAGGGCTCGGTACACAGCCTCAGGCTGGGCTACACTTAAAAATCCGACATCACTCGGCTGGGAAAACGTCACCCCAAGCACTGTAGTTATGCTGGCCTAACCCCTAATGCAGACACAGCTAGGCTGACAGAATTCTCCCTTTACCTAGCTACTGCCTCTCAGAGAGCTGGATTCACTCCAGCCATGGGAAAACCCCTTAGCTGGCACAGGAAGTGTCTAGGCTGCAGCTCTACCGGGGCACAGCTGCAGTGTTGTAGCTGTGCGGCCACAGACACCGTCTGGCCCACCCCTCTCCTCTACCCAGAATGGAGCTACAGGCTATGCACAAGCACAGCCAGTCACAGGGCAAAGGGTTGCCCTGCTGCATCCCATCCCAGACAGCCTCTGACTCACCTCACTGCCACCCTCCACGCCCCTGCCACCCACAGCATTTCACAGCCTCCAAGGGCTGAAGTTCACAGCCTCTGGTTCTTCCAGCGTGGGGATCAGGTGACAGGGCGCTTCCCCCTGCACATGTGCATCTGCTTAGACAAAATCCAGCTATGCTCTGCTACTGGCAGACACAGAGTCCCACTGGGGGGGAGCACTAAGACCAAGGCTGCAGGAGGGGCTCCCAATGGGGCTCCAGTTGCCAGCGCTTCCCATCTTCACAGTATGGCACATGACAAACCATGGCACAGGAACACCAGGGAGGTGACACAGCCCGGACCTCAGACATTAGGAAACAAGAGATTAAAGGGCGCACATGCAGTTTGAATTCTGCCCCTGGGGTGCAGTTTTAATTACAGGACCGCTGTCTGACTTCCCCATGGGCAAGCATGTCATGGCTGTGCCCTAACACACACACACAAGGGGTCAAAGGCTTTCAAAAAGCAAACTGCAAACCCAGAAACGCCATCTTGTGGCATCATACTGAGCCCCAGTCGGGTCACCAGCAGGGTTGGGACTGTTAGATGCACTGCACAGACCTCTGCCCCTGGAGCAATCCACATCAGTAGTAGGTTGTCATCCTCTCCCGGGCCAGGGGGATGAGGCGCACACTTTGCTGGGGGCTCCCAGTTAGCTGCTGGTGGTAGAGGAACAGTGAGATGCAGGGATCTCTGCTTCCTTCCCGGGCCTGAAGAGAAGCCTAGACTCTTCTGCCATTTTTCCCAAGCTGTCCCATCCCCTCCAACCTGTCCCAGTCCTGTCTCTTCTCCACCTGGGCTCCTTGCCTACCCAGGCTGTCTCCAGTCCTCAGGCTTCTCATACCAATCCCTATCTCCTTGCCTAGCCTGTCCCAGTCCCTCCTCCAGCTACTCCCAATCTCTCTCTCTCTTTCCTACCCCCAGGGCTGGTGCCCTAGACTCCCTTCCCATGCTCCTCAGCTAGCCTGTCTCTACTGAATCCCCCTGCCAGCCCCATTGCCCAGTCTCTTGGCCTACCCAGTCACAGTTCTCCTGTACCTAGCTCCTCATCAGATCTGTCTCCATCCCCCCACATTCTCCTTGTCCAACCAGCCCCAATCCCCCAGCCCCTCGTCCGACCTGAATGCCTCCCTCAGTGGCTCTCAGTCCCCATTTCCTTGCTGAAGCAGTCTCAGCCTCCCCCACACACTTTCCAGGCCCGGTCTCCCAACCGCAGTCTCAGACTCCTGGTCCCAGTTTACTCCTTCCCCTGCCTCCCAGGACTGGCTCTTTCCCCTCTTCATTCAACTCAGCTTCCTGCTCAGGATCGCCCAAAGGTGGAGGGCAAGCGCGGCAATTTTCCCCGGGCCCCACAGGGGCCCCCTTGAGAGTTTTTTGAGGGCCCTGGAGCAGGGTCCTTCACTCACTCTGGGGGCCCTGGAAAACTCTCACAGGGCCTGGGTCCCCAGAGCTTCTTCCGCTCTGCGTCTTCAGTGGCATTTCAGCGGTGGGGGGTCCTTCCGCCCCGGGACCCCCCGCCGAAGTGCCGGGTCTCCGGTGGCAAATTGACGGTGGAGGACCCCCACTGCTGAAGACCCCAGGCCCCCTGAATTCTCTGGGCGGCCCTGTTCCTGCTCCCCAGGGCCTGGCTGCCAGCAGCGGGGCTCTGAGAGCACACAAGAGCCCGACTCCTGCCCTCAGTCCCCATGCCCAGCTGGGGCCAGGAACAGCTCTGCTCTGCCCACCCCCTCTATCCTAGGCTGGAGCATCAGATGCTCAGTAGGAAGGCAGCTGCACAGACTGGTCAGCACTGGGAGCTCTGGGGCAATGGAGCATGCTCAGTGAGGGACAATCTCCGGCCACCATCGTGGAAGTCTTCACAGTGTGAACTGTAATGTTAAAACTCTTTGAACTTTGCCAAGCGTGGGAGGATTTTCCTAGGGACAACACAAGGCACCCACCTGACACTGGGGTGACCCCGTGTCACGTCCCTGCTCCAAAGCATGGGGCTGCTAGAGGTCCCATGCAAAACCTCGACATGACCACATGGAAACAGGGGCTGCTCCACCTACAGGCAAACTACCCAGCTGCATAGGGTGGCAGATTTCTAGGAGACACACCACGGACCTATCTACCAAGGGAGGGAGGTGAGCTGCAGAGTACTAACTGTCCTGTGGAGACCCTGATGTGTTAATACACAATTCACAACCCCCACAAACTGCTCCATGGCAGAGTGCAGACAAGCCCTATGGGGAGAAGGCCTAGGGCACAATGGCCATAGACAGTGAGGGAAAAGACCTGGTCCCTCTAGTGGGAGGGGAAGCCCTGGATAGTCCAGTTTCTCCAATGGGGGCGGGGGGGAAGGGGGGTAGGTCCTGACCCTCTTTAAATGCCACTCCACTGCCCCTGGACAACACAGCATATATTTCCCCAGCCTCATTCTTGGAAACCGCTTGACCATTTTGGCTGGAAATTCCCAACAAAATTCAGGCTGCGGAAGACACAGGGCACGGAAAATTTAAGCCCAAATGGTTTGAATTTGGCAAAGTTATAAGTAACTGACAATGGAGTCTTATCAGAAGAAATGCTGAGCAGCCTTCCCAACAGGCCAGATTGCCAGCCCCGGCTCTGAGCACTGGGGTCACAGAGCCACATCCCTCCCCTGCTGCCAGCCCTAGCTCTGAGCACCGGTTGCAGAGCCATGTCCGTCCCGTGCTGCCTGCCCCAATACAAGCTCCCAAGCATGACAAGAATCAGTCCCAGGAACGCACATGGAAACCACAGCAACCCCTCAGACCAGCCATGACACACAACCCCTGGAGCTGGCACCATACCAGCTTCCACGGAGACACCGCCCAGCCCTGAGCTAAAGACCAGCCAAGGTGACCTGTCTCAGGCTGCTCGAAATGTGAGACCAACAGCACCACATAGCTCCCGACCAAGCAGCTCCACAGCTGAGAACAGGACCCTGTGCCTTTAAATCTGGCACAGTCAGCTGTGGGGTGATTCAGGCCTCACCTTTCTTCTCTGGCAGGCCTGGGGAATGTGCACAAACCCCCTGGCAGTGTCCCACGCCCACATGGAAGCCTCTCCACTGCCTTGGGCCCTGGAAGCAAATCGGTGACGGGGCTTGGCCTAGAATCCAGCAGACTAGCTTGCACACAGCACCTCCCGCCCCAACACCCCTACTTGCCTTCCCAAGCCCAGAGACTGACCGGTCACCTGACACCACTGAACATTTCCTCCTGGGGCTCCAATGAGAACAAAGCCATTCACATGGTGATAGCCCGACTCCAAAAGGGCCGTCTGTCACTTAGCACCTGGTGTGCAAGCCGGATCACTACTGGATAGACTGATCTCCCTGAGCCACCCTGGCACCACACCAGACATGGGTATCAGCTCGAGGTAGGGGAGCAGAGCAGCACGGTGCCTAGGGAGGAACCTGGAGAGAGTTAGGAAGTCTGTAGGGGAGAGAAAGGGTGCCAAGAAGCGCCTAGCACCAGGGAACAGGAACGGGGGAGCTGGCCTGGATCCTGCCAGAGCACAGTGCCCGCTCTGTGTGCGCACATGAAATCAGAACTGGCCTATGCTGTCTCCCTGTCAGCAAGCAGGTGTCACCCCAGGAGAACCACCATACTGGACATGGTCAGAGGCAATGCTGGGGTAGCCTCCTCTGGGGGGGGGCACTGACTCCCTGGAACCTGACTCCTTGCTTTCCCCTCCTAGTGGGTCAGAAACAAGCCATGCACTGGCTCTGCAACTGGGAAGCACAGTGCCAGCTGCTCACCACCAGCCCTGGCATCTGGTCGAGCAAAGCATGCTAAAAACAGCAGCATTGTGAGCATTGGGCTGGACACTCCAGTATGATCTCATCTGAGACCCCAGATACACACTCGAGAGGGTGGCCTGTCCCACTGCCCATGCTGCAGCAACTACAGTGCTGTTTTTAGCCCACTAGCTCAATCAGACCCAGCAGAGTCTGTCTCCTGGGGCTGGAAATCCCACCTCCAGTGCCAGCGTAGAGACATCCTCAGTGTGAGAGTTAATCAGGTTTCAGCGGATGGCACACTTTGTTTCTATCAGATTGCCAAAAAAGTCAGATGGGCTGAAACCCTATTGAATTGGGCCCTGGACTTATGCAAGGCACTTGCTGCCCGGTGCGCTCAGCAGAAAACATGCCGCCCTCTGGAGAAGATCCTGGAGTTCCAGAGACTTCCCATCCCAGGCCTCACCCCAATGAGGCTCTGGGGTTGCATCCGTAGGGGACCAGCACTGGGCAGGTTTCTCAGCTCTCCTATTAAATATTAACATTAACCAGCCCCTGGGGAGTTGTTCCTTCCATTGCTTAGGAGCAGCTGGGCAGGGAAAGGAGCATGGGACACGCCCACCCAACTGGAGCTGCAGCCAGTTAGATGAATGCTAGCACAGGCCAGATACTTCAGCATAGCTCCAGGAGAGCACAAGTGCAGACTAGCTGAGACACACCCACAGGGCTGGGGCACGGCAGGGTGAAACTCAGGGCTCGCCCTCCCTGGCTGTATCTCCCTAGAAAAGCTGGCACTAATTCCCCTCATATTTCTGTACCTACCAACACAGTCTCCAGGGCCACCTGCGGCTGCTCCCCTCCCCAGACCTCTTTGCAGCCCCGATTCCCCTGCTGCCCAAGACCCAAGGCACAGACAGAAGGTCTCTGAGACCCTGATTGCAGAATGTGGTTATGCTGCACCCAGCAGAGGTTTGGCCTTGCAGTGGCCAGGACACCAGGGTATTTGAACTCCATCTCCAGGAGGCCAAGTTCTGTTGAAAAACGAGCTGAGGATCCAGAGGAGTGGGTCAGATTACAGTGCAATTAGCAGCCGCAAGTGGAACCCTAAATCAGAAGAACCTCTCGTACCCATGTGTACTCAGCTTACAGCTAGGAGAGCCCCAGACCTAGAACTGTTGCCCCTGACTTAACAAGGCCAACGCACCAAACATGAGGTTACAAATCCCCCGCGACGAACTGTGCCAAATGTGCCCGGTGCACCTGCTGAGAGGCCCACCGTAGGAACATCCAGATGGGGCAGTTCCCAGGTGCAGAGGTGAGAGCTAATCAGAGACAGAAAACATGCAGCAGGCTACACACCCTGTCTGCATCTGCAGCAGGTGAGTCACAGGCATCCAGCCTTCCTCCATCCCTGCTCTGTCGCTGCTCTCTGGAGCTCGGTACTGGCTCAATTCTGAGTTTTCGTACCCCCCAGCTCGCTGTCCGAGCAGCTTAGGTTACTGCCACCAGTCTGCAAGGACCATGCCAATGCCCCCAGTGCTGCAGCAACAGAGCATTTCAATGCCAGGCGGTACCGACAAGAAGTGCAAGTGCAGCCAGGCCGGAGAGGGATTGCGTGGGTAGGGAGCGGCCATGCGCACTGCTTCCTCCCCGTCCTATACATGTGTGCCATCCGCTGAAACCTGGCCACACACCAGCACGTTACCTTCCCCCATGGCCAGCAGCCAGGGAATCTTGGCACGGCCTCCATGGTCGCCTAGGGCACTAGGATTTGGGGGGGGGGGGGGAGGGCAGCATTTTTTTCGGCAGCAACCGCAGTAGCCGGATCTTCGGCTGCCCTGGTCGCCGCCAGCATTTAGGTGGACGGAGCTGGGGCAGGGGAGTACAGGGAGGGCTGCCTGCCGCAAGTAAGGGGGGGGCGGCACGCAGGGGAACTCCCCGCCCCAGCTCACCCCTGCCCTGCCTTCTCCCCGAGTATGCAGTGGCTGCTTCACTTCTCGCGCCTCCCAGGCTTGTGGCACCAATCAGCTTAGGTGCTGCAAGCCTGGGAGGCGAGAGAAGTGAAGCAATGATGGCGTGCTCGGGGTGGAGACAGAGCAGGGGTGAGCTGGGGCTGCGGGGGTACCTCAGGGCAGAGGGGGAGAGCTGCCACGGGAGGAGGACGCCTCAGGGCAGGGGCTCAGGGACGGGGGAGGGCACAAGGTGGAAGATTCGCCTAGGGCATGAAACATCCTTGCACCAGCCCTGCTCCATGGGCATGACTGGCAGAGCCCTAGCAATTCCTGTTCATCCTGCACTGGACAGGAGACAGCTTCTCTCTCTGAGTCACAGGCCTGGACCCGTCCTTCCACCCCCACTAGGGAATCAATTTTCCCCTCAGGCCTTAGCAGAAGCTGAACCGAAGAACCCAGCTGGGGAATGTGAAGATCCAGGCCAAGCCAGAAACGCAGCAAGGGGCCAGCTGGGAACTGACCCTGCTGGAGCCACTGGGGAGAATTGAGTGTCCTACTCTGGGGTGCTTGCTTTTCCCCTTGCTCTGGGCTTGCCTTGGTCATCAGCCCCTCCACACAGCCCAGCTCTTTGACAGGCACTTGGGCCCCCCGCCCACCAATTCGCTTCCTCTCTTCAGTCATCTGCTTGTTTCCGAACAGGGAGCGGGAGATTTAGGGATTAAGATGCTGACGATCTGATGACATGAGACACCTGCCTCCTGCACTCGGTGCTGCTCAGTGCTGACCTGCAGATCCCCTGCTACTCCAACCAAGGTCAGAGACACAGTGATGCTGATGGTGCTCTGCCCACTCCTCAACCTGGGACAGAGCTTGGGTTGGGTTTGAGACCCAGGCAGCCCACTTAAGCATGGCTGGATCTCAGAGAGTGCTGGGGGTCCAAAGATCAGCCCAAGGGCTGGAGTCACTATTCCATCTGGGGTGGCACTCCCAGGAGAAAGTGGGTAGGCCTGAGATTGAACTCAGCCTTGGGTGAAACTGAGGAATGTCACTACTAAAATTAAGGGGGAAAAGTGCTCCACTGCTGCTAAGGTGACCCCACCTCAGGAATGCCCCTAACAAGAGTTATAACACCAAGGGTTGTAAAGTAGAGGCACCCAGGCACTGGGAAGTTTAGGGAGGAAACAGACACCAAGAATTGGTAAAATAGCTACGATAAGCTCTGACCAGTGAATTTATGCTAACCATGTGCACAAACACAGAAGATCATAAGTTACAATTTGGGCATGAGAGATAAAATATAAAGAGTTGAACAGGGAGGAAAAAACAGAGGTGCCAGTGCATGGTCGGTTAAATTTTGTTACCTAGGGGTACTGAGTTATAGGAGGTAGCTTGTTTTACCTATATAATGTAACAAAAAATAATGCTCTTTGGGAATCATCTCCAGACAGGAATTTAACATCAAGCCGCTGGAACTCTTGACTCCTCTGCACAACTGTGACATGCAGACACATCACCAGAACCCCCAGATGAGACGATCCTGACTGGCCATCGGGTGAATTTTGTCTGTATATTGGGAGTGTTGAGCATAAGAGATTTGCTTGGTATACGTATTCTGTGTGTGTTGCTAATAAATAGATGTTTGAGCACAACTGTGTAAGGCTCTCTCACTGGGAAAAAGTCCCGCAGACCCATAAGGCCCTGAGCCTCGAGGGAAAGAGCGGGTACTTAAATTGACAGGGTTTCTTCCTGAGCCCCACAGGTAAGGATAAGTACCTTACAACCTGAGCCATCAGAAGGGAAAGGGTGGGGGCGCCTAAATTGATTGGGTCACACCTTGAGCCCTCCGTAGGATATAGGTGAGGTGCCCTGGATATTTGGCGGGTAACATGGGGCACAGCACCATAGGCACCCCCCTACAGCTCTGTGCTATGAACCAGCCCTTACCTTGAACCCCAGGGAATAGCACCCCCACCAGGGCTCTGCTGGTTTTGAGCATAGAGGAAAGACAACACGTCCCACCCTGGTCCTCCATAGCCACAGGATGGGGCTGTTCCCCCAGACCCCTGGACATGCAGCTCTCTGGCCAAGCTGCCAGTGCAAAGGACACACAGTTGAGCCCGTCTGGCCAGAGCCCAAGTGCCCAGACTGACTCCTCGTTCAAATAACACAGTGCTGACGGGCACCAACCTCCTCTTTACAGCAGGTGATGTCCACTGAGGCAGTGCCATCTAGATCCAAGGCCAGGGGGGAGGAGGAGAGGGGCAGGCAAAGTTGCTGGAACTGGAAGGAGGGTCCCATCACAGGTCAAGGACAGAACTGGCCACCTGCATGCCTTGGGGTGGCATGTTCCCAAGGAACGCCTGTAACACCCTTTGGCTGGCTCCCCACTGCAGGTGGAGAACTCACCCCGCCCAGCCTGACAGAGCAAGCCTAGAGCCAGGCCATGCTGTGCCCGCTCCCCAAGCCCAGGCCCAAGTCTCTCCCAGCATGTCCCATCCCATTATTTAAGAGTGGATCGGGTTGGGTTTGAATGAGAGAGATAAACCCAGCCTCTGCGGTGCCCTGCCCCCTCCCCCTACAGCCACTGCTCCTCAGCACAGCACCTGGCTTCAAATGGTAGCTAAGTCCTTTGTTCAGAAGTCACAGACACTACTTCCCTAGACCTGCCTCAAGGGCTTGACACAGCCTCAGGACACAACTGAGCTCCCACCGGATGGAAGGACAAGACTGGGATCCAGAAACAGAGCTGCTACCGAGCCCTTGCCCTTTACTCTTCCTAACCACCAAGCATGCATGGGCTTCCTGTGTGCCGGAGTGAGGGGCTTTCCTAGGTGGATCGCTCAGCCAGCACTCCTTCCAGCTGTTGTAGAAATCCGCCCGCAGCCAGAAATCATGTAGCGACAGAGAGGGGAAATGAGTCAGGGTTATTGCACAATCCACCGGAGCAGGCAGCCTTCGGATTCCAGAGGCAGCAACACCCCTTCAGTTGCCAATGCGCTGTTTGTTTTGCTTGTGCAAACTAAGTCGGCCAGTCTGCACAGCCCGCACTATCAGTTCCTAACTGGCCTATGGGCCCATTTCACACCAGAAACCTCCCATGCTTCCAAACCCCCTCGTTGCAAGGTGCCAGGCTCTCCTGCCATTTGCCAGCATGACACAGCCCAGTGTTAAACTGCAAATTGTCCCAGGAACTGGGACCCTGGCCCCACACCTCCCCTAGGTGAGCCTGCTCCTCATCTCATGTGATGCTGCCCAGGAACGTATCCACACAGAGGGTCCGGCCACCTTGGATGAGCACTGCCAAGGCTCTGAGCCATGGCATGCCACAGAAGTCAGGTTGTAAACACCTCCCTGCAGCACTCTGCAAACAAAACAAGCAGCATGTTCCCAATTCCTAGAGCTGGGGGCCCCAGGGAAGGGGGCACCAACTTGTTCTGCTCCAGGAAGAACACAAAGCTGAGAGAAAAGAGAAAAAGCAAACAGCCACACAATGCCAGGAGTGGGCAGGATGGCAAACAGCAGCCGATTAGTAAGAATAGGAAAAGGCCAAATCAGACCAGACTTCCACTTTATGCAGAGATTGCTAGCCACCTGTTATCACTGTTATTATTCATGCCTGTTGCGGCATGGCCTAAGGGCAACCCCACAGTGCCAGGCACTGTAAGACACCCTATAGCTATATCAGCGTCTGGCCAGGAGCATGGTAACACCCACTAACACACCTGCGTGGCACAGGATTAGCTTTGCCCACAGCAGTGCTTGTTGCCTAGGGGAATTTTTGTGGATGGTCATTTTCTACAATCCTGAGATCACAGGTTTGGAGTCTAGCGGAAGCTCAAAGTGCAAGTGAGTAGCAACAAGTTGGCATAGCCCTTTTTTCCTCTCTCTCCCTCCCTTGCTGCCAATGACTGTGTCTGTCTGTAACCCAACACTCAGAAAACACAGGCTCAAGTGCAGATCACGGGGCTGGGAGTCAGGAAGACCCAAGTTCTCACGCTGGGTCTGGCACAGTTTTTCTGCAGGACTTTGGACCTGCCCTGTCCCCTCGCTCTGCCTCACTTTCCCCATCTAGCAAACACAGGAGAAGCAAATGAGATAATATTGTTTTGATAAACAATCTCCAAACCACATTCCAAAGCAGCAAAACACAGGAGAAGCAAATGTTTCCTCAGGACTTTGTGATGCTCCATTCATATTTGCACAGCACTTTGAGCAGGGGAAGTGCTATTTGCTAACCCCGTGGGCCACATCCTCTTGAAGAAACGGAAACAGAAGACAGAGCAGGGCACTTGGATCAACTCACGTGCTGCCAAGCAGTAATGAGGCTGCTGTGTCATTGGGGCTTATATATAATTCATGGGGTAGAAAAGCAATTAAACCAAACCTCACTGGCTGCGGGGAGGGGCAGCGGGAAGAGAAGCTTTTAGGGTTTGGGGAACAGAAAACAAGGCCGCTATAACTGATCGTGAACTAGCCCCGCTAGTCCCACCCTCAGGGTGACATGAGACACAACCAGCTCTGCTCGGAGCAAGGTCAGCAATATGCGAACTGCAAAGAGCCTGGAGCTGCAGCTGGGGCAGCGACCCCCTGGCCCTAACCACACTGACAAGCGCCGCTTCTCACCCCACAGGGCACTCCGCAAGGACAGGGCTCCCCTTGGACGGATCTCAGCTACTGCAGCGGCTAAAGGTCATCTCAACACCCTCCGAACCAGGAAGCACAAAGGCCCGGCTAGCACAGGTAAGGGTGAGGAACAGGAAGACGCTAACCAAACTTTAAGCCTCAATAGCTGAGGTTCAATGTGGAATAAGAGGACTGGGGGCAACTGGGCCGCCTTTCCTTTTATCCCAACCAGGGCCAGCTCCAGGCCACAGTGCGTCAAGTGCGTGCTTGGGGCGGCATGCCGCGGGGGGCGCTCTGCCGGTTGCCGGGAGGGCGGCAGGCGGCTCCGGTGGACCTCCTGCAGGCGTGCCTGCAGAGGGTCTGCTGGTCCCGCAGCTCCGGTGGAGCATCCACAGGCACGCCTGTGGGAGGTCCACTGGAGCCGCAGGACTGGCGAGCGGCAGAGCTCCCCCCCGCAGCGTGCCGCCGTGCTTGGGGTGGCGAAATTGCTAGAGCCGGCCCTGATCCCAACCAACTGGCCCACCCCAGAGAAACCAATCTGAGCAGAAAGCGCTGCATGCCCCCGCTCCCCTGGCAAGGGGGAAGGTAGCGTTCACAGGGGACTCACGTTGTGGGGGCAGTACTCAACGGCCTGGAAGAAGCTGAGCCCTCGCAGCAGCTCGCGCTGGGCAACGCCACAGCACTTGGACATTCCATCCTCGATGGCCTGGTTGATCTGGTGCACGGGGAAGGCGCACACCGCCGAGTACCAGCGAGGCACGGAGCTCTCCACCTCACTCTCAGCGAACGCACCAAACAAGACCAGGTCAGTGTCATTGACGCTGATTTCCTGGGCCAGCTTTGGGCCCGGCCGGGCCACATGGGCTGCCTGCAGCACGTTGAAAGCCACATCGTGCTTGTGCTCCCCATCCGAGCTCCGCTTCCGTCTGCGCTTGGACTCGAAGCGGCAATCCAGGACCAGCTCACGGTACCAACCCATGTTGTGCTCCCTGGCTTTCAGCCGCACCAGCCGCGTGTGGTATGATCCAGATTCGGGGCTCTCCTTTTGGACAGTCAGGAAGTACACAAAGTCCTGGGCACTGAAGGAATACACATAGTCAATGGGGTAGGAGTCCTGGAACTCCGGAAGCACACTGAGGGAATCGGAAATACAGAACCCATCCAAAGTGGCCTTCGGTCTCCGGATAGACACCGATTTCGGGCTGTACCTTGCAGCTATGCTGCTATTGATAGTAGAGGCAATGTAGAAGTAAGAAACACGACTGGTTTCAGTCACCAGGACCCTCGTCCCCAGGGGGCTGGCCACGCAGTCTGGGCACTCATCAGGACTGTTCTGAGCTGCATACAAACAGTAGGTGGCACTAACCACCACCAGGCTGTCTTGGATTTCCAATTCGTGTTGGAAGCACCGGCCATGCTGGGAAGTGCCACAGCTATATAGCCATGGCTCAGATGGGTCCATCACCAGAACCACATTATCTGTGTCTTCAGGCTTCCGGCTGTCTCCTGGCTCCTGGCACTGGGCACAGATCTCGCACTGAGCACTGCCCACGGGGCCAGTCACGATGACTGATGAGTTTGCCAGTGCCGGGCTCACCACATAGATCTTGTTCCGCACTGCCACAAAGAGGGCAGCTGCTCCGCTCGGATCCTTGTAGGTGACAATGTTCTGGATGGGGCCATCTGCGGTGAAGCTGGGCAGATCATACTTGACAGTGAAGTCCCTGCTGGCACTATAGGGAATCCACGGGCACTGCCAAGTGCTGAAAGAAACTCCAGTGAGCATGAACCCCAGGGAGAGGCAAACCAGGAATGAAAGCCCCATGCTAGGGGAGGAAACAGTGTTCCAAGATCCTTGACTTCAAAGGTCACCTGAGCGCCTCAGCTCTGAGCGGGTCTGGGATCCATCAAGTGTGAGCTACCAGCCCACTACAGCTAAAATACCAGCGGGAGAGAGCATGTTAGTCACAGCATTGAAGAGGTGTCATGCCCCACTTGAGTACCCACCGGGAGCATACCTTCTCCGCATTCCCCAGAGCAGGCACTGGGTCTCCCCCCAGAGTGCAGAGAGGATCAGGCCCCCCATGCTGGCTGGATCTCTCCAGCATGTCCACAGCACCTCCCAGCTGGACAGACCCAGAAAAGCACTGGTCCATCTTATTCACTGGAGGAAAGCAGTGGATTTGTATTGATGGGTCATGAAGCATGCTGCCCTGACACTGCACTGTCGTGTCAGCCAGCCACTTGCAGTCAAGCATCTGGTAACCTCAGTGAGGGTTCACCCAAACCAGGCAAGCCAATACACCCTGCGTGCACTGGCCTGCATACACACTGGGGCTGAGGCACATTGGATGTTGAACAGAACAAAGAAGCCTGGCTAGGTTTTAACCAACTACAACGTTTGGATCCCAAGATTGGTGGCTGCATAGCTCTGGGGCCCACTCCAGCTGGGATCTGCAAGTAGACGACACTTCTTTCTCCCAGAATCCCCTCATCTTTCATGGGCAGCCCGAGCTATTTGGAAGAGGTAGCACCAGGCAGCCCCTCCTCCATCTGGTCTCTGCATTGCCATGAGATGGAGACAGAAAGGGCTGGGGAGGGGAGAGAGCGAAGATTCCTCTTGCTCACTCAGGCACCTGCTGCAGATCCAGGGACTGAGCATCAAAGGTGAGCCTGGCTACCATCTCAGCCTGCATCTAGCTAGGATGGGAATGAGGGGCCTTATTGATGGCCCGCCTCCCACTATTCCCAAAACCATCTGGGCCGGAGCCTTTGTCAAGAAGGTTGAAAGGAGCACTGAAGTGCAGAATAGGGTCCCAGTCAGGTTGTCTGCTAACCAGGGAGGCCTCAGGACTGCACTCACTTCCCTAAAGAGCAAAAACTGATCAAGAGGCAAAATTCCTGGCCCCAAATCATCTCCCTGCATAGTGAGCCTGAGTTTGTTCCAGCTTTATAGAACACCTCCCTCAACAGAATCATAGAATATCAGGGTTGGAAGGGACCTCAGGAGATCATCTAGTCCAACCCCCTGCTCAAAGCAGGACCAATTCCTAACTAAATCATCCCAGCCAGGGCTTTGTTGAGCCTGATCTTAAAAACCTCTAAGGAAGGCGAGTCCACCACCTCCCTAGGTAACCCATTCCAGTGTTTCACCACCCTCCTAGTGAAAAAGCTTTTCCTAATATCCAACCTAAACCTCCTCCACTGCAACTTGAGACCATTACTCCTTGTTCTGTCATTGGGTACCCACTGAGAACAGTCTAGATCCATCCTCTTTGGAACCCCCTTTCAGGTTCTGTCATTGGGTACCACTGAGAACAGTCTAGATCCATCCTCTTTGGAACCCCCTTTCAGGTAGTTGAAAGCACCTATCAAATCCCCCCTCATCCTTCTCTTCTGCAGACTAAATAATCCTAGCTCCCTCAGCCTCACCTCATAAGTCATGTGCTCCAGTCCCCTAATCATTTTTGTTGCCCTCCGCTGGACTCTTTCCAATTTTTCCACATTCTTCCTGTAGTGTGGGGCACAAAACTGGACACAGTACTCCAGATGAGGCCTCACCAGTGCCGAATATACTCGTGAGGCGCTCACAGATGCCGATAGAGTGATGTTCACCTCCCTCGCATTCTAGTCGGCAAAAAATTTTTAGTACTTGGAGATGGATACATCTCCGTTAGAACCTTGAAGGTCCTTTAGAAATTCATTTGGAGTCCAGGCCCGCCTGCCTTCACTAGCTGGACCAAGTACTGAGTTTTTGCCCCAGATCCCTAAGTGGCCCCTTCAAGTCCAGAACTCAACCTTGGTGTTGAGCAGGTGGCCAATGCTCAAATCACCGAGAGCTATCCTCCCCCTGGGACGTGAGTTTCGACTGTTATTTCATATGCTGAGGTCGTGGATTTTAGGGAATCGATGTGGATTTGGCTTCTGTTTGGTTTATCTTAATACAAGAGGTACCAGTTCTCGGGGCACATTCTTCCTAACGCTTCACAATGTTGCACGTGGAGCTGCCCTTCGAAGCAGCAGACTGTTCTCAGGGTACTGATGGACAGAACAAGGAGTAGGGTGCTCAACGTTGAGTTGGGCGGAGGTTTAGGTTGGATATTAGGAAACTGTCATTTTCACTAGGGGGTGGTGAAGTACTGCGAATGGGTTACCTAGAGGTGGTTGGGAATCAAAGCCCTGGCTGGGATGATTTAGTTGGGAATTGGTCCTGCTTTGAGCAGGGGGTTGGACAAGATGACCTCCTGAGGTCCCTTCCAACCCTGATATTCTATGATTCTATGTGCATCCGCAACTGGCTGGTCATGTAGCTAAACTGTCACTGTTGCATAGGCACTTATTTAGGCCTTGTCTGCATGGGAAAGTTTTACCAATTATACCACTATAATTACACCAGTATAGCCCCCCCCCCCACCCGCATCCCCACCCATCCACCCTACACCGTGGACAAGCCTTATTCTGCTATAAGAGACAATTTTCCTAAGTTAGTTTACACCTTTTCCCAAGCAACATACACTAAACCAAACAAGCCACCCTTCTCCTTGTGAGTATCTCCAGATTAGTTTAATTACACACTTCAGTTTCCAGATAAGGAAAAATTGCTTTTTAAACAAGGCAGCTTTGGAGTGGGGAACTTCCTCCTCTCCTTCGTCTGGGGCTGGGCTGCTAGCTGCATCCACACACCTAGATTACTGCAGTGATTCCAGAAACTTGCCTACACTGCCTCACACCTCCTCTGCTCCAGTCACCACATGCCCAGAGGAAGGCAGAGACGGGGGAATATGGATAAGGAGAGCCGCTCCCTCTACCCCACACCCACCCACCTGTTGGGCATGCTCACTGGGGGCGGGGGTATGAAAGTGAGGAAAGACACCAAGAAGCCAGGAGAACAGTAGCGTTTCTATCGAGGCAGGAAGCATGGTAAGTGGAGATGCTCTCCCTATGCCACAAAAACCATGGGACAGGAATGGTTATGACTGACCAGGGCAGATTTGAAGCAGTGACCTGGTAGTGGCAGGTCCTGTGCCCCACACCTCATTCTGCAAGCAATGGGCCCTGCGCCCTATTCCCCATCAGATCAGATGCCCGGTTCCCCCATGCCAGGTTGCACTCTGTCCTGAGTACCCCCACTGAATCTCATTAACACGCTCCCAACGGTTAGAAACTGACCCTAGAAAACCGTGCCAGGCACAGGCAGAGATCTGTCCCTGGGACCAGCATATGGGCACCCGCTGAGAGGCAATCCAATGGCCTCAGAGCGTCTGCCTGCCCCTGCTCTTCCCCCCGGGCAGGGACCCCAACGCCAGCCTGAGCCCCTCTTTGCACCCCCTCCCCCAGAGATCTGCCCTGGGAACATGGAAACCTGGCACCAGTGGGTATAAAATGGGTATTCACCCCCTATCCCAGAGTCACCCCCTGCCCGGCGCTGCTGCCCTAGACACACCCTCTGCCTGGCTCCTGCTGGTCCAGACACTCCCTGCCCGGCCCTGCTGCCCCAGACACACCACACATACACACCCGCCCCAGACACACCCTCTGCCTGGCTCCTGCTGGCCCAGACACCCCCTGCCCAGCCCCGCTACCCCAGACAACCCCCGCCGCCCACCCCAGAGACACCACCTCCCTGGCCCCCGCCGCCCCAGAGACCCCCGCCAGAACTCACCGCAGCCACCGGCCGTTCCACCCGGCGACGGGCCGGGCCAGCCCGTGTGTACTTGGCCGGGGCGCTCCCCTCACCTGGTCGGGTAGCTCCGGGGCGGGGCG
>NC_133784.1:18969309-18976296 GCF_003597395.2 Chelonoidis abingdonii
CCCGTCCCTGGCAAGGGGAAGGTAGCGTCACAGGGGCATTCACGTTGTGGGGGCGTACTCAACGAGACTGGAAGAAGCTGAGCCCTCGGCAGCAGCTCGCGCTGGGCAACGCCACACAGCACTTGGACATATTCCATCCCTCGATTGGCTGGTTGATTGGGTGCACGGGGAAGGCGCCACACGGCCGGTACCAGCGATGCACGGAGCTCTTCACCTCACTCTCGCTGAAGCAGCAAACAAGACCAGAGTCAAAGTCCGTCATTGCGGCTGATTTCCTGGGCCAGCTTTGGGCACCGGCCGGGCACATGGGCTGCCTGCGCACGGGTTGAAAGCCACATCGTCGCTTTGTGTCCCATCCGAGCTCCGTTCGTTCTGGCTTGGGACTCGAGCAGGCTCCAGGACCAGCTCACGGATACCAAAACCCTCGTTGTGCTCCCCTGGTCTTTCGCCGCACAGCCGAGCCTGTAGGTTATGTCAGATTCGGGGCTCATCCTTTTGCGTCAGGAAGTACCACGTCCTGGCATGAGGTGCATCAGTCAATGGGGTAGGAGTCTGAACTCCGGAAGCACTGATGGGAATCGGAAATACAGAACCATCCAGTGGCTTTCGGTCTCCGGATTAGACACCGATTCGGGCTGTACCTTGCAGCTATGCTGCATTCGATAGTAGAGGCAATGTAGAAGTAAGAACACGACTGGTTTCAGTCACAGGGCCCTTCGTCCCAGGGGCTGGCCACGCAGATCTGGGCAAATCTATCAGCTGTTCTGAGCTGCATACAAACAGTAGGTGGGCACTAACCACCACCGGCTGTTCTTGGATTATCCATTCGTGTCTGGAAGCACGGCCAATGCTGGGAAGTGCCCAGCTAATTATAGCCGGGCTCAGATGGTGATGTCCATCACAAACCACATTATCTGTGTCTTCAAGTCTTCCGGCTGTCTTCTGGCTCCTGGCACTGGGCACAGATCTCCATGAGCACTGCCCACGGGGCCCAGTCACGGAATGACCTGTGAGTTTGCCAGTATGCCTAGGGCTCACCACTAGTCTTGTTCCGCACTGCCACAAAGAGGGCAGCTGCTCCGCTGCGGATTCCTTTGTAGTGGAACAATGTTCTGGTGGGGCCATCTGCCGGTAGAAGCTGGGGCAGGTCATACTTGACAGTGAAGTCCCTGCTGGCACTCTAGGGAATCCACGGGCACTGCCAAGTGCTAAAGAAACTCCAAGTAGCTATGAACGCCCAGGGGAGGCAAACAGGATGAAAGCCCCATGACGTAGTGGAGGGAACAGTGTTCCAAGATCCTTGACTTCAAAGGCACCTGAGCGCCTACGCTTGAGCAGAGGGTCTGGGGATCCATAAGTGTGAGCTACCGCCCTACAGCTAAAATTCACAGCGGGAGTAGAGCATGTTAGTCAGCAGCATTGAGAGAGGTGTATAGGCCCACATTGAAAGTACCACCGGGGGGCTTACCTTCTCCGCATTCCCCACGAGCACGGCCCTGAGGTCTCACCCCCAGAGTTGCAGAGCGGATCAGCCCCCATGCTGGCTGGATCTCTCCAGATGTCCACAGCACTCCCAGCTGGAAGACCGAAAAAGCAGCTGTTCAATCTTATTCCTGGAGGAGCATTGGATTTGTATTGATGGGTCATGAGATAGCTGCCCTGACACTTGCATGGCGTGTCACGGCGATGCAGTCAGAGATCTGGGTACCTCGAGTGAAGGGTTCACCAAAGCAGGAGCCATACGACCTGTCGCGTGCCTGGCCTGCATCCAACTGAGGCTGCAGGACATTGGGATGTTGAACAGACAAGAAGCCTGGCTAGGTTTAACAACTACAACGTTTGGGCTCCAAGATTGAGTGCTGCATAGACTCTGGGCCCACTCGCTGGGAATCTGCAAGTAGAACGCACTTCTTTCTCCCCAGAATCCCTCATCTTTCAATGGGCAGCGAAGCTTTTGGAAGAGTAGCACCGGCAGCCCCTCCTACATTGGTGCTCTGCATTGCCCTGGATGGCAGACAGAAACGGAGCTGGGACGAGGGAAGAGAAGCGAAGATTCCTGTTGCTCACTCAGGCACCTGATTGCAGATCGGGGACTGAGCATCCAAAGGTGAGCCTGCTACCATCTCGCCTGCAGTCTAGCTAGGATTGGGGGAAATGAGCGGGCCTCTTTGATGATGGCCCCGCTCCATATTGTCCCAAAAATCCTGGGCCGGAGCATTTGGTCAGAAGTTTTGAAAGGCGAACTGAGGTAGCGGAATGGGTGCCGTCAGTTGTCTTGCTAACAGGAGGGCCTCAGGACTAGCACTCACTCCCTACAAGAGCAAAACTGGATCAAGAGGCAAATTCTGGCCGCCCAAATTTCTCCTGGCAGTAGTGAGCCTGAGTTTGTTCAGCTTTATAGACACTTCTCAAACGAATATTAGATATCAGGTTGAGGGACTCAGGGTTTTAGTCAACCCCTGCTCAAAGCAGGACCAATTACCTAACCAATCTCCCGAGCCAGGGCTTTGTTGGCCTGATCTTAAAACCTCTAGGACGGCGAGTCCACCACCTCCCTAGGTACCTTCCGTGTTCTCACACCCTCCATGTGAAAAAGCTTTTTCCTTTAATCCACCTAACCTCCTCCACTGGCAATTGAGACCTTTACTCTTGTTCTGGTCATGGTAGCCCACTGAGAACGTCTGATCCAGTCCTCTTTGGAACCCCTTTTCAGGTTCTGTCATTGGTACCACCTCGGACAGTCTAGATCAATTCCTCTTTGGCACCTTTCAGGTAGTTGAAAGCACTATCAATCCCCCTCATCCTTCATCTTCTGGCAGACTATAATCGTAGCTCCTCAGCCTCACCTCATAGAGTCATGTGCTCCGTCCCTAACTCATTATTTTGTGCCTCCGCTGGCTCTTTCCAAATTTTTCACACTTCTCCTGTAGTGTGGGGCACAAACTGGACACATACTCGTGAGGCGCTCACAGATGCCGATAGAGTGATGTTCACCTCCCTCGCATTCTAGTCGGCAAAAAATTTTTAGTACTTGGAGATGGATACATCTCCGTTAGAACCTTGAAGGTCCTTTAGAAATTCATTTGGAGTCCAGGCCCGCCTGCCTTCACTAGCTGGACCAAGTACTGAGTTTTTGCCCCAGATCCCTAAGTGGCCCCTTCAAGTCCAGAACTCAACCTTGGTGTTGAGCAGGTGGCCAATGCTCAAATCACCGAGAGCTATCCTCCCCCTGGGACGTGAGTTTCGACTGTTATTTCATATGCTGAGGTCGTGGATTTTAGGGAATCGATGTGGATTTGGCTTCTGTTTGGTTTATCTTAATACAAGAGGTACCAGTTCTCGGGGCACATTCTTCCTAACGCTTCACAATGTTGCACGTGGAGCTGCCCTTCGAAGCAGCAGACTGTTCTCAGGGTACTGATGGACAGAACAAGGAGTAGGGTGCTCAACGTTGAGTTGGGCGGAGGTTTAGGTTGGATATTAGGAAACTGTCATTTTCACTAGGGGGTGGTGAAGTACTGCGAATGGGTTACCTAGAGGTGGTTGGGAATTCCTTCCTTAGAGGATTTGTAAGGTCAGGGCCTTACAAAGCCTGGCTAGGTGATTTAGTTGGGAATTGGTCCTGCTTTGGGGCGGGCGGTGGACAAGCTTGACTCCTGAGGTCCCTTCCAACGCTTATCTATCGATTCTATGTGACATCCGCAACTGGTGGTCATGTACGCCTAAACTGTTCGGACTGTTTGCATAGGCACTTATTAGGCCTTTGTCTGATGGGAAAGTTTTACCAATTTACACTTAATTACACCAGTAGTAGCCCCTCCCCCCTCACCCGCTTCCCCACCATTCTACACCCTACCGTGGAGAAGCACTTATTCTGCTAAGAACAATTTTCCTAAGTTGCTTTACACCTTTTTCCAAAGCAACATAACACTAAACCAAAACCAAAGGGGGTGCCCCCCCACCTTCTCCTTGTGAGTATCTCCAGATTTAGTTTATACACACTTCAGTTTGCCAGATAGGAAAAATTTGCTTTTTAACAAGGACAGCTTTGGAGTGGGGAACCATCTCTTCTCTGCCTCATTCGTCTGGGGCTGGGCTGCTAGTGCATCCAACCTAGTTCTGCAGTGATTCCAGAAACTTGCCTACCTGCTCACACCTCCTTCTGCTCAGTCACGCACATGCCCGAAGGAAGGCAGAGACGGGGAATAGGATAAGGAGGCCGCTGCCTATACCCCACCCACCACCTGTTGGGCATGCTCTGGGGGCGGGGGTATGAAGGAGGAAAGGCACCAAGAAGCCAGGGAGACAGTAGCGTTTCTATCGAGAGCGGAAGACATGGTAAGTGGGATGCTCTCCTTATGCCCATCAAAACCATGGGCAGGAATCGTTATGCTGACAGGGCAGTTTGAGCATGTGACTGGTAGTGGAGGTCTGTCTGCCCCACACCTACTTTCTGCAAGCAATGGGCCCTGCGCACTTTCCCCATTCAGATCAGATGCCCGGTTCCCATGCCGTTGCACTTGTCCATTGAGTACCCCACTGATCTCATTAACACGCTTCCCACGCGTTAGAACTGACCTAGGAAACCTGTGCCAGAGCACAGGCAGAGATCATGTCCGTGGACCAGCATATGGGACCCGTCTGAGAGGCAATCCAATGGCCCAGAGGTTGCCTGCCCCTGCTCTTCCCGCCGGGCGGGGACCCCAACGCCTAGGCCTGAGCCCGCTTTGCACCCTCCCAGAGATCTGCCCTGGGAAAATTGGAAACCTGGGCACAGTGGGTATCAAAATCGGGTATTTCCCCCTTCCCGAGTCACCCCTGCCGAGCGCTTGCTGCCCTAGACACACCCTCTGACCTTGGCTCCTGCTGGTCAGAACTCCCTGCCCGGCCTGCTGCCCGGAACAGCCACACATCACACCGCCCAGACACACCCTCTGCACTGGCGACTCCTTGCTGGCCAGACACCCCTAGCCCAGCCCGCTACCCAGACAACCCGACGCGCACCCCGCCAGATGACAACCGACCTCCCTTGGCCCCGCCGCCCCTAAGAGACCACCGGCCAGAACTCACCGCAGCACCTTGTGCCGTTCCACCGGCGATCTGGGTCCGGGCCAGCCACGTGTGTAACTTGCCGGTGGGCGCTCCCTCTCACCTGGTCGGGTAGCTTTCAGGGGGCGGGGCGAGTGGAGTAGAGGAGGGACACCGCCCGCCTCCCGCCCTGGCCGGCCCGGCGGGCGGACTTTCCGCGTGGTCCGCCGCAGTCTTGGCTCGGAGCCCGCGGTCAGCGGTGGAGTTGAGACTCGAGAGGTCCCGGGAGTTCGAGTGCCCAGCTACCCGGTTGTTGTAATCCCGGCACACACACGTTCGGACACACACACACCATTCGCCTCTCCCGTGAATGACTCCAAGTCACCCTGGATTACCCCCACTCCCCCCCGACAGACATACTCACACATATCCTGGAGACACACCCATACATTCACACACACACCCCGGATACACACACACTGGACAGACATACATATTCGCACACACTCCAGACAGACAAACAGAGACACACGCACTGAACTGACACACACACACACACACAGCCAAACATATATCCCGGACACACACACCAGACAGACATACACCCGGGACGGACACACTTACACCGAACTGACAGACAGACAGACACACACACAAACACTCCAGACAGACGCGCACATACCAGATAGACATACACACCAGACAGACAGGCATACACTCTGGACACAAAAACGCATTGTACACACACCCACACCCTGAACAAATACACACACTCCCATACATACACCCTGTATAAACACACACACATACTTTGAAGACACACACATCCTGTAGTGACACCCCCATACACTCATATGCAATACAGACACACATACATTCACACCCCAATACAGACAAATGCATGTACACACACACCATATAGTCACACACACATCCCATACAGACACACATATGTACACGCACACACACACCCTATACACACATAAATACACAAACCCCTGTACACTCACACATAGATACACACAGATATACATATACTCACTCAAACATGGACACACACACAACCATGTATCCTCACGTGCAAACACAGATATAGGCACATGCACTCCATGCACTCACATGTGCATACATACAGAGATACACTCACACATGCATACAGATACACATAATTGTGTGCATGCACATACCTGTACACATACACACACACATATTTGAAGATAAATGCATGTGCACAAACACACTCATATATGTACATACATAGCTGCATGCAGCTACACACAAACATATATATATACTGATTAGGTGCCTTGGCAATCTTTTCGAAATACAGTAAATAAACATCCAGATCCACCTGTAGTCCCATGAGGCCTGTGCTAATAACAGAGGCCGGCGCAGCCTGCTTTCATTGTGCTGTCAGTGTGGGAAAGTGCTCCAAGCAGGTGTACCATGGAATGGGGATGTGGAAAGGTGCGAACAGGAGGCAGACTCAATTAGTCCAAACAAAGAGGCTGTTGGTTAGTCAGGAACTCTGTTCAAATCAGGTTTGATAAACCGGAGATGTGGGGGTCCGAAAATTAGCAGCCCACAATCGGGGTGTAGGAAATGAGGCCTAATTGGCAATCACAATGATGAGGGGCTGGGCTACCTCACCCCCCTGTTTTTTGGGGTTCTTAACAGAAAAAAAAAAAAAAGACTTTTGGGGGAAATGAACAACTGGCTGGGAGATAGGTAAAGCAAAGAGAGCAAGCGACTCCAGCCTGGATCCCTCCCCCACCATCTTTGGAGTATCCAGGATCCGCGGGAACACAGCTGGACTTCCATCAGCCTGAGAAATGTCCTGAGAAGGCCAGGCTAGAGCAAGGGGACGCCACCAGCTCTGGCTGACTCATGAGCAGCACCTGGGATGTGAGACTTTGTCATACAGCCCCCCTTGTGCATGCTGCCATAGGATAAGAGGGA
>NC_133784.1:18979230-18981037 GCF_003597395.2 Chelonoidis abingdonii
GTGTCCCTAGCCTCTGTTTGCCAGAAATTGGGAATGAGCAACAGGGAATGGATCATTTGATGATTACCTGTTCTGTTCATTCCCTCTGGGGCACCTGGCAGTGGCCACTATCGGTAGACAGGATACTGGGCTAGATGGACCTTTTATCTGACCCAGTAGGGTCATTCTTATGTTCTTATATTCCTTTTCCTTCCCTACCTTCTTATTTCTCCTTCCTGTTGCTCTCCTTTTCCCTTCTGTCTACTAAGACCTGGCTGAACTGGCCATGATTGTGTTTTGTAACTCCCCTAAGACCTAAGACCCAGGAAGCAGCTAAAAGCAACGCACTAAACCTCCCAGTGCTGCTACAGGTTTGCCGGATCTCGCAGGGCTGCTCGGAGCATGTGCCAGGCGTGTGTCTCTCCAGCAGTGCCAGAGACAGAAACTGTATTTTCTTTTTTTCTCTGCCCAGTTTGTGTGTGTTTGGCTTGTTTGGCTTGTGGACTCCGGCACAGCTCAGTATATCAGCTTCAGTCTCTCCAGGCTTTGAAAGGTGGCTTTGAAGCCATAACAGCTAAAAAGGCATGGTAAAACCACCAAAGAAAACTCTGAAACGGGAGAACAGTGGAGAAGTCTGCCTGTGCCCTCATTAGTCTAGGGGTGAGGGTCACACTAGGATACTCAGTGGCTCCCAGCTGCTCCAACCAGACTTCACATCATTCCCTTCAGCTACCCCCCAACACGCACCCCCCACTCTCCCATTCACCTCCAGAGCTGGGGGGTTTAAAACTGGATTGCTATTTAGGGAGGCAGCATGACCTAGCGGCTAGAGCGCAGAACTGGGACTCCGAAGAACGGGGAGGGCCTGCTGGGGGACCTTGAGTCACTTTCCCTCTCTGTGCTTCAGTTTCCCTATCTGTGAGATGGGGATAACAATGCTGACCCCCTTTTGTAGAGGGCCTTGAGGTTTGCTGATGAAAAGTGCTGTATATCTACTCCAACCTAGGGGATGACACAGTTTTTCTACAGGACCCAGCACCATGGTATATTGGAACCTTACAAAATGACTACTATAGCAACATCCCCTACACCACTCTTGCTTGTCCACTTCTCTTCCATGGTCCAGAGTGTGCAGGAGCAGTTAGAACCAATTTCCTCTCTCCTTGTCCTCTGGTTCTGCTTCGTCTGGCCATTCTGCAAGCAGACAGTGCTGGGAGATTGGATTGGGGCTGCATTAGGTTGTGCCATCAGCCTCTGAGTGTGTGACTTTGGAGCTCATAAATTTCTGATCAGCTGTTGGCAGTGGAAAGTTTTCCACTCTGGATGCCCCCAAAGGAAGCCCTGTCAAGAAGCACTGCTATTATTTATATTGGGATAGTGTCCAATGGCCCCACTCAGATTTGGGGCGCCATTGTTCTAGGCAATATATAAACCCAGAGGAAGATGTGGTCTCCCCTTGGATGTTCTTAGGACATTAAACTAATAGATAGATCCTTAATGCTCACAGGCACCCCCTCTGCAAACCTTGATCAGGGAGGCAACCCCACATGTGCAGGCAGACGCATCACAGGAACAAGATTCAGAGGGGTAGCCGTGTTAGTCTGGATCTGGATCTTATAGACTAACAGACGTTTTGGAGCATGAGCTTTCGTGGGCGAATACGCAGGTAGTGGAAGTATTTCGTGGGTAGTATTCACCCACGAAAGCTCACGCTCCAAAACGTCTATTAGTCTATAAGGTGCCACAGGATTCTCTGCTGCTTTTACAGATCCAGACTAACACGGCTACCCCTCTGATACTTGACACCATGCAAGGCACTGCATTTAGC
>NC_133784.1:18981103-19050002 GCF_003597395.2 Chelonoidis abingdonii
CACCAGACCACAGTAGACGATTATGCAATCTACTTCAAAACTGAGGAAACCACCTGATCAGCACCTATACGCACAACAGGACGGGGAACTCAAACAAAGAAGCTCTCCACCCTGGAGGCCTGTCATTAAACCAACTTTCCATAAAACGGCTTCACTAAAATAAAAGAGATCTACAGCACTCACCATCCTCTCTACAAAGAAACAGGACTGTAAAGCTGTCTAAAACTCCTACCTGCACACCACCTGGCACAACCATAGTGACCCTTACCCACCCAGCATACCTCCTCGTCCAATCTATCCAACTACACACTTCAGCCCAGAGAAAATGTCTTTGCCTATCTCGGGACTCTCTTTCTGCCCTGCCCACCCCACCAACATGATACGAGTCTGGGCATCTGGGATCTACTTCCGTCTGCGACTCAAGAATACTTCAGGACAACACTGACCAGTGCATTGATACACAGTACCCTCCGACCAAACAGCACAAGAAGCAGAACCTCCACATGGCCTCATTCCTGGGGTCAAATGACAGTTGGACCTTTATACATGAACTGCTTCTGCCAACATGCACAGGCAGAAATCGTGGAAAACACAACACCGCTTGCTCAAACCTAAGTCGTGCAAGAACGCAATTGGCATTACCACAGCCTCCAGAAACCACCCTGGACATGTCATCAGAGGCTGTAAGGAGGTGCTGTTGTCATCATGGGAACAGGTCTGACTACCAAATAGGAGGCCGCCAGACAACTCTTAATACAAATTTTACAGGCACTTCCTCAGGATCCCCATGAGGAATTACACTAAAAACTGGACCATCTACTCAGGACACTCCCTACCCTAACACCAGACAAATTCAGGCATACCCTAGAGCCCCGACCCGGTTTATTCTCTTACATACCAAGAATCCACCCAACCCGAAAATCTGACGCCCATCATCTTGGCATTGCCCTCTCACTGAAGGACGTCTGGTCTGTGGAGGTCTTACTCAGGCCCTTGCACAGCACTCCCAGCTCTCTCCGTGACACCACGATTCTCCTGAGGAAACTCCATGCCTTGGTCACCTCCAGAAAAACACCATCCTAGCACCATATGTAAGCTCTCTACATAAACATCCCACACAGATGCATACAAGCTGTCAGGCACAGTCATCCTGATGATCCACAGCAACAACTGGCTGGCTGGCTCGTGCTTATACTTACACACAACTATTTCAAGTTGATGACAATCTATACCTCCAGATCAAGTGGACTGCTTATGGGCACCCAGCATGGCCCCACAATGCGCCAATATTTTATGCGACCTGGAACAACGCTTCCTCAGTTCTCGTCACCTCACGCCCTTCTCTACCTTACGCTACATGATGACTCTTCATCCATCTGGACCTATGGGAAGAACTCTAGAAAATTCACCACGATTTCAACACCTTCACACCCCACCAACTTCACCTCCGCCTGGCCAATCTACAGCCGGGAGGTCCACTTTCTAGAAGACAACCGCCACGGGGGCAAATAAGTGTATGGTCACATAACATCTCACTATATGAACACCTACGCGACCGGCTTAATGCTACGCTTCATGCCTCACGTCATCCCCCGGCAGCATCACACGATCCATTGTCTACAGCCAAAGCACTGAGGTAGGCAACCGCATTTCTGCTCTAACCTCCTCAGTACAGAGACCCAACCTGTACAAAATTCGTCCACTAAGCATTTCTACCCACACGGAGGTAATTAGGACAGTATCAAGCCGAGGCCAGACGTGTACCCAGAAGCTCCTCTGCCAGACAAATCCAAGAAAGAAACACAGGACTGCCACTGGCGCATCACATACAGGCCTCCTGCTAGCAAACCCCTCCAACGGATCGTCAGGGATCTACAACCCTTCCTGGACAAAATACCGACACTTTCAGTCATGTGGGTGCAGGCCCATCACTGCCTCACTAGTATCAAACTGGCCACCTGAAACGATTCTCACCAGCAACTGCACACCCGTACCTGTAACTTCTATACCTCAGGGAACCACATCCATTGCACAACCCGATGGCCAACTCTGCCCACATATCTACCCGCGATCACCATCACATGGACCTAACCAGATCAGCCATACGCATCACTGGTTCATTCACTACTGCGTCCGATACATTAATCTTACGGCCATCATATGCCAGGCAAGCCTCTGCTATGTAGCATCGGCCAAACTGGACAGTCACTACGTAAGAAGGATAATACTGGAACAATCAAATCACTATCAGGAATGGCAATATCCAAAACCGTAGGAGAGCATTCCACCTCCTCACAGTATAGCAGACGGCTTAAGTGGCCATCCTACAGCAAAAAACTTCCGGGACCCCAGACTTCAAAGGAAACTGCTGAGACTTCGTTCATTCTGCAAATTCTGCACCATCAGCTCTGGACTAAACAAAGACTGTGAATGGCTTTGCCAGCTATTCACAACCAGTTGCTCTCACTTGTTTTACACACCTCTACTGCTCAGAACAGTGGCCTCATTCCTCCCTGATTGAACTAACCTCATTATCTCTAGCTTGCTTGCTAGCATATATATACCTGCCCCTGGAAATTTCCACTACCTGCGTCTGACAAAGTGGGTATTCACCCACGAAAGCTCACGCTCCAAAACGTCTGTTAGTCTATAAGGTGCCACAGGATTCTCTGCTGCTTTTACAGGAACAAGATTGAACTTTCTTGGCAAAACATTTCTGATGGTGACCAGCAGGGGGCCACATTAGCACCAACTCTGAGCCTTCAATAAGCATCAGTCAGGCCCCCAAAATAGTGAGATTGGCTTTAAAATGGTGAGCGCTTAAAAATAATCAGAGTTGAATTCTTTACCTTCACCTTCTGCATTTTGAGCCGTTCCTTTTTCAGCTTCTCTTTGAACCCACAAGGGCTAGAAACTTACATTTGTTAAAACAGAAGCTGAGATTCTCATGAAATAATGAGTCCAGGAGCTGGAGCTTTAAAAAATGAACTTAATATTGCAAGAGCCATGATAAAATCTTGGGAGTTGGCAGCACTGGTTGGTTTTGCTTCTCCACAAGCCCGCTACAGTTCTGTGGCAAACAGCATTCTTTATGACAGTAGTCCCCAACCTTTTTCATCTGGCAGGTACCAGATGATGAGTCCCAGAGGACCGTGGCGGCGGATGAGCATCCACCAAAATTCCGCCAACAAGCAGCAATGTCAATTGGTGTCACCACCAAAATGCCACTGACAAGCAGCGTCATCCAGAGGTGTCGCTGCCGATATACGTCGAAAATCAGTAGCATTTCAGCGGTGACACCTCTGGATGATGCAGCTTGTCATCAGCATTTCAGCAGATGCTCCTCCGCCAGCCATTATGCGGGCACATGTAGACACCCCGGCGGGTGCCATGGTGCCCATGGGCACCACACTGGGGACCCCTGCCTTACGAGGTTACTTTTCCAAAGAGATCATCCCCACAATGTGCCAAGATCTTTTAAAAGCTAATACTAAGGGCCTGGCTACATTTGCAGATGTAGAATGCTGGCAGTTAAACCAGCCTTCGGAGACTGCAGCAGGGGAAACGCTGCCGAGTGTTTACACTCTCAGCTGGAAGCTCACTGCCGTGACCACATTAGCAGCTCTTGAAATGCCAGAAAGAACAGTGCATTGTGGTAGCTATCCCAGCATTCAAGTGGCTGCAACATGCTTTTCAAATGCAGGGGGTGGGGTGGAGTGTGACAGGGAGTGTGTTGTGTGTATGTGGGGGGAGAGAGAGTGGGTTTTTGGGATGCTAAGAGTGTGTCAGCATGCTGTCCAGTAAGTTCAGACCCCCCCTCCCCTACCACACACACTCACAACAAGCAACATGCCACACTAATGGCTTGCTTTGTCCCAGAGCAGATAAGCATGCCAGCTGTCCAAAAGGGAGCTTTGAAAGGGGGTATCCACATTCCTACAGCCGATTCCAAAACAATGACTAGAGTGGCTACTTGACTTAAGGGGATTGTGGGACGTTTCCGGAGGCGAATCAAACTGCAGTAATGCAACACCTAGTCCATACCGATGCCCGGGTGTTTCAGCCAAGGTGCAACAAGCATTATGCTTCTCGTGGAGGTGGATTACAAGGAGTGCTCCAGCTGTAGAGTCCAGGCACTCTAAGTGCCTTGCCAGTGTGGACGGGTTGGGAGTTAGGGTGCCTGGGGCTGTTTTAATGTGCTCTAACTAAGTGCAGCCTAAGGGCATGGCTACACTTGCAGATGTAGAGCTCTTTGTGTTAAACAAGCCTTGGTAGAGTGCAGTAGGGAACAGTGATTTCCCTACACCCCCGCTCAATTTCCCCAACACTCCCCCAAGTTTTGTGAACTAGTTACACACCAATTTAGTGACTGTTTGGAAATCTGAATTAAAACTGAAACATTAATACACACTTTAAAAGCTTATACAGTGTATGATATAATATGTGTATCTGAAAAAGAATAATAGATTTGAAAAGTATGAACATAGACTAGCTTCCTTGCATCCTTTTTTATAATGTCAGTGCATTCATTTCGGTGATGTTGGCCAACCTAATAATTTCAAATGATGATTTGTAAGCAAAGTCTAAATGAGCTCTCCCTGACAGCTAGTGATGAGCTGGGGCTGCGGGGAAAGGCTTCAGGGCCAGATTGTATTTACTTTCACACCTAATCTACCCAGGTATCCAGCAAACAGAGCTGTGTTGTCCAAGTGATAGATTTTGGCTGGGGTTGGGTTACAAACCACTTGAATATGGGGGGAATGTGGGATGAAATGTTGTTCTTATTGTGTGAGTAAGGGCAGTAGAACTGTACTTAGCTTGCGATGATTTGAAGGAATCAAGAGAGAGGATGGGGATCTGTCCCTCTCTACTGTTTAAAGGCAGAGCTGATTAGGCTCCATAGATAGTCTTTTGTTCTGTTAAGTGAACACTGCAGCTGAAAAATGACTGATAATCAGGTCTAATGCTAGTCCTGCTGTGGGGATGTGTTCCTGTGGGTAGAGGTGTTTTTGTGTAAGGGACAGCCCAGACTGCACTAGCAGTGAGTTCCCCCGCACTGAGAGCTCAGCTGAAATCACTGAGAGCTGGTGGAACCTCAGGAAAGACAAACTCGCAGAGATCACAGTGGCAGGTGGCAAGCAGAAGGTTGGACTGCGCAAGGGCCATTGCAACAAAGCAGTCGAGTGAACGGTGGCACAACGAACAGCCACGGCCAGAGCGAACAGTGAGCAGCTGGAGGACAAGCAAGGGCTTCCTTGTCCCACACACTGGAAGTGTACTCATGTGAAAACACCTCTGAACTCTGAGGCTACTTTTCCACTGACCAATGGACAACACTGGTGAGTGGAGTGTGGGTGAGGGAAAGTTGAGGGGCAATGTTAAATAAACATTTGTTGTTGACTATATTTTGGTCCCACTTTGCTCCCAGAAGCTAGATTTTGGGTGCCGGGAAAGGAAACTTATATAAATATGTTTCCTATAGGCCAAGATTTTTAAAATGCATTATTTGCCAAGTGTTATCTCACATTGTTTGTTTATCTTGAGAGGTCATTTGTTGGGTGAGTTTCTACTACTAAAACACTTTTTTATTATGATAATTATTTTACATAAGAATGGTCATACTGGGTCAGACCAATGGTCCATATAGACCAGTATCCTGTCTTACAACTGTGGTCAAGGCTAGGCGCTTCAGAAGGAATGAACAGAACAAGTAATCATCAAGTGACCATCCCCTGTTGCCCATTCCCAGTTTCTGGCAAATAGGTTAGGGACACTCAGAGCATGGTGTTGCATCCCTCCCCATCCTGGCTAATAGCCACAGATGGACCTGTTATCCAGGAATTTATCTTGTTCTTTTTATAATCCTGTTATAGTTTTGGTCTTCACAGCATCCCGTGGCAAAGAGTTCCCTGGGCTGACTTTACATTGTATGAAGAAGTACTTCCTTTTGTTTTTTAAACCTGCTGCCTATTAATTTCAGTGAGTGACTGCTAGTTCTTGTCCTTACTCACTTTCTTCACACCAGTCAAGATTTTGTAGACCTCTATCATATCCCCCTTAGTCATCTCTTTTCTAAGCTGAAAATTCCCAGTCATTTTAATCTCTCCTCCTGTTTCATACCCCTGATCATTTTAGTTGCCCATCTCTGTACCTTTTCCAATTCCAATATAAACTTTTTAGTATGAGTGACCAGATCTGCACACACTATTCAAGGTGTGCACTTATCATAGATTTAGATAGAGGCAATATGATATTTTCTGTCTTATTATCTATCCCTTTCTTAATGATTCCCAGCATTCTGTTTGCCTTTGTGATTGCTGCTGCACATTGAGTGGATGTTTTCAGAGGACTATCCACAATGACTCCAAGATTTCTCTCTTGAGTGGTAACAGCTAATTCAGATGCCATCGTTTTGTCTGGATAGTTGAGATTTTTTTCCAATGTGCATTACTTTGCATTTATCAACATTGAATTTCATTTGCCATTTTGTTGCCCAGTCATCCAGTTTTGTGAGATCCCTTTGTAACTCTTCGCAGTCTGCCTGGGACTTAACTATCTTGAATAGTTTTGTGTCATCTGCAAATTTTGCCACCTCACTGTTTACCCTTTTTCCCCTCCCCCTCTCTCACACACAGCATTCCACAGTAATGGTTGCTTTGTCTCAGAGCAGATGAGCAGCCAGCTGTCAAATGGAGCTTTCAAAGGGCATATCCAAAACAATGACAAGAGTGGCCACTTGACTTAAGGGGATTATGGGATGTTTCCAGAGGGTGATCAGAGAGCAGTAATGCAACACTTCGTTCATGCTGACGCTGGGGCGCTCCAGCTGGGGCACATCAAACGTTATTCTACTTGCCAAGGTGGAGTACCAGGAGCGCTCTAGCCATGGAGTCAGAGCACAATATGTGCCTTGCCAGTGTGGACGGGTAGTGAGCTAGTGTGCCCGGGGGCTCCTTTAATGCACTGTAATTTGCAAGTGTAGCCAAGCCCTTAGTGTTGTAGCTTGAGCAACTGTGGGTATGCTGTAGGGTGGAGAGGTCAGGGGAGGCAGTAACTGGCAGCCAAAGCAGTGTGGTATTATACTTCCTTGTCTGTGAGGAATAGTTAGCAAAACTAGTGAGTTTGCCAACGCCTAGCATGGATGAGTTAAACATTTTACGTGATTTAAATGACCTTTGTCTTTGAAATTGCATTTCCATCTGAAAATTTTTGTACCAATGATTGTAAAAAGTCCCCCTTAGGATTGTTAAAGCTGAGAGGTAGAGAGAGAGAGACTTTCCTTTGTGCATTTGAGAGCACTTTGTCAGTTACATTGTGCTGCTGATGATGACACAAACCCTGCTCCCCCAGCCCACCCTAAGTGTGTTACCAGCTAGAGAAGAACCGAAAGCAGCAGACAGAGAGTTGCACAGTGAATGGAAGGAAGGGCACATCTGAGGAGGATGGGTGTGGTTTTTCTTCCAGAACTGCCTAAAACAGCTGCAGGGAGCCCAGGGACTCACACACATGCTCTTCCAGGAGTGGTCTAGGAGATGCTGAATTGTAAAAAATTAAAAAGTTTAGCAAAAAAAAAAAAAAATTCCAGTTGGCAGCATTGCTTTAATAGCACTGCCGACCCTGAGTACTCACAAATCAGACATCCAGCTGTTCTCTGCCCTGAGACTGCCTTAAAAATAATGAGATTTTATAAACCATCAATTAATTGGGGCTCTGTGTATTGCCTTCTGGGTTTTGAACCTTGGCTTACATTTTCCAGCTTTTCTTCACACCCACAAGGGCCAGAAACTTGCGGGATATTTTTAAATGCAAACTGCGATTCTTCCACAATCACCTGACTCCAGCAGCTGGGGCTTTCCAAAACACCAAATATCATGAGCCTTGTGATGAAATCACAAAAGTTGGTGACACTGCTTTACATAAGATATAAGACACGTGGGTTAAAATGCAGTTATTGCTCTCTTCCAGGAGTGCTGAGGCCAGGCCAGGCTTCCAGCAGGATCTGACTGGGGACACTCTACCCAATGTTCACACTCTTTTCTAATCATCAGAGCTCCTACCCACTTCCTCTCTGCTCGTGGTGCCAGGCCAGTTTTGTAACTTTGGGCTCGGCTACTTGCAAACGGGAATAAATCCAAATAACTCCACCAGTGTGAATTCCCGCTTTTCATTATTTCAACGCCTGTTTATGAGGGGGCATTCCTTCAGATTAAAATATCCTCTTTCATATAACGGGAGCCAGTTTTTAATCAGTTTAATGTCAGTAGAAACAGAACCTTCTTAATCCTGAATCAGAGTGCACACACAGACAGGCACGGAGATGACAGTCTGAATTCAAATGGATGGAGTTGACTGGGTTCTAATTTTCATGGTGACACATAGCACAAAACCCTGGGTGTTCCCATTACGTCTCTCAACATTTTAGAAGAGTTTGAAGTTTTCCTCCACCGACTGAAATTTCTGTCTTTCATACCAATTTTGAGTTCACAGAAATATTTCAGAGCAAAGGAATTAAACAAACAAGGCAGAGAGGAAGGAAATCTCCCCAAACCTATTTTTAACTTCCATTCTCCCATTCCCATTTTTCCCCAATCCTTGATGTACATGACTGGTCACCAAGCCTGATCAATTCTGAAGAGAGCATGATGAGAAGGAAGACATCCTCAGAGCTGGGGATCTGTTTGCAGATGGTTTGCCAAGAGGAAGTGAAGGCCTCAAATATATCAAATACAGGCCTCACAAAGAGTACCGGCTCTCAAAGCCATCAGCTTCTTCCAGTAACGTACCGGATTCTGCCCCCCCTCCAACAACACTAGGTCATTTAACCCTATGGTGCAATCGTAGCAGCCACCGTGACTTCCTGTTAATTAAGAGGATCCGCTGCATTGACCTGTAATACTGTTACTTGGGGACAGTCTATGCACAGCAGCAGGGAGGCCTCAGTGCATGGCACACCCAGCAGATGGAGCTTCTCCTTGCACAGGCTTTAGTAGTGCAGGATGGTGCATGGGGGCATGCCTGCTGCAAGCTGCTGGCCCAGCTGGAGGCAATGCGAGCACTGCTGAAGCATGCTGTTCTCCAGCAGCTGCAGCCACACAGGATACAGGGCGAGGTTTGCAGAGGCACAAAGTTGAGCTAGGCCCCTAAGTCCCAGAAGGAGCCAATGGGAGTTGGGCACCTACCCAGGCCTTAAGGCATGCATACTCAAAAAGGGTCCCAACCCCAGCAATAGAATGTCCACAGCTGGAGTTTCCAGGGCTCCCCTCCCTGGCAGCAGGTTAGTCAGTCAATAAAAGCCCAATACAGCCCCCCGTTACCAAGTGGTAACTCCCAGTGCTTTCCCTAGAGACAGGTTCCCTTCCTGCACTCAGGTTCACCTGCCTTCCCCAGCCCTGGGCATCCTGGGCACCTTCCTCAAGGCCCCCCACTGACACTTCCTGTTTTCCTCCCTACTTCTCTGACTTATTGACCCACATGCCCCCTCTGACTCTTCCTAGATGGTACTTAGCTAGCCACTGGTGCACTGGGCCTGCTCTGCCCCCTGTGAGCAGCAGAAAGCCTCTCCCCACCCCAGCTCTTTTTACAGACCTTTTTTAAGCCCTGTGCAGACCTCCCATTTGTGCCTTTTACATTCCCCCGAGCCTTAGTATCATTGCAGCTGCTGGAGAATCTCTTTCCACGCCAGTGACCGAGGGCTGTGAAGTCCTGGGCAGCCATGTTCATACAACATAAGGCCAGAGGTAACCACTAGCCTATCTAGCCCAAGCTGCTGGATAGTACAAGCCAGAGAATGCCATGCAACTACCCCTGCATTGAGCCCAGTGACTTGTGTTTGGCTAATGCGTCCCTCAGTAAGGCAGCCCGGCTGGATCTGCAGACCCCAATGAACAGAGAATCCAGCACTTCCTTGGAGAGTTTGTGCAGCACTTTTTGTTGAAAGCATGTCCCTCCCGTATTTCTAATGTGAATGTGTGTGGTTGTGACTCCAGCCAGTGGTTCTGGTTCTGCCTTTATCAGTGAGTTCAGTACCTGGGATATGCTCCCTGGGGAGATACGTACGTGCTGTGGTTGAGTCGAGTTCTCAAAGTCTCTCTCAGGCACGTTCTCCAGCCTTCAAGTCATTGTCATGGCTCCCATGTCTGCAATTTTTCAACATCCATTTTCAAATGAGCCCCCCAGAACTGGGCCCAGTGGCCAGCAGCAGTCCAGCCAGGCTGGGGAAGCAGCAAGGACCGGGAGGGCTGGGTGGGCCACAGATCTGACGGTTGGATCAGAATGTCTGTGGCTAGGAGCAGATAGAGGTTTTTCGCCCCCTGCCATTCGTGAAATGACTTTCAGTGGCCATGTAATGGGGTCTACAGACCACATACTGAGCTTCGGCTGAAGGGGGAAGGGAGTGTCTCTTTTCTGTGGGCAAGCAGCCCAGCCACACCCATTCACAGCTGCCAGAGCTGCCAGTCATGGAGGCAGGCACCCAGCTGCGTGCATTGAAGGAAATAAAGCCTGCTACAAAGCAGAGAGTGCGGAGAGGGGAGGGGAGGCAGAAAGACCTGGAACAGTGGAAAGGCAGCACCCCTGCTCCAGGCTGCCTTCCCGAGCAAAACTCAGAGACTGAAGCACACTTCTGGACTCAGGAAAGTACCGAGTCAAAGAACTGCCCTGACCAGGGGCAAACTAATGGGGGTCCTGGTGTGGGCAGCTGCTACTTGGAGTCGGTGACAGAAGTGGGGTCTGTGTGCAGAGGCCCCTCTCTGCAGAGATGGGAAGCCAAAAACAAAACAGAACTTCCTCTCCTTTTCCCCCCCTTCTACCTACACATGAGAACTATGGAGGTGACTCAGCTCCTTCAATGGCTGGCAGACTCCACAACCAAACAACAGCTGACGGAACAGATGGCAGCTCACCAGCAACAGCTGTTACAATGGGTGGCCGCTAGTACCAGCTGCTACCCCCCAGCATCCCACTTCTGTGGGAAGCACATACGCCCCAATACAGGGGATCACTCCAGCCCTGGCACTCCCCACGATGACAGCGGATGATGATCCCAGAGCATTCCTGATAACCTTTGAAAGGGTAGCCACGACTCCAACCTGGCCCCCAGCCCAGTGAGCAATCCGACTCACCCCACTCCTCATGGAGGAAGCCCAGGCAGTGTATCGAGGTCAGGATGACATGGCAGCCCAAGACTGCGAGCAAGTGAAGGCAGCCATATTGGATATGGATATGGCTACTGGCGATGGTTAAAACCAGAATCTCGAATGGGGCCCCAAGTAGCCAAGCTCATAGTCCTAGAACAGTTTGTACAGATTCTTCCGCTGGTCATGACTGGGTTTGCAGACACCTGCTGCTAACCCTAGCTGAGGCGTCCTCCCTCTTGGAGGGATATCTTAGGTTGGATATTAGGAAAAGCTTTTTCACTAGGAGGGTGGTGAAGCACTGGAATGGGTTACCTTGGGAGGTGGTGGAATCTCCTTCCTTAGAAGTTTTTAAGGTCAGGCTTGACGAAGCCTTAGCTGGGATGATTTAGTTGAGGATTGGACTAGATGACCTCCTGAGGTCCCTTCTATGATATTCTATGATTCTATGGCTCCCAATATACCAGGGAAGGAAATGAGCCAGGGACCCAAAAGTGGTGGTCCCTCTTGAGTGAACTCCAGGAAGACTCAGACTGTTATCCAACCGACTGGCAGCTTAAGGGGCAGGAAAATACTTCAAGGTCCATGGATCAGATTTCCCCACAACAGTAGGCCCATGCCCTTAACTCCCCTACCAACTCCTCATCCCATATCTACACAGGAACAGGGGCTCACTGCAACTCAGCAAGAAGGCAACGCAGCTGCTAGAAGACAAGGGACAGGCATAATGATCTGTTACTCCTGCAGACAATAGGGGCACAGATTCTGCAACTGCATCGACATGGGGTATAATTTTGGACTGGTCTGGATCAGAGAGAATAGGGCATGAAGAAAAAGCCCGAGGAAACTCACAATCCCAGTTTAAGTGGAGGGTGAAAAGACACTGGCTCTCATAGACTCGATGTGTGATCAGACAAATAGCCAAGGTGGCAAGGAAACTCAAGAAGGGGAAAATCCCAATCAGATGTATCCATGGAGATATATTACCATACCTCATCATGACCATAAGACTAACCACTGATGGGCACCAAGGATAGAGGAGGGAATGTGTGTCAACAGACCTCTGCTACCCTGAGATATTAGGCTGGGACTGGCTGTAGTTCTCTGAGCTCTTACAGAAGCTTCCCCTAGCACCAGGACCCAAAGAAGACACCCCAGATGAGGTACTGGGGTGTGTATGTCTTGTTCCCTTTTAAGGATCCTGACCTCCTGACTCAAGGAAAGAAAATCTCAGAAATGGATAGTGAGGAGAGAGCAAAGGGAAGTGACAGAGGCCCCTAAGGAAATTGACGGCCCCTAAGGAAAGCCCACAAGCCCCACTATTGCCTCTCCCCTTGGTGGATGCCCCCATTGAAAGGATAGGGATTGACTTTATAGGCCCCCTAGAGAAGAACACCTTGGGATATCAGCATATACTTGTCATTGAGGATTATGTCACCAGACACCCAGAAGCTATACCACTATAGTCTATGAATGCTAAGATGATAGCCAAGGAGCTACTGAAAGTCCTTGCGAGGGTTGGGTTTCCCAAAGAAGTACTGGTGGACCAGGGGACAAATTTCACATCCCAGCTGATGGGAGAGGTACAGGAACTATTATAAATCAAACCCTGATGCACATCCACGTACCACCACCCCGACAGATGGCCTTGGGGAAAGGGTCAATCAGACACTCAAGGGGATGCTCAAGAAGTTCATTGCCCAGAATCCCTGACACTGGGACCAACTACTCCCAGCAGAGAGGTGCCCCAAGCTTCAACAAGGTTTTTGCCATTCGTATTGCTATATGGATGACAGTCGAGGGGCATACTCGACCTGGTACAGGGCATCTGGGAAGGCCAATAACCAAGAGCTGAGAACATAGCACAGTGTGGTTTAAAGTTACTTGAAAGGCTGGAGGCCATGCACGTCCTTCAGATGAGTCCTGTTACTTCTTCCAAGCTCTGAAGCAAAGTTAATGGCCAAATGGCAGGACTCTTATGAGGTATCAAAGAAAATGGGGACTGTAGACTATGTGATTAGACAGCCAGGGAAGAGAAAGGAACAGCAGGTATATCATGTAAACTTACCGAAGCCCTGGAAAGGCCGGGGAAAACCTTTTTATCACACTGTTTCTGGAGAAACTGGAACTAGGACTCCAAGGTGATGACTGCCTAAAGAAAGGCTCCATACCTTCAGACAGAACTTGAGCCAGCCAGGAGCAAAAGGAGCAGGGGTTCCAGCTGGTGGCAACTTTCCCATAGATATTCTCATCTCTACCTGGGAAGATGTTCCTAGCACAACATCACATTAGTACAGAACCTGATAAAGTAAAATGGGAAGGTCTCCTACCAATCCCCAACAAGTTGAGGGGGCCTGCCAAGAGAGAGATCAGGACCATGTTGATAGAAGAGGCCCAAAGTGAGTGGAGAAGCCCCATTATGCTGGTCTCAAAGCCAGATGGCTCACTATGTTTCTGCATAGACTTCAGGAAAACAAATGTGATTTCCAAATTCGACGCCTACCTCATGCCATGAGTGGATGAACTCTTAGAGTGACTGGGAGAAGCCCAATACATCACCACTTTGGATTTAACGAAAGGGTATAGGCAGATTCCCTGAACACCAGGTGTCCAAAGATGACAGCCTTTTCTACGCCGCTCAGCCTGTTCCATTTTAGGACCATGCCTTTTGGGTTACACAAGACAGCAGCCACATTTCAGCATTTGATGGACCAAATGCTCCAACAGCACAGTCAATATGCGGTGACATACTTAGACAGCGTAGTGATCTGTAGCAAGGATTGGGACTCCCATCTAGTTAAGAACATAAGAACATAAGAATGGCCGTACCGTGTTAGACCAAAGGTCCATCTAGCTCAGTATCTGTCTACCGACAGTGGCCAATGCCAGGTGCCCCAGAGGGAGTGAACCTAACTGGCAATGATCAAATGATCTCTCTCCTGCCATCCATCTCCATTCTCTGATGAACAGAGGCTAGGGACACCATTCTTTACCCATCCTAGCTTATAACCATTTATGGACTTAACCACCATGAATTTACCCAGTTCTCTTTTAAACACTGCCTTAGTTCTAGCCTTCACAACCTCCTCAGGTAAGGAGTTCCACAGGTTGACTGTGCGTTGCGTGAAGAAGAACTTCCTTTTATTTGTTTTAAACCTGCTGCCCATTAATTTCATTTGGTGACCCCTAGTTCTTGTATTATGGGAATAAGTAAATAACTTTTCCCTATCCACTTTCTTCACATCACTCATGATTTTATATACCTCTATCCCCCCTTAGTCTCCTCTTTTCCAAGCTGAAGAGGCCTAGCCTCTTTAACCTTTCCTCATATGGGACCCTCTCCAAACCCCTAATCATTTTTGTTGCCCTTTTCTGAACCCTTCCTAGTGCTAGAATATCTTTTTTGAGGTGAGGGGACCACATCTGTATACAGTATTCAAGATGTGAGCGTACCATGGATTTATATAAGGGCAATAATATATTCTCAGTCTTATTCTCTATCCCCTTTTTAATGATTCCTAACATCCTGTTTGCTTTTTTGACCGCCTCTGCACACTGCGTGGACATCTTCAGAGAACTATCCACGATGACTCCAAGATCTTTTTCCTGACTCGTTGTAGCTAAATTAGCCCCCATCATATTGTATGTATAGTTGGGGTTATTTTTTCCAATGTGCATTACTTTACATTTATCCACATTAAATTTCATTTGCCATTTTGTTGCCCAATCACTTAGTTTTGTGAGATCTTTTGAAGTTCTTCACAATCTGCTTGGTCTTAACTATCTTGAGTAGTTTAGTATCATCTGCAAACTTTGCTTGCCATCTCACTGTTTACCCCTTTCTCCAGATCATTTATGAATAAATTGAAAGGATTGTCCTAGGACTGCCCTTGGGGAACACCACTAGTTTCCGCTTCCTTTCTGAAATTTACCATTAATTCCTACCCTTTATTCCCTGCTTTTAACCAATTCTCAGTCCATGAAAGGACCTTCCTTTTATCCATGACACTTAATTTACGTAAGAGCCTTTGGTGAGGAGGGACCTTGTCAAAGGCTTTCTGGAAATCTAAGTACACTATGTCCACTGGATCCCCCTTGTCCACATGTTTGTTGACCCCTTCAAGGAACTCTAATAGATTAATAAGACACGATTTCCCTTTACAGAAACCATGTTGACTATTGCTCAACAGTTTATGTTTTTCTATGTGTCTGACAATTTTATTCTTAACTATTGTTTCGACTAATTTGCGCGGTACCAACATTAGACTTACCAGTCTGTAATTGCCGGGATCACCTCTAGAGCCCTTTTTAAATATTGGTGTTACATTAGTTAACTTCCAGTCATTGGGTACTGAAGCCCATTTAAAGGATAGGTTACAAACCTTAGTTAATAGTTTCGCAACTTCACATTTGAGTTCTTTCAGAACTCTTGGGTGAATGCCATCGGGTCCTGGTGACTTATTAATGTTGAGTTTATCAATTAAAGTTAAAGTTGCCGCTATCCTCTGATCACTAATAAAAGTCAGGGTAACTTCAAATTCCACAAAATGTGCAATAGGAAAGGAAGAGGCCTGTTGCCGGAGGACATAGAGTCAGTGGAGGACACATTCAATCCTTAGTCAACAAGGTTCATGCCTCACAGGCCTACAAGATGCTCTTGACCAGCAGGAAGGGAGGGAAGGGATAGCTCAGTGGTTTGAGCATTGGTCTGCTAAACCCAGGGCTGTGAGTTCAATCCTTGAGGGGACCATTTAAGGAACTGGGGTAAAAATCTGTCTGGGCATTGGTCCTGCTTTGAGCAGGGGGTTGGACTAGGTGACCTCCTCAGGTCCCTTCCAACCCTGATATTCTATGAGTGCTGTATAGCCTGGACTTCAAAAAGAAATTCATAGTACAAAGAGATGCAGCGGAATCAGGGCTGGGGCCATCATTTCAGATGAAGAGGAACACCCTATAGTCTATATCAACCAGAAACTCTTCCCTGTGAGAAAGCATACTCAGTGATAAAGCAGGAGTGCTTGGCTGCCGAATGGGCAAGAGAGAGCCTGTGATACTATCTCCTAGGAAACAAGCTCACGCTAGTTACTGATCACATGCCCGCCTCTGTGCTGACTAAATGTGATGGACGAGTCAAACCAAGGATCATGAGGTGGTACGTGTTGCTATACCCATATGCCTTCTGGATACAACACCAGGCAGGAGGTTTGCATCATAACACAGATTTTCCATCTACAGAAGTAGCCTATGACAGTCAAGGCTGGGTCCTGGTCTAGGAGGGGAGGAGATGTAATGGAGTCTACAGACACATACTGAGCTTGGGCAGGAGAGAAGAGAGTCCCTCCTGTCTGCCAGTAAGCATCCCACCCACACTCAGCTGCCAGTCATGGAGGCAGGCACCTGAGGGTGACCAGGTGTCTGGAACACCCGGTCGAAAAGGGACCCTGATGGCTCCGGTCAGCACCACTGACCAGGCCATTAAAAGTCCAGTTGGCGGTGCTGCAGCAAAAGACAGACTAGTTCCTCCCTGTCCTGGCCGGCACCGTGCTGCACCCCAGAAGCAGCCAGCAGGTCTGACTTCTGGGAGGGGGCGGGCACGGGGCTCCGCACGCTGCTCCCACCCCAAGCACTGGCTCCAAACTCCCATTGGTCAGTTCCCAGCCAATGGGAGCTGGGGCGGGGGTGTGCCTGCAGGTGAGAGCGGCACCCCCTCCCCCCTCCAGGACTGAGACTTGCTGGCAACTTCTGGGGCACGCACAGCACAGTGCCAGGACAGGCAGGCAGCCTGCCTGAGCCCCCCACCCCCAACACTGCTGTGCTGCTGACCAGGAGCCATCTGAGGTAAGCCTGGGCCCCAACTCCATGCCCCAGCCCTGAGCCTCACCAAACCTAGAGCCCCCTCATGCCCAGCCCCACCCCAGAGCCAGCACCCTGAGCCCAAAGCCCTCACCCCCTCCTGCTCTCCAACCCCCTACCTTCCACATTCCATATCCCTTGGCCCCACCCCCTAGCCTGGAGCCCCCTCCTGCAACCTGAACCCCTGTGATAAAATGAAGGGGGCGGGGTAGCTCCCTTTTATGGACCCGACAGCCAATTAGCTATAAAAATCCCTCTTAGTAGCTATTCTCTACTTGCTTTACCTGTGGAACCCTTCTGCCCCTCTGAGTTGGCAGTAAAAGGGCTGGGTTCAGTATCCAGGGGTTCCATTTCAGTAACACAATGCATAACCGGCTAGAGCCCCCACCCAGTGACCTGGGACACTTACATACCACCCCCCCAGGTGCCTCTAGGAGGCAATACTTCCCCTCTCACAAGCACGGAGTCTGAGTGTAGCAAAATCCTTTTAATAAAGGAGGAAAACAATGCAGCATTACATTGGAGAAACACCACAAACAGGATTATAACACAAACCATTAGCAAAAAACCCACCTCCAAGTACGTTTGCCAATGTCCTTCCCCCTTAGGCTCTTAAGTCCAATCACTCCAAAGTTCAACAACCCAAAAGTCTCTGGTCAGTGCCACCCCAGAGTTCAAAAGTTTATCTGCAGAGTTTTATCCCCCTCAGCCTTGGTGGAAATGGAGGGAGGGCCCACACAGTGTGGTAAGGGGCACCTTATGTGGGCCAAGGCCAACTGCTCCGCCTCTCCGTGGAGTTCTGCTGCAGCCTTCACCATGACCAGCACCACTTCACCAGCTGTGCCGGTCCTCCAGCCGTTCCCGCAAACCACTCCACTCCACTCCCTGTTCCGTGGACTGCTCCAACATGCGGCAAACTGCTCCGCTCTGCCAGCCGTTTAGCAATAGGTCTTCAGGCTCCCCCACTAGTTAGAGCAGCACTCCCTGCTCTCAGCTAAGTAATTCCAGCTCTTTAGTGATTTCAACTCATAGTAGGGGAGCCCCAGTGCTGGTGCAGCATTGGCCCAACATGAATTCAGCTCAGCAGCCTTTAGATGGACTCCTAATGGAATCAAAATTAGCTCTACTCTTTAACAGTGGAGAGAGGAGACTGTACAAGTGGTGTTCCAGGCCCTTAAAAGCAGCCCATACCATCAGGTACACACACCAGTCCCCAACCTCTCTCAATTCACTGGGTTTTGGAACTCATGTCCCTTGTCTAGCAAGTGTCACTTAATTTATATTGAGACATCTCTGTCATAAAGCAGTCTCGTAGTTCCTCATTCACATAATTGGGTGACAACACTTTATTCCTCTTGCCCCAGTAACAAAGAAATTGGGGATCCCAGAGCTGTCAAAATAACCATCCCAGGCTGCCGTGCACTATGCTAGATGGGGTGGGTGTGCCAATGCAAATACCTAAAATTCCTTTCCACACTCCCCATAATTCACCACCAGCTGTCGAGGTAGGGCTCATCCTGACTCTGCTTACACATATAAAGGTTAAAAGTCACTGTGATGCATAGATAAAAGGAAGTGAGTGAACACCTGGCCAAAAGAGCCAATGGGAAAGCTAGAACTTTTTAAAATGGAAATGAGACTCCCCTTTTGTTGTTCTTTGGAGAGAGGGAACAGAACAGCGATGCTGTAAAAAGCTTTGGGCCAGGTATGAAAAATCATCAGATCATACCTAGAAACTACTCATTTTAAACCCCAGATATGTAAGTAGATCAGGGAATGGTAGGAAGATGCAATTAGATTTATCTCTTTTTTATTTCTTTATGGCTTGTGGACTTCTCTGTGCTAACTCCAAATGCTTTTGTTTTGCATGTAACCTCAAGAAACTATTGTTGATACGTAATCCTTGTATTTGCTCTTTTTAAATTTAGCAGTAGCCTGAGTTTCCAGATGTATTTTCATTCTTTTTGTTTTTAGTAAAATTTGCCTTTTTTAAGAACAGGATTGGATTTTTGTGTCCTAAGAGGTTTGTGCACATTGTTTAATTAGGTGGCAACAGCTGATTTCCTTTGTTTTTCTTTCTCAGCTCTTCCCCAGAGTGGGGGGTGAAAGGGCTTGAGGGTACTGCCCAGGAAGGACCAAGTGCACCTTCCTGGGTTCTCAAAGGGGTTTTTGCACTTGGGTGGTGGCAGCATCTACCCATCCAAGGTCAGAGAAAATCTGTAACCTTGGGAGTTTAATACAAGCCTGGAGTGGCCAGTATTAATTGTAAGAATCCTTGCAGGCCCCCACTTCTGCACTCAAAGTGCCAGAGTGGGGAATCAGCCTTGACAACCCCACATTTCTGGCCCCACCCTGGAGCCCACACCCCAGTTAGAGCCCTCATCCCCTCCTGCACCCCAACTCTCTACCCCAGCCCAGTGAAAGTGAGTGAGGGTGGGGGAGAGCGAGCCACTGAGGGAGGGGGAATGCAGTGAGTAGGGGTGGGGCCTCAGGGAAAGGGCAGGATAGGGGCAGGGCCTTGGGAAGGGGTGGGGCTATGAGTTTGGTTTTGTGCAACTAGAAAGTTGCCGTAGGGCACCCAGCTGCACCCAGTGAAGGAAACAAGGCCTGCTACAAATGGGAGAGAGCAGTGGAGAGAGAGGGAGAAAGGCCTGGGACAGCGGAGGGACAGCACCCCTGCTCCAGGCTGCCTCCCTGAGCACAGCTCAGAGACTGAGGCGTACTTCCGGACTCAGTCAGAGTCAAAGAATTGCCCTGCTGGGGCAAACTAAGAGGTCCTGGCAACGGCAGCAGTGAGTCCCCCCCAGGACCACACCTCGAGCCGGTAACAGCTGGTCACTGGAATTCCTGCCTCTGCTGCCCAGAGGGCGGTGCAAGTGGGGTACTTTGCCCCAGGCCCCAGGCTCCGCAGGGGCCCCCAAGAGAACGGGTGAGGCTCCCGCCCCGACCCTGCCTCTGTCCCTCACCTGGAGCCTCAGTGCATCCAGGAGCGTCCGAGAACGGCCTGGAGCTCGCAGCCCCGCCCCCTTACCACACGGCTCTGAGCGGGGCGGAGCTCAGGCCCCGCTGGAACCACGCTGCAGCTGTCAAGTGAAGCTCCTGGGTGCGCTAAGGCTCCGGGTGAGGGGGGAGCTGGGGGTAAGGGGCCGGGGCTGGGGAGTTGCTAAGGGCAGGAGTCCAGGGCATTAAGGGCAGATGTGGAGAGGGTCGAGACAGGGGGTGATTGTGGCATTGCCAGGGCTGTCGGAGACTCAGCGGGGGGGGGTGGATAGGGTCGGGCAGTCAGGGACAGGGAGGCCAGGGTGGGGTCCCGTGGTGGTGAGGAGGTGGAGAGTGAGTCTCTGGGGATGGTGAGGGGACAAGGAGCAGGATGGGTTGGATTCTAGGGGGCGGGAATTGGGGGGAGAAGTGGGAGGGGGGCGGTAGGAGCAAGCCAGACTGTTGGGAGCACAGCCTTCCTACCTAAACTCATCAGCAGTTTGGCTTGCAGAAGAGCCAAGCTTTAGCTTTTCCATAGGCTACATCCCTTTCACTTCCTCTAAAGCAAATTATTAGTCTCATATAATTCAGTGCCACAGGAGATTCATGTCAGGGGATAAGCTTCAGTAAAACTTAGCTACTGGGGGAGGGATCACATGAGAAGAGCAATATCCTTCCCAACCCTACCAAGGGAGACCCCTTCCCCTGCATTCCCTGAGGCTCCAGAGGGGTCAAACTTTTGTCCTGGTGACCCCTTTCACATAGCAAACCTCTGCGTGCGAACCCTCCCCCCTTACAAATTGAAAACACTTTTTTATATATTTAAGACTATTATAAATGCTGGAGGCAAAGCGGGGTTTCAGGTGGAGGCTGACAGCTTGCGACCCCCAGTAATAACCTCATGACCCCCTGAGGGGTCCTGACCCCAGTTTGAGAACCACTGGGTTAATTTAATTTTAGCACCCTGTGTCCTCTCACATGCATGTGCTCTTTTGAGCATTTGAGTTTTCACAACACAGGCTCATCCCAGATTCTGGAACAAGCTCAAATGCTCAGTTCGTGGAGTATGTACATAAGTTATACTAAAGACAAACCCACAATAACCGTCTCTAGTTTGTGAGGGATCCCATGGAGCCAGTCTCTAGGAAACAGATAAATGCATGGGGGTTAAGTCCATTAATGGCTATTAGCCAGGATGGGTAAGGAATGGTGTCCCTAGCCTCTGTTTGTCAGAGGGTGGAGATGGATGACAGGAGAGAGATCACTTGATCATTACCTGTTAGGTCCATTCCCTCTGGGGCACTTGTCATTGGCCATTGCACGTAGACAGGATACTGGGCTGGATGGGCCTTTGGTCTGACCCAGTACGGCTGTTCTTATGTTCTAACCTAAATGAACCCAAAGCTATGGAGACAGATACGAGTCAAGGAAGACAGCAGAGTATCAGAAACCTGGAAAAATCTGACTGGATGGGCTCCGGCGTTTGGTCACAAGCTGAGGTGGTTCAAAAGTTTTGGATTTTTTTTAAGCAAAATTTTTTTATTGTTTCTTTAAACAATCAATGCAGCAAGCAGCAAATATTTGGCCACACACTTCTGAAACCACAAACCATATTCAGGTGTTGGCAGACTAATTTCAGCTTTTCAATTAAAAAAACACAACAAATTTTGAAGGAAAGCAGACATTGTCCGTGATTTTTTTCTGCTTTTTAAAAACCCCTAGTTTTCAGTCCAAAAAAAGTTTTGATGGAAAATATTTGTCCAACCCTTTTAATGAGCTTTAGTGCCTTTTAGCACTAGCTGATGCTGAGAACCAGTGATACCTTGTAAAGAAGTTTTCTCAAAACTGGGTTTGTGCTGAGATGCGGAAGGATTATTTTTCCTAGGGCCATCTCTTGGGGGGAGAGAGAGGGAAGCAAATGGGGCAATTTGCGCTGGGCCCCGCAGGCGCCCCCCATGAGAATATAGTATTGCAATTTTTTTTATGGAAGGGGCCCCTGAAATTGCTTTGCCCCAAGCTCCCTGAATCCTCTGGGCAGCCCTGCTTCTGGGTGGCAGCCCTTAAAACCAGCTGCTCTGGCCCCTTTGGTCCAAGCAGGGGTTTCTGACGCACCCGCGGAGGGGGTCCTGCCTCCCACTGTGCCAGGAGAGCTGGGAGTACCTGCGGCTCATACCAGGATAGGCTGGTGAGCGTGCAGGCAGCCAGGCCTGGCTGGTGTCGGTGGCGCTAGCTCACCCACGGGGTCTGCCAACTGCCCCGCATGCAGGCTGGCACCTGCCAGGAAACTGAGTTGCTGATCCTGCCTTCTCTTCCCCTGCTCTGGAGAAGAGCCAGCTGCCACCTCACTGCCATCCCCAAGTGTTGGCGTGTGCTAGCTACCCCACAAGCCTCTACCACCGCTGGGGCCCACCTGCTGAGCCAGCCCTCCCCAGAGTAACTAGCCCTCCTCGCTGAGCGAGGGGTCTCCTTGCCACCTGCTTGCCCTTCATCCTTCTTCTGTCCTGGGCTTTGGGATTATCCGTCCCCCCTCAAGATTCCCTTCTCCTGCCCCCTCCTCCCAGGCTTCTGCCCTCTCCTACTTCCCATCCTCCCTGTATCTCTTGGACCCTCTCCCAGTGGGCCCCTCCTTCCCCAGGAGCTGCTGACACTTGCTCCCGTTCTAAACCTGTCCCCACCCCAGACAAGTGTGCCTGCCCCCAGGGTGCTGCTGCCTCCTTGGTGCCCATGACTCAGATCTGCATCTGCCAGGGCTCCCCTCCCCACAGCCCTGTTATTTCCTCAGGGAGGTCCCACAGCTTCCTTAGGTTAAATGCTGCAAAACTGGGGCCCCTCACCCTCCCTGTCCTCCAAGCCTGTCCCAGCTGCTGCGAAACCCCATTGTTCTTCCCCATCTCCTTGGGATCAGCTCTCTCCTGCCCTGGGTACCTCGTGCCTCACCTGAGGGCTGCAGCCTTCTCTTCCTCCCTTTCCCTGTCCAGCCCATTCTGCCCACTGCAGCCAAACTCTCCTCCCTTGGCCCACCATGGGGGTGCTGTCTGCTCCCTGCTCAGATCCACCCACCAGCCTCCAGCCTCTATCCACAGCGAGCCCACATTCCTCATCCTCTTCCTGAAGGCTCTGTCTGGTGCTGCCCTGGCATAACCCCCAGCACGCCCGTTCCACTAGCTCGATCCAACTTTCCGAGCCCTTCATCTGCTCTGGGTCGCGTCACTGAGTCTTCTTCCCCAGGGGTCATCCTGCAAGACCAGCCTCTCTGACTCAGGACTATGAACCCCATCCGTATCCTCATCCTCACACTGCCCTTCTCGCTGCCAGCGGTCCACTCCTGCTGGCCTCCTTCATCCCCTGTTGGCTGCCTCTGAGCAGACACCACCACTCTTGGGATTTGCCTGCAAAACGCTGTGTGCATTGACGCACTGGAGCAATAACACTGTTGGCATTTGAGAGCTGCTACCCTTCTCCCCAAAGGGCCCAGCCCTGCAGACCCACACACATGGGAGCAGCCCTTGCCCTACGCTCCAGTGAGACTGCTCCCTGAATGAGGGTCACCATGCCGGACTGGGCCTGGTAGTGGATCATGTACAGTGGAAGGAAGGGGAAGGTATTGGAGGTTCAGGAATTGGACTGTGGAGGCTGAGCATGGAGTGGAAGGCTGGCCCCTACCCTGAGAGCCAGATGACCAGGATTCAGTTCCCAGCTTTGGTTCACTCCCTGTGTGAGCTTTGGTCTGTCGCTGTGCCTCTGTTCCCATCTGCAGAACAATTACACCTTATAGAGAGCATCAGTGGCTCTCAACACATGGCTTAATTGTGCATTTCCCTTGCACCGCCGTCAGGCAGTGCAGGACTAGCATCCCCACTGCACCGAGGCTAAGTGACTTGCCCAGGGTCACATTGGAAGCCTATAACAGCCCAGGAAGTTCACCATGGGTGAACCTACCCTAGTACAGCTCTTGTGCATGGGAGGGTGGGACGTGAGGATCAGTCTCTTCTGGATTGAGGGGCTCAGATATGCTGGGCATGGGGGCCAGGAACCCAAGATAGCAACAGAGCCTTGAAAGGCAGAGGGAAGGCTGCCCTTCTCAAACCAGGTCACTGACACCCCAAAACTCAACCCCCTGGAGACTCACCACACTGGTTGTGGCGAAGGGGACCCAGGTTTGCATGGAATGAGATCCCTGGCTGCTGAGCTCTGTAGGCCAAGGTTCAGGGCAGATGAGGCAATGACTGGCAGGGTTGTGAAATCTGCCAGGGAGGATGTGGTTTATAGCTGCACTGTGCAGATCCTGGGAGTCCATATTTCCCCACTGGGCAGCAGGCACTGGCTGCTCCCAACCATCTCCCCACTCCCCACCCCTGTTTATGGAAAGCTCCCTGTGTGCCCTAGGTGCCTTTCACACTCATGAGCCCACAGTGAGCAAGGGAAGAAAAAATCCTCCAAGTCCCAGACAAATCCTTCTCCACCCTTGGAGCTGGGGGCCCGATTTCCTATGGTGTCTTGGGACAGGTCAGTGACTGCCACCTGCTAGTCACACTCCCTGTTTCCCAGGGACACGTCTCTCTCCCAGCAGGCCAACAGGACAGCCAGAGCTGCTCTATCCTCTCCTCTGGGCCCAGGCTGACTGGCAGTTCAGGGGAGTGAGATCTTACGGCTGCAGCTACACTGAGGGGATAGGATCAAGGTGCCTCATACCGCTATAGATTATTTCCCTTATCTGTCCTGGCAGGGCCCAGGAGCAGGTGTGGCCACGGACAAGCACGTGGTGCTGGCTCGACCTGGGCCTACCATTGGCACCGTCCCAGTCCAATTCCAAAGTCTGCTTGAGTCAGTGGCACATTGCAGGGCTGCTGGCGGCCCTTGCCCCTGCCGGGCCATAGCACCCACTTTATTAACCCCGCATGGGATATTTGTTCTGGGCTGTAGTATTGCAAATTCCTGAAAATAAGAACAACTGATAATCATTGTAAAGCACCGCAGGACAGTGGGACATCCAGTTGTGCCAAGCATGTTCAGGCTGCAACAGAAACAGTTTGGGCTACAACGAAGATCGTTTGGCTTTTCAGAGACAGTTAACAGGGGTCCCGGTGCGGTTCACAATGGAAACTGGCTTTAACCTCAGACCCTGGACCCAGCCCTTTCCCGCTCTCATCCTCTGCTGCCACCACGTGGCCATCCCACGGCAAGAAAACCACCATCGTTTCTCTGCAGTCTTTATTCAGTGGTGTTGGTTTCCTCCTCCAGCCCCATCCCAGGATCCGGTGCCATGGTCATGAACACAGATCAGCTGCTGAGCTGGCTCCGAAAACCCAGCCGCAGGGACAGGCAAACTGCCTGTGATCTGGGCTTGGGCGAGATCTAGGGAATACCTGGGGGTGGGAGAGGCCGGCACTGACTAATGGAGACCTGAGGGCGAATCCTTCTGGGGTTGGGGACCCAGCCACCCTGCCCTCCCCAGGGTGACCAGGCCAACATAAGGCGACATGAGGGCCTCCTCACTTTGGAGCCCAAAGGGCCTGTTCTTCCTGTCTGAGTGCTCCCTGCCCCCCAGGCCTCCAACAGGGCTGTGAAGGGCCCGGCTGGGAGATGCTGGCATCAAGATGCCAGGAGCAGGGGAAAGCTGGAAGACAGCAGGGAGAGGGACGACACCAAGTGGCCAAGCCGCTGGGTAATACGGCCCTTCCTGCTCATGGCAGGTTGCCCTGTGTGCCCTGCCCACCAACACCCCTGAGAACCTGTCCCTTGGGGACCCGGGCAGAATGCCTGGGCCTGGCAGATAACTGGGGCAGAGGTGGAGCCAGCAGGTTCTGCGGTGCACAGGCAGTGACCCCTGGCTCAGAGACCTGGAGGCCAGGGATAGCGGGGTGGGTCTGGAGTGGTGGAGATGCCACCTCAGCGCTCTGGGAATAGTCTAGTGATGGAGAAAAGAGGGGAGGTGCTACAGGAGGAACCAGGGGTCCTAGGAGCCCAGTGCAGACTGAGCACCTACCCCTCCCCTGCCCCACCATGGAGGCAGCTAGCAAAAGGGGGATTCCCTCACTCCCCTAGACTGAGGGATATACCTCAGGAATGAAGAGTGTCCCAACAGGGTAGGGAAGCAGGATGGTGTGGGGAGGCTGAGAAGTGGCAGGTGAGGTAGAAGCAGTGGCTGGAGGCTGTAGTGGGGAATGTGTGTCCAGGTGGGGCGGCCCCTCAGTAGCAGGGGCTCCACTGAGTCCTGGTCACAGTGCCAGGCAACTTGGGAAGCTTTAGGGTCTCTAAAATCTGCTATTTAACAGCCCCATTAATGTGCTTTCCCTGCGTTGGGGGGCAGAGGACTCTGCTTCCAAAGGGTGCCGCTTTCCCACCATCTCCCGCGCACACTGGGAGGGCAGGGCCTGCCCCGGGGGATGTTCTGATTGGAGCCGGGAATCTTCTGGGCATGGCTGGCATGGCACAGCACCCATCAGTAGGTCTGCGGTGTCAGGATGAAGAGTCTGTCCTCTTCCCTGCGGATCCACTTCATCAGCTTGTTGACAGCGGTGAGAGCAGCTGCCTTGGTCCCCAGGGGGCTGTAGCACACGTAGAGCTCAAAGGCACTGGTCACCTGGGGGAGAGATGGGAGCCAATCCCAGTCAGTGCCTGGACACAGCCTGCCTCCAGATGCCAGGAGGGGTCCAGGAGGATGGCCCAACAATGAAGTCACTAACCTAGGAGGTGAGGGTTCAATTCCTTGCCCTGTTACAGATCTTGGCCCAGATCATGTAGTCTCTCTGGCCTCAGTTTCCCCATCTGAGCAATGGGGAGGGCAGCACTGCTGCATGGGCGCGGGGTTATGAAGACACGTACATTAGAGACTGCAAGCGGACAGGGTTTTCCACCTCCTAACTGGGGAGCAAAGGTGCTTGGCACATTTCAGTAATTAACATTGTCCATTCTGCTTATGAAAGTTTAAATCCTGTAAGGGCCTTCCCCTCCCCCCAGGAGCTCCCTGGATTTGTACAAAAAACTGATGGATTTAACCTTTCCATCCCAGGGAGATGCCCAAGTTATGCCCACTCATGCCCTAGACTAGCAGCTACTTTTCCTAGAATGCAGCAGCCCTCATCTCTAACATGGAGATGAGGCCCATGAAAAGGCCTTGCTGCACTGCATACTGGAAACTATCTCAGCTCAACATGGAGCACTGCATGCTGCAATGGGTACATGCTGGCACATCAAGGACTCCAATAAAGCTAGGACTCTCCCATAAAAGCCAGAGCATGGGGCAACCCCCAGCTTGCAGAACACCACTAGAACAACACTAGCTGTGTCTTCACATTGTATCACAACAGGGTCCTGAGGCATCATTGTGCTACAACCTAAAGGTCTCACAGCTATTGTGTGAGGATGCACACTAGAGATGGCCTCTCAGAGGAGCAGCAAGAGAGTATGGCAGCAAAGAAGGATGTTGACAAATTGGAGCAGTTTAGAGAAAAGCCAGGAGGCTGATTAAAGGATTGGAGAACCTGCCTTATAATGAGACACGCAAGGAGCTCAATCAATTTAGCGTAACAACAAGAAGGTGAAGAGGTGACTAGAATCACAGTCTGTAAGTACCCACAAGGGGAACAGATATTTAACAATGGGCTCTTCAGGCCAGCAAGTCTAACACAGCCCAATGGGTGGAAGTTGAAGGCAGGCAAAACTAGACTGGAAATGAGGTGTACATTTTTAACGGTGAGGGGCATTAACCATGGGAACAGCTTACCCAGGGTTATGGTGGGTTCTCCATCACTGACCATTTTTAAATCCAGATGGGATGTTTTTCTATAATATCTGCCCTAATTCAAACAGCAATAATTGTGGGGGCAGTCTCTACAGAGGGGGGCAGACTAGATGGAATCATCTATGAAACCCCTGTTACCAGGCACATAATGGTTGTCACTGTGCTGCAAAACCATGGCCATTTGGAACTCCATGGTGGGGGCAGGGCTGGAACGCAGATTGACCTGCCTACGCCAAAAGCCTAGGATTCTGCCACTTGAACTAAAGGAGATTCCCCTGAGCAGCAAATAGTATAGAGCTTATGACACACACTGAGCAGTTCTTATTTTCTCTCTCTCCCCATGTATTTCCCAGGCACTCCTCCTGACTCTGGGTTGGTATCCGGGTTCCATGCAGAGGAAATTTCATGCAGAGGACAGTGGAACATACACGCTAGCCAGACCACTTCAGTGTACTCTAGCTCTCCTATCTCAGCTTGCTACCCCCAATATGGCATGTGGGTCTTTGCCCCCTCTACTGGCTGGTCATAATAAGAGGAGAAAAGTCTACTACTGCTGCCAGCACTAATCCTTTAGCTCAAATGACAGAGTCTTGGCTGGTCCACACTTTCTAAATGTGGGGCAGCTGATGGAAGGATGAGTGGTTCTTACCCAAGCCAGAAGATTTTCACTGGGTCCTGTGAAGTAGATGTTTTTCAGGGGGCGGGAAGAGTTGTGGGCACGGCTGTGTAGGTACTGGTATAGTTCCAGCAGTCTCTGTTTCTCCTCCTCGCTGACATAGGGAGCCTCAATCTCAGGGCTGGAAAAAAACAAATTGCCCTTTGATTAACCCCCCAGAACATTAACCTGACCAGGGTAAGCTCCATGCAACAGAGCAATAGAACTCCTTGTCCCAGGACAGCTGCAGAGGGTTACACAAAGCTACTGAACCCAGTAGGCAACATGTGCAGCTAACCTGCACACTTTGCAGGGTGATGGAGCCCTCACCCATGTCTGCCAGCTTGTTGCAGGTGACTCTGATGGAAATTGCACACTTGCTGGCACCTGCCTGTCACTGCCAACTCCTCTCAAGGAAACTCTTGGACCCAATGAAGGACCCAGCATTGGGCGCTGTGAAGAGCAGCTAGCCTGCAAGGTGAGGAGGAGCATGTCCTTCACTGCTCTCTGTCTCTGGTGCAAAGAGGTGTGGGTAATGTAATATGCAAATGAACACACAGGCCTTGCTAGACCACTGCAGTGGAGACCCCGGCATTTGCTTTTTGCCAGGATTTGCCATGGAGGCCTCGCTACGTCCCCCAGCCGACACCAGTCTTCAAGCCATGCACAAGGGGACCTTCTGGATGGCATTGCCCTGGAATCCTGGCAGCTGTTCCTAGACCAAGCACAGGGGTCCCTGTAGATCAGTGCCACCTGCAGTGGGGGACAGTTCAGGCTGCTGTCCAAGGAGCACTCGGCATCTGGGGGATGGGGGTAAGTGAGCCCTCCAGAGCAATTCATTAGGAAGCCAGCTGCAGTTGGAGTCGCATACGGCAGCCTGGCTGGATGTTCCCCCTCCCATCATGTCACCAGTGATACAACTCCCCGAGCCGGAGCAGTGTTGGGAGCACTAGTGCAGACAGGGTCTAGACCCATCTGGCACCAGCGGCCTGGAGCCTGGCCTATGTTGGCCAGCAGTGGGAAGCTGCACTGTCAGGACCAGCACTGGGAACATGAGGCATTCAGGCTGGTGCGGCGGGTGTCTTCTCCAGAGCACCAATCACTGTCAGGGTGGGGAAGCTGCTTCATGAGCTCCCTGACTCTGGCTGCAGGGTACCCCCTTGAAGCTGCCACCCTGCAGCCCTGTGCCAGGCCTGCAAAGACTCCCTCTGCACTGAGAGCCCCCACAGCCAGCTGCTCAGGGCACACCTGGGAGAGACACCCACCCTGACCCCCAGTAACATACCCCAGGGCTTCGTGTGTCTCTGACCTGCACTGTGGTGCACGAGGTGCCATGTGTGGCTCTAATGCAATGCCAGCTGTAAGCACAAGTGGTGGCTCTGGGGCACCGTGAGACTCACAGGCTGACCCAGGCACCATCAGTTCCTGGCACCAGCCTTGTGGCAGCCCAGGATCTGGCAGGCAGGGAAGCAGCCCTGGCTAGCACTGGCTGTCATGGCCACAGCTGGGAGCTACTCATGGGCTCTGATGGCACAGAGCAGCCCCAGGGACTCATCCCAGCCATGCGCGCTCCCATTGACTCCACGTCCAGTGATGGAGACCACACCCACCTCAACTCTCACCTGGTGAAGAGACCTGAGCTCTTGGATTTGTAGATGAAGTGTCTGAGGTCCGGGATCCCCACTTGGGAGACGCTGTAGAAGGGGGTGCGCAGGGCCTCCTGCAGGGCATGGGACATGCCACGCTTCCGCAGGCGCTCCTGGAACCGGCGCTTGCAGTCGGAGACAGTGAAGAAGTCCTCACGGTTGGTGGAGACCAGGAGCAGGCACAGATCCATGTCCTGCTCCAGGTATGAGATGTGGGCATGGAAGAAGCCGCTGGAGTTGAACTTGGGCAGGCAGATAGGAGTCCAGGCCTCACCCTCACGGAAGGAGGAGGAGGAGCTAATGAGGTTGAAGAGTAAATGCAGGTCAATGGGATGCAGGAACTGGTCCTTTTTCCTCACTAGAGACACCAGCTGGTTCCTGGACAGCAGGATGGAGAACACCAGGCTTTTGGCCTTGGCCTGCTGGAGGCAGGTGCTCACGGTGTCCCTGAGCCCCGCTGTCATCGGCAGGCAGCGCGCGGCACCCATCAGGAAGCTGGGGTCCCGAGCCATCAGGTCCAGCAAGTTGTCGGTGATGCGCTCGGAGCCCGCTAGCAGCCTGCGTAGGTCATAGTTCTGCTTCTGTTGGAAGATGTGGTTGAGTTGGGTCCAGGTGAGCAGGCTGAGGATCTGGTAGTAGATGTAGAGGAGCTCATGAGTGATCTCCTGCTCCGACTGCCGCGTCCGGGCCACGGCCACCAGCACCAGGGGGCTCCGGCGCACAAAGACCACCTTGTAGCCGTCTGCCCAGCACGGGAGGGAGAGAGAGGGACATGTTAGCCCAGGGCAGCACACTGCTGGGAAATACCAGGTAGCTCTCGTGGCTCCAGAGGGTCAGCGAATGAGGCCGCATCTATGCTATAGGCACTACTATGCCAGCGCAACCCCGTACCACAGACACAGCCTACACAAACTGATCGGTGTAGGAACACCACCTCCCTGAGTGATGGTGGGTAGGTCTTCTGTTGGCCTAGCTGCACTACACCAGCGGTTAGGTCACTGTAGTTATGGGAAGTGCCATAGCTATGACGACCTAACCCCTGGTGTCGACGCACCTACGCCAGTGGAAGACCTAGCTACCGTCCCTATGCTGCTAATCAACCTACATTTTCTGTATCAAATCAGGCCTAAGAAGCAAGGATGGCTGTCCTTGCAGTGAGGCGGACACTGAGGGTAAGCTCCTCCAGCAACCCAGTGCTCCTAGCCAGCGACCTACTCAGGGAAGGGAAACTCAGTGCGTCCCCTGCACTGTGTCAGAGCCACAGGCTTTCGTATGCCCTTTCCAGGGAGACACCAGCACACAGGCCCCTGGTCTCCTCATCTGCCTCCCTCTGTAACCATCTCACAGTGCTCCCAATTTGCATGCACATTCAAAGCACTCACCAACAGCAGATGGCCAGATTCACACACGTGGCTATGGTAACTGCACTTGCAAATCAGGCAGCTGTGTGTGCAGCTGGAGGCCGGGCCCAGCACCTGTCCTGCTCCTAGGACAGCAGTGAGCTCCTGTCCAAGCCAGTGCTCCGGCCGCTCTGCGCAGCGGTCAACAGCGGAGCATCACATCTAAGATCCAGCTAATACCCCCCGAGGCAGCATGTGCCCTCAACTGGCCCCTGCCTGCGATGGTACCTGCATGGATAGACCTGATGGCATTCTTCTCTGCCTCCAGGAAGGACACCAGGGCCATCATCACTCCCATGGTGCTGGACAGCGCCTCCTCTGAGCCGTAGCGGGAATACACTGGCTTGCCCGCCTCGCTCAGCACGAACACATGCTTCTGATGCATGCGCCAGGCCTCCATGGTCACGTCCTCGTCCTCTTTCTCTGACCGAGCTGAGTCTCTCCGGGCAGTCTGCAGCGAGAGATCCATCTTGTCCTCCTGACTCGGCCTCATCTCCTCTTCCAGGTCTAATGCCATGCCCGTTAGCTGTGTGCTGAGCTCACTGAAGTCCTTGCTGATCTGTTCCATGCTGGTCTGGTCTGCCTGGTCCCCTTGCCCTTCCTCAGGGTTCCTGGACACGACATCTCCATCCTCAGGGCTCGTCAGGTCCTCGTAGGACCGGGTGTGAACAAACATCGCCCCCTCCTGGCCTGCCCCTGGAAACCAAAACACCGGAGAGCTTTAGCCTCTCCTCTCCAGTGCCAAGATGACTGCTCCAAGACAAGCTAGGACAGCCGACTGGATGGTGGGAAGAAATGAGCCAGACTCTGGGAGACACCACAGATGAAGGGGAACCCCACTCGACTCCTGCAGGACGAATAACAAAGTCGGGCTCGTGTGTCCCCATTCTCACTGCTAGAGAGAGGCCAATACCCCAAGACTCCGAACCCCACCCTGTGTTAGAGCCCCATCTCTGTAGCAGAGCAGGCCCACTCCTAAAGCAGAGCCAGCACCTCCGATGCCTGCACCCAGGGTCCTGGCTGGCTCAGTCTCTCATGGCCGGCAGGCTGTCCAGACACCTGCAAAGAGAAACCAATATGGCTGACCATACAGCCTAGCTGCCCTCTGAATGGTGTCACAGAATGGTGTTGCCAGACCTATCTGTGCCCTACTGGGGCTGTGCCATCTCAGCTGCACACAGAAAACTCCTACATCCCTGGTGATGCTGGCAGGCCAGATACCAGCTTTTTCCTGGGCTGCAGGCATTAGCTAAGAACTGACAAACTCATAGCTGGAGACCAGACACTTCACCTGTATGGTAGTTTTCCTCAAAAGAGGTGTTACATTCTTATAAGACATTGGGTGTTTAGACTCTATGAAATGCTTGTAAATTGCTGCCTGCATTAATCTCGATTGCAATGTCTGTATCCCAGGCTATAAGAAGGGAGGTAAGCTTTGCTTTATAACTCTGAAAATGTTTGCTCTGAATTTGTGAACCCAGGCACAGGAATTGTCCCCCCCACACTTCCAGAAGAACTATAAAAACCAGATGGGCCATCAAGAAACATTGCAATACACAGGATTAGTTAACGGTCCTATTCGCACCTTGGAAATACTACCTGCAAGGAAGCTCGTCCTGTGGACTTGGAAGCTGAATGAAGAAAATAAAACCAAGTCAAAGGAAAGTTTTCCATCTTTTTGGCTGTTTGAACTCTGAAGGGCCAGAGACTCTAAGGCCATGTCTACATGACCACTTTTGTAGGTATAACTTGTGGCACTCAGGGGTGTGAACAAAACACACCCTGAATGACGTTACAGAAGTGCCATTGTGGTCAGCACTGTGCTAGTGGGAAAGCTTCTTCTGCTGACATAGCTACCACCACTTGTGGAGGTGGTTTTATGATGTCGACGGGAGAGCTCTCTCCCACCGGCATAAAGCAGCTACACGAGCACTCGTACAGAGGTGCAGTTGCATTGGGACAGCTGTGCCACTGTAAGCTTGCTAGTGTAGACATGGCCTAACCTGAAGCCAGAGAGCCTCAGGGGTGCCTCCTGAGTCTGCCCTGAAGGAGACTTTGAACTGACAGATCACTACAACTGTTCATTCTTAGGATCAGATGGTAACTCATTGGGGTGGATATGTTCACTTGCTTTAACCTGTATATAACTCCCTTATACCTTTTTCCTAGTTAATAATCCTTTAGATAGCTTATTACAGACTGGCCACAGGCGTGGTCTTTGGAGTAAGATCTAGGGAGTCAACTGATCAGGGAGAGGGCTAGCTCAGTGGTTTGAGCATTAGCCCCCTAAACCTAGGGTTGTGAGTTCAATCCTTGAGGGGGACCATTTGGGGATTAGTCCTGCTTTGAGCAGGTGCTTGGACTAGATGATCTCTTGAGGTCCCTTCTCACCCTAATGATCTGGGGTAAGTGACTGGTCTCATGGGACTAGAAGCAACCTGAATGTGCAGTGCAATTTTTGATGTCAAAAATGACCATTTATCACTAAATCCAATTTGTCTGGGTGGCAGGATAAATTGGGGACTGCCTGTGACTCCATGGTGAGACTGTGACAGTGATCCAGGAGTTCATATTTGTTACTGGCTTGGTGAAATCTGATTATAGACCCCTACCAGCTTGGGGTCTCTGCCCTATTTGTGACTGTCTGTTCTGAGGTTACCACTCAGGGTCCTGAGCCTCTCCGGACAGCATGACCACCACCTCCTTCCCCTCACATCCCAGCACAAGGCTAGGGCAGGCGCCTTGTTTTATGGCCTTTCTTATCTCTGCTCCAGAACTGTGAGGGGACTTTAGTCTAGGCTGGGGAGGCAGGCACCCTGCCAAGGCCATGCAGACCTGTGGTTTAGAGATGCTGCCCAAGGCATAACACAGGGGACTGGGCACAGGACAAGGGAACCCCCAGCCGCTATCCCTGCAGTCTTTGCCCACTGAGCCAGCCCCAGTGCTGGGGGGTTGGTGGAAGGAGCCTTGTTCCACCCCTGCAGGGAGCGAGGGGAAGGGGGTGACTGAGCAGAGTAAACCAGACACCAAGGGCCCAGACAGCATGCTCCTAGCGGGGTCCCCTCCCAGGGGACGTGACCCTGATGCGGGGAGCGCATGACAGCTCTCGTGTCGCTGTGACTCACACATTTAAAGGGCCAGTGCTGCACCAGGTCAGTAACTTGGGTTTTTCCCGTAGATCACCCCAGACTCCATGGTACCAGTCCTCACCAGGGAGTGCCCTCTGCAAACCCTGCTATCTAAATCCCCAGGTGGGTGGAAGGGGGAAAGATTGTTCCTCACCCTACACTTGGCAACCTGTCCAGCAAACTCCCTGCAGCCTGAGCCTGCGTTACCCTTTGCTCAAGGCCCCTCTGTCAGGAGGTTTCCTGGGCCAGCAGTGGGGTGGGTGCGTTAGAAGGGCTGGCAATGCGTTGCCACTGGAGCTGCACTTCCAAGATCCTAGATGAAGGGTCAGGCGTCCCCAGCCGGCATAGAGCTCTCTGGGGGCCTGCTCCCCCAGTGGAACCTCGGGGCATCAGGAACAGTCAACATGGATTCACCAAGGGCAAGTTATGCCTGACCAACCTGATTGCCTTCTATGATGAGATAATTGGCTCTGTGGATATGGGAAAAGCTTGACTTTAGCAAAGTTTTTTATACGGTCTCCCACAGTATTCTTGCCAGCAAGTTAAAGAAGTATGGATTGGATGAATGGACTATAAGGTGGACAAAACGCTGGCTAGATCATTGGGCTCAATATGTAGTCATCAATGGCTCGATGTCTAGTTGGCAGCCAGTATCAAGTGGAGTGCCCCAGTGGTCGGTTCTAGGGCCAGTTTTGTTCAACATCTTCATTAATGATCTGGATGATGGGATCAACTGCACCCTCAGCAAGTTCACAGATAATACTAAGATGGGGGGAGAGGTAGATAAGCTGGAGGGTAGGAATAGGGTCCAGAGTGACCTAGACAAATTGGAGGATTGGGCCAAAAGAAATCTGATGAGGTTCAACAAGGACAAATGCAGAGTCCTGCACTTAGGACGGAAGAATCCTATGCACTGTTAGAGGCTGGGGACCAACTGGCTAAGCGGCAGTTCTGCAGAAAAGGATCTAGGGACTACAGTGGATGAGAAGCTGGATATGAGTCAATAGTGTGCCCTTGTTGCCAAGAAGGCTAATGGCATATTGGGCTGCATTGGTAGAAGCACTGTCAGCAGATCAAGGGAAGTGATTATTCCCCTCTATTCGGCACTGGTGAGGGCACATCTGGAGTACTGCATCCAGTTTTGGGCCCCCCACTTCAGAAGGGATGTGGACAAATTGGAGGGAGTTTAGCGGAGGCCAACAAAAACGATGAGGGGGCTGGGGCACATGACTTACGAGGAGAGGCTGAAGGAACTGGGCTGGTTTAGTCTGCAGAAGAGAAGAGTGAGGGGGGACTTGACAGTGGCCTTCAAATACCTGAAGGGGGGTGTAGCAAGGCAGTGGGATACCCCACAGCCCCGCTGAGGGATGAACCTCCCCTACCAACACCATGGGCAGAGCCACTGGGTCCTGCGCCCGCCCCTCAGTGGTCACGTCGCTGATCCGCAAGTATAAAAGCTCGCCTGCAGAGCTCAGTCAAGGCCCAGTGTAGCAGGGTGGACCCCTGCTCCTGCCCAGAAGGGGTTAAAAACAGCCCTGAAAGGGGGCTGTAGCTGGGGAAAGCAGCCTTTAGGCTGCTTTGATTGGGGAAGTGGCTGCAGCTGGGGCCACGCCCCAAACGGGGGGGAACAGGGCCTTATAGGAGGGCCAGGGAAGCCAGAAGAAAACAAACAGTCTCTCTCTGACTGCAGAGGGATACAGCCCTGGCTGATTGGGAACTCACTCAGGGGACCTAGAGGAAGGCAGGGCTGGGGAAAGGCCTTAGGCCAGCAACTCCCCAGGCCGTAGGGCCTAGTTCTAGGCCTCCTAGATACTGGGCTTGCAGAGGGGCAGCCGAAGGGTGGGTAAAGGCAGCCAGTCCAAACCCCATTGCCTATGATGAGTGGCTGATACTGCAGTCTGCCCCAGCAAATGGGGGCTAGATGGAGATTGGGCAGTAGCCATCTACTGAGGCAAAGTGGGAATAGAGGGTGGGGTCCCCCGGGAAGGGGAAACCCTCAGAGAAAGGGGTGACTGCTTGGGGGCAGCACTCCATGTAAAAAAGGGCACCAGGGAGGGACACAGGGCCAGAGGACAGGCAGATCACCAGCCTGCAGAGGGTGCTCCGGGCTGGAAACTGAGCTAATTCCCCAAAGACACCAGCAGGGGGCGCCGCAGGGGTGAGTCTGCCCATTTACACCCAGCCACCGCAGGGGCCAGACATCTGCAGTCGCTGCCAGCCAGAGCTCACGCTCGGCTAGCCGGGACCGCCCCGCACCAGCTACCCCAAGGAGCCACTGAGCCTACCATCGGCTACTTACCCAGAGGAACCGATGGTGTTTGAGACAGCCAGTGATGCTACAACGACTCAGGTACCCTACAAGGGGGAGTGTGGAAGTAGCCCAGGGGCAGCCGACCCCAGTCTGGCTGCAACACTACCAGAGCCAATGTCTGTGTGTTGTGGCCAGGATCCCCACTGACAGCAGCAAGTCTCTGCCGCTACTAGGGCCCCAGGCTGGGACGCAGTGAAGTGGGAGGGCCTGCGTCCCCCCTGCCACCCCACTCCAGGGTGGCAGACTCCCCCTTCCCCTGGCCTGAGGATGCCAAAGCCTATGAGTACCGCTCAGCCCTGCCTGAGGGCCTGAGCTTTCTGACTCAGTGTTTGTTGCCCCACCCTGACCTAGGGCCTGGGCCAGCTTCGGACTATTGACTCAGCCCCGCCCCAGGGTCTGAGCCCCCCTAACCGAGTGTGTGTTGCTCCCCCCGCCGGCAGAGCCACCAGCCGGCGAACTAGAGCGAGGCCGTGGGATACCCCGCAGCCGAGCCGCACTACAGGGGGTTACAAAGAGGATGGAGCTCAGCTGTTCTGTGTTGGCAGCTGACAGAACAAGGAGGAGCAATGGTCTCAAGTTGTAGCAGGGGAGGTCTAGGTTGGATACAAGGAAACACTATTTTACTAGGAGGGTGGTGAAGCACTGGAATGGGTTACTTAGGGAGATGGTGGAATCTCCTTCCTTAGAGATTTTTAAGGCCCGCCTTGACAAAGCCCTGGCTGGGATGATTTAGTTGGGGTTGGTTCTGCTTTGAGCAGGGAGTTAGACTAGATGACCTCCTGAGGTCTCTTCCAACATTAATCTTCTATGATTCTATAATTGCCCCAGCCCCACTCCCTCCAGCAGGTCACTCTGTGGGGAAAGCTGCCCTCTCTGGCTCCATCCCACTGTGCCCATGGTGGTGAGACACCAACCCAGAATCCTGGTCACTGGGGTCACTGCAGGTCCCATGCCCTTCACAGGCCTGTTAACTCCATGTTCCCATGGCCACATTCCCATCACCCTAAGCTCATTGTCCTCTTCAGCAATTACCTGCTTGATGATTGGTTGGGGTGTCCGATCTGCATAATGGCACAGTTGTTTCTCATTAACTATAGAGGGCTTGTGGGATGCTGTCTCACCTATAAATCCCTGGGGTGGATGGCTTCCCCCTTCACCATCCCACAGCAAACATGGCAGCCTTGACTTCTGACACCTGTCCCCATTCCATCACCCAGCTGTGACGTTATTGACTCAAACAGTAACCATATAGATCATTGTTGCAACCACTGTTATATATTTGCAGCAAATATTGTACGAAGGTTGTCAAGTGAGGTGCCTATGGAAAGGTTGTAGTGTGCTGGTTACAATTACGCTGTCTGTATGTGTGTATCATTTTTGTATCTGAAGTTATGAATAGTGGATATGTATTTGTATCTCAATGTGTTTGATTCTAAAGTAGCCTCAGTGAAGCATTTGGTCAGCTTCTTGAGAAAGGACTATTCTCAGTAAGTGCTCAATCAAGAAACACTTAACTGACAATGGACTTTGAGAGATGCTAATCCACATCTGAGCTTTCCTAGGAATGTTCAAACTAACATGTAAACAATGGCATTGGCTTGCAAAAAGCTGAATCATTCATGGACATAGTATCAGAGGGTAGCCATGTTAGTCTGGATCGACTCTTTGCTGCTCATTCATGGACATGTAATGTGCCCAGGTGGCCACAAACTCCATCTTGTGGCTGTGATTTTGCACAGGAGAACAAAGGGGTTTCCACCCACAAGAGAGAAAATATAAGAGGCCCTGGAAACCTCTCTATTTTGCCTTCAATCCTGCTTCTTACCTCCAGAGGAACTTTGCTACAAACTGAAGCTCTGAACAAAGGACTGAATGACCCATCCAAGCTGTGGATGTACTCCAGAGACTTGATTTGAACCTGAAGTTTGTTCCATCACTGCTACAAGCCTGAACCAAGAACTTTGCCATTACTGTATGTAATTGATTCCATTTAACCAATTTTAGCTCTCATCTATATATCTTTCTTTTTATGAATAAACCTTTAGATTGTAAAGGATTGGCAACAGCGTGATTTGTGGGTAAGATCTGATTTGTATATTGGTCTGGGGCTTGGTCCTTTGGGACTGGGAGAACTTTTTCTTTTACTGGGGTATTGGTTGTCATAACCATTCATCCCCATAACAAGTGGCACTGATGGTGATACAAGGGAACTGGAGTACCTAAGGGAATTGCTTATATGACTTATGGTTAGCCAGTGGGGTAAAACCAAAGTCACCTGTGTTTAGCTGGTTTGGCGTGCCTTAATAGAAAAGGAATTCCAGCTTTGGGCTGTAACTGCCCTGCTCCTAAGCAATTTGTCCTGAATTGATACTCTCAGTTGTGCCCCTCCAAAGGCTGCATCATTACACCAGCCAACCCCTGTTATTCCAACCCATTTATCTCATGAAGGAATTCACTATGTGGGACTGGACAGGGTCAGAAGGTCAGATGGCCATTTTTGTTGTGGGCATGACCTTGGGGCACCAGTCAAAATGAGAGATCTTCCCAGTTATGGAGTCGGGCCCCTTCTCCTGATCTGCTCCCAGGTGGAGAAAGCATCTCAGTTATGACATCTATACTAATCCCATAGCAGCTTCAGAGCAAGGAGGGAGACTCTTCCCCATGCTGGCTCCAGGGTCATTCCCAGTGCTAGCTCTGTCACCATGGACCAGTGTCCCCCTGCCAGAGCTGGGGCCAGAAGCAGGGGGCCGTGTCTCCAGGAGGGAGGGATTACACCTGGAAAGTGGCCAAGCCTGGTGACATAGCTAGAGGCAGGGGCGGGGCTGGCAGTGGAGCCCGGGTGCAGGGCTGGGAGCTCACATGCGGGGCCAGAGGGAGCAGAGCCCCAGGAGCAGGGCTGGCAGCCAGGAGCCCACATGCAGGGCTGGCAGCTGGGGCCCTGGCACAGGACACCAGGCACCCCCCCCACACCCCTAGTTTCTGCACATAGACATGGGACAGCTTAATCCATGGGGATAACAATGTGATCAGCCCAGAGATGGGCCCTCACTCACATCATTCCTGCTGGTTGGCCTGTGCGCCTGTCCATCGTCCCAGTTGCAGTACCTCAGCTAAGGTGGCCTACTTCTCCCAGTCTCCTTCCCAAGCTAGCCCGGGAAGTGGAAGGGGAAGTTGTTTTCAGCCTCTCCCACAGGGCCAGCAGAACAATCACAGAGCTGGAGTGAGCATGGCCCATCCTACGAATGCAATAATCCCCTGCCCCTACCTGGTTCCATGCCCTGAGCCAGCCCTGGGGTGGGGCTCTCCGACCGCTCCGTGGGTTGCCCATCTGCTGGCACCAAGGACCCATTGGAGACTTCCCAGCCTTTCTTCTTGTGAATGTCAGCAGCCATTCCTCAGAGGCTGGCAGGGACCTGCACACAAAGGAGACTGTCAGCCCTCCATGTCCCACTGCTCTCTCACCTGGTCTTGCTGCTCCCCAGCGTGGGCAGATGGAAGCACCATGACACAGTGGGCATCGCATCAGAGCAGTGGTGAGAGGGGAAAACCTATCCAGGAATGTCTGGGTGGGGTGGCAGCAGCAATGGGCCAGAGGATAAGTAGTTCAGTTCTCTTTGATCATGGCCTGGAGCTCACCAGGGGGAGGAAACAGCTGGGCATGTCTCTGGTAGCATATGGAGCAGAAGTGTAAAAATCATCTCTGTGCCACCTATCCATAGCAGGTGGGACACATCTACAGGAGTTACCTCTTCTACATCCAGGCTGAGATCACATCCAGGTTACTGAGCCACAGGAAGAGCCTGCAGTTCTCTCTTCCGTTGTGGGAGCCATGCAACAAAAGGGACAGTGGTAGATGGGGGTGGGTCCTGGGGAGAGTGACAAGGGAAAGGGCACATCCTCCGAGCAGCCCTGACAACCTTTCAATGGGGGCACGAGGAGCAGAAGCATTGAGACGATCCTTGGAGTGCTACTGGCTGCTTTGGGCCAGGAGGACTGGTTGGAGGAGCCGAGTGGGGAAGAGCAGTCACAGAGAACAAGACCCATCCCTCTCAATGGGGCCAGTTGGTCTGAATGAGGGGAAGCAATGGCTCTAGAGATCCCCAGAGCAGTAACATAATGAAAGGGGGTGGGAGGGGTGAGAAGCTAACATTGGGAGTTAGTCAAGCATGGCTCATTCAGTCACTTCCCCACAGCTGGCCCCAATCCCGATCAGACTTCTGAGCCAGCGGGATGCCAGCGTCTCACCAGGCCAGTGGGAGCATATGGGCAGGAGGAATCAGAGTGGAGCCTTGAGCCCCCCTTCCTCACCCACACTCCCAAGGGCTTGGCGCTCATCAGGAAGAGCTCCTCACCCCGCTAGCTTAAGCGGCATCCATTCCAGCCACTCACTGGCTGGGGAGCGATGGGGGAGCACAGAGGCGACCAAAGAGATGGGTGTCCTGTCCTTGCCCACCCCTGCCCCCCTTGTTCTTAGGCCTGTCACTAGCACCAACCCACCACTGCTACTGATTGCTTGACACCAAGAAAACAAAGATGTACTGAAATGGCTAGAGACGAGGCTTGAGCTCTGCTAGGAGCAGGGTAGCGTACTGGATTGAGCGCTGCAGGAGGGCTCAGAAGAGGCAGGCTCTAATTCTGGTTCTGCTTCTGGATGACCTCCCTGCCTCAGTTTTCCCATCTGTAAAAGGGGATGATGCTGACCTTCTTTGTAACATGCTTTGAGAAATAAAGACAAAAAAGCTCAGCCTCCTTGCCCAGATCTTGAGCAGAGCTGAGACTTTGGTCACATTAGCATTCGCTGCCTAATTCTCCTGTCTCAGTTAGGGTACACAAAGCTCCTGGACAGGCTTCATGAAAGCTGCTCTTGTCCCAACAGGGTTTCCTCTCTTCCACAGTCCCGTTTAATAGAGGCCATTGTTTTTCTCTTTCTAGGGTCTGAGGCCAACTCATTGGTCCCCTTGTTGTTTGTTGTCCTGGGTTTGGGTTGAATTCACCTCTGTGCCACATGAGTGCCTAATCATCACTCAAACCACACTGGAGTCCTGTGACACTAGCCCGTATGCTGGCTCCTCTGCCCAGCCTGCCCTTTGCACTGGCACTGCTTCACCCCTCCCTGCATTCGGCATGTGTATTTGAAATGGATAGAGCACAGAAAAGAGAGAGTGACTTAGCCAACCAAACAATATCGATATTTCGCTCTTGCCTAGTGCTTTTCATCAATAGATCTCAAAGTGCTTTACAAAGGAGGTCAGTACCATTATCCCCATTTTATTAATGGGGAAACTGAGGCAAAGGGAGGGACATGATTGGACCAAGATCAACCAGTAAAGCAGTGGCAGAGCCAAACATTGGTCCCAGGCCACTGAATCACCCTGAAGTAGCCTGTAAAGTTGCCAGCAGTGATAGTCTCTCTCATTGGATAGGGTTTCCCCCACCTCCCCGAAAACCCGACAAGCCATTTTCACATAAAAATTTGGGTAACACGCCAAGGGCGGCCTACAAAAGAAATGCAACATGTGAGCCTCAAGTTTGTTTTCCCTCATGGTGCAGTAAGTTTTTTAGATTAAATATGTTCATGTTCGGCCATCGTTTTTCATAACTGATGGTTCATCTATCAGCAGAACCTGGCACATAAGATCTTCAGAAAACACCACGGAGAACTGGCCACTTTCTGCTAGGGCTTCAAAGAGGACTGAGGCCACAGGGTTCCCTCAGCTTAGCTGCCTTTATTCAAAATAGTCACCATCACCTATCCCTCTTACCATGAGGGAAACCAAGCTGCCTTCAGGGAAAGAGTGGACCTCCCATGCTGAGGAAGAGAAAAGTACTGTGAGGACTAGGTGAATGGAGACATGGGCAGCCTGTGTCCCCCGGAGAACAGTGGGAGACCGCAGCTGTTCTGAAAGTGGGCAGATTTTTGTGGAATTCTCTGAATATTATTATTCATCCTGCCTCCTTATCCAGTATGGCCAATCTCAGGAGAGCCAAACTCACGAGTTGGACCCCCACATACTATGCGGTTGGCTCCCCAAATCATGAGACTTCAAAAACATCCTCAGGCCATGGTTCCCAGCCTGTCTTTTGCCTTTCTAACTCCCCTCTACTCCTGTGGCTCTGCACGTGTGATCCTTTCAGGTTGACAAGGCAACCTCCAGCACATACTGAAATACACCCCTCCCCTGCCTGGCTGCTCAGAGGGAGCCCCCACTTACCCTCTCTGCACCGCTGAGATGGGGAGTTGCCATCCCCTGCTGATTACTGTCTTGACTCCCCCTTCCAGGCCTTGCTGCCCCCCAAGGCTTCTCTCCTACCTGGATCCCGAGGCAAAGAGAAGTGACGAGGCAGCAAGAGACATTGCTGGTGGGTCCAGCAGCAGCTCTTCCCCCGATTACCCCCTCCACTGCCTCCTGCTGTCATGGACCCCCTGTAGATGTCAAACCCTGCGACTCCTGATCAGTTCGTAAGTGTTGGCAACATTGATATTGCCTTCCCCTGGCTGCTGGGAAGGGACTCCCCTCACCCCCCCGGTTTGGGGGAGCTGCTAGACTATCCTCTCCATCTTCCACCCATCACTGCCCTCTGCCCGCCCCCCAGCCTGCCTCCTGCCCCCATGCCTCCCTAAACCTGCATCCTGCCCCTCCCATGCTTGCTCTCTATCACACTCTCCATCCCCCTTTCACAGGGTCTCTGCTGCTCCTCACAGTCCTTTGGCCCATCCACCCCCCTGCGCCATCTCACTGAAAACAGTGGGAAGGAGCAGCCAGCTTTATTCAGGGCAGCTTCTGAGCCTATAGGGAAATGGCAGCCCCACTGCCAGTCAGGGCCAGCTTTAGGAAGTGCAGGTCCCAATTCGAACAGTTTTGATGGGCCTCCCGCAAAGATGACCAAAAAAACAAAAAATCCCATACATGTAAAAAACCACATGGGACTTGTACTCACCGGGCGGTGCTCCGAGTCTTTGGTGGCACTTCGGCGGCAGATCCTTCACTCACTCCAGGTCTTCAGTGGCACTGAAGGACCCACCACCGAAGTGCCGCCAAAGACCTGGAGTGCTGCCAGGTGAGTAAAAATTAAAAAGGCGCCTCTTGCCAGGGAAGAGATTCTCACTGTCCACGGGGCCCAATTCGGGGGAACTGGTGGAATTGGCCTAAAGCCAGCCCTGCTGCCAGTGTAGCAGGGTGGACACCCGCTCCTGCCTGGGAGGACTGAAGCTCTAAAAGCTGGGCTGACTGGGGAAGCAGCCACAGCTGGGCCACACCCCAATCAGGCCACTGCTGGCCTGTATAAAAAGGCTGGGAGCCAGGAGCTCAACAGTCTCCCTCTGCCTGTAGAGGGAGAAGGGCCTGGCTGAAGGGAGTGAGGGACAGGGTACCTGAGTGGAGCAGGGTTGGGGAAAGGCAGAGGAGCGGGGAGCTCCAGTCTGGAAAGCCCAAGGCTGCGGCCTAGCACAAGGCCAATGGGTACTGGGGGTTGCAGAGGGCAGCCCAGGGGTAGGTAAAGGCAGCAGGTCCAAACCCAACCTTGCCAGTGATGAGTAGGCTGATACTGCAGTCTGTCCCAGGGCATGGGGACTAGATGATGACTGGCAGTAGCCTTATACTGAAGCGAGGTGAGGATAGTGGGTGAGGGTTTCCTGGGGAGGGGAGACCCTGAGAGAAAGAGGTTACTGCCAGGGGGCAGCACCCCAGGTAAACAGGGCATCCGAGTCCAGGGAAGGACACGGGGGCCAAGTGGCAGGCAGTAGTGGATCACCAGCCTGCAGAGGGCGCACCAGGCTGGAAATTGAGCTAATTCCCTGAGAAACCAAAAGCAGGCACTGCAGGGGTGAGTCTGCACGCTTACACCCAGGAATGGGAGAAGGTAGCCATTTTGAACTAGAGAAAATTCATGAGTTGGCAGCATGCCTTTCATCATATTTCCATAAGACATGTACAAAACCCCACCCCAGACCACTAGACTCACAAGCTAGTAATATTGTCAGCCCCATCGAATAAACAGCTCTGCAGAGCAAAAAAAACAGCCCGTGATCCTGGGATGAAACTCTTCCAATATAGCCTCTGCAGAAGAATTCAGTGTTAACGTCTTTCATGACACAAAACAAAGGTCACTTACAGGGCTCTCCATTTTTTTAGAAGACTCCATTTAAAATTCCCAGAATGGCTTTTCCATCAGAAAATCAGCTCCAGGGTAGCCTGTCAGGTTCCTAACTACTGTGGAAGATCTGTAGCCAGTTTTGGCTGGCTTCCTGCACTGGTGGACGGCTGGCCCACTCAGCTCCCCAGGCTACAGGCTGAAAGATCTGGAACAAACTCCTTTTGGAAATTTCACATGGGACAGACATTCTGGTTCTCTCACAGTTGATCCTACGGCAGCCTCCACAGCGATAGAAAGGGGTGGGGGGGCCTGAACTGTCTGTAGGCAGCCAGGAAATCCCTGGGGGAGACGTGTGTGTCTCTATGTGTGTGTTGCACCTGCCCTGCCCTGACTGCTGCCCCCTTCCCAGGTCCAGGGACCTTCCCCCTCCCTTGCCCCTATCACACAGCCCCCACCCGTCCCCCGGGCTCCCTGCGACCCCTGTGTTTGTGTTGGACAGCCACATTCAATCCCTTCACACCTCTCTCCTTTCCCCTCCCCTTAGTTCACAGCCCCAGAAAATCCCTTCCAACTGTTCCCCTTTTCCCCTCCCCATGAAATAAGGGGAGGGGATGACGAGCCGAGCGGGCGGGCAGGCAGTGGCGGCGAGGCTTTATACTTCGGGGGGTGGGGGTTCCACAGGGCCAGGCGGCGCTGGGGTGGGGGATGTGTTGGGGAAGGGCTGAGCAGGGGAGTTGGAGGGGACGGAGGGTTTCGGCCCTCAGCTGTTTTCTTTGAAGTAATATGCCCTCGCTGCTTTACGAGTTGTGCACGCCTGGCCTAAGACCCAGTCCCTGCTATGCAGCTTATTACACCCTGTTGAGCCAGATACTAAATCTTACAGTGACACTGGAAATCCTGGGGTCCCATTTTTCCCCAAAACCACTGGTAATTGCTGAAAGATATCGGTTCCACAAGAGACCAGAAAGAAGATGAAACAGTTGTACAATTTGTAGCCACTTTGAGAAAGCTAGCAGAACAATGTGAATTTAAAGAGATGTTAAATGATGCCCTACGAGACAGGTTAGTGTGTGGCCTGCACAGTGAAGCTATACGGAAGCGCCTATTGACAGAGGCTCAGCTTACCTTACAGAAGGCTGTTGACATTGAGGTCTCTCTGGAACTGGCAACAAAGGAGACGCAATCCATCAGTGCATCCCCCAGGGTGCATAAGGTGTCACAAGAACCTACCCACAAAACTGTGGGGAGTCAGGAATGTTATCGCTGTGGTAAGCTGGGTCACCAGGGATCAGAATGCTGGTATAAGGACCTGGTGTGTCAACACTGTGGCAAAAAGGGACACACTGAGTGTGTCTGTAAACAAAAGAAAGAGGCCTCTGGTCTGGCTGACCAAAAAGGGAAATCTGCATACCCTAGAGCAGACCCAGGATGATCAAGGAGATACCTCATCACAAGAAGAAGAGCCACTCACGTTTTGTCTTTGGCAGCGGGCTCACATGAATCCTGGGTAACCCCGTTGTTGTACGGCAAACCTATACGCATGGAACTGGACACTGGTGCAGCCATTTCACTGGTCTCAAAGACTGTGTAAAAAGAAAAGCTACAGCATCTTCCGCTTAAAGCAACAAAAACAGTGCTGAAGACATATGGGAGAAGCTGTGCCCATGCTGGGCACTACTGATGTTAAGGTAGAGCTCAATGGACAGGCTGCTAAATTGCCACTGTTTGTGGTGAGAGCAGGGCCAGCTCCAGACATCAGCCCAGCAAGCAGCTGCTTGGGGCAGCTAACGGTGAGGGGCAGCATGTCTGGGTCTTCGGTGGCAATTCGGCAGCGTGTCCCTCACTCCCTCTCAGAGCGAAGGACCAGCTGCCGAATTGCCAAAGACTGAAGCGGCGGCAGTAGAGCTGCAGATCCTGACTGTGGCTTTTTTTCCTCTCTCCTCTTCTGCTTGAGGCGGAAAAAATCCTGGAGCCAGCCTTGGGTAAGAGGTAATTACCAGGGCCGGCTCCAGGCCACAGCGCACCAAGCGCGTGCTTGGGGTGGCACACTGCAGGGGGAGCTCTGCCGGTTGTTGGGAGGGCGGCAGGTGGCTTTGGTGGAGCTGCCGCAGGCATGGCTGCGGATGGTCTGCTGGTCCCCGCGGCTCCAGTGGACCTCCTGCAGACACGCCTGTGGCAGCTCCACCGGAGCCGCGGGGACCAGCTGACCGTCCGCAGACACGCCTGCAGGAGGTGCACTGGAGCCGTGGGACCGGCAAGCGGCAGAGCGCCCCCCGCGACGTGCCACCATGCTTGGGGCAGCGAAATTGCCAGAGCCGGCCCTGGTAATTACCCAGCCTTAATGGGTAGATCTTGGCTTAGGAAGATCCAGCTGAATTGGGCAGAAATGCACCGAGTGACTAAAGAAGAAACTGGTCTGACCACTATATTAAGGAAACACACTGCTGTTTTTGGAGAGGATCTGCGAAGTATGAAGGGAATCACTATGACACTGAACATTAAACCTGACAGTCAGCCACAATATCTGAAAGCCAGAACTGTGCCATAAGCCATCAGGCTGAAGCAGACCTGGAGTGCCTGGTCACAAATGGAGACCTAATACCAATTGCCCATGGGCTATGGGTAACTCGTATTGTTCCAATAGTGAAGAAAGATGGCTCCCTCCGGATCTGTGGTGATTTTAAAGTCACTGTCAACCCAGTGTTGTTTACAGAGCAGTACCTGCTTCCCCGCATCGATGACCTCTTCTCAGGCCTGGCTGGGGGACAAAAGTTCAGTAAGATTGATCTGAGTCAAGTGTATTTACAGATGCATGTTGATGAAGTCCCAAGAGCCATTGACTATTGTGACACATAAGGGGCTTTATCAATACTGTTGCCTACCCTTTGGAATAATATCTTCTCCCGCGCTGTTCCAGAGGGCCAGATCTTGTGTGGCTTGCCAGGAGTCCAGTGCTATCTGGATGACATCCTGGTCACTGGAAGGAATGAGGAGGATCACCTAAAGAATTTAGAGGCTACCCTACAAAATCTGGAAGGAGTATGGACTAAGAGTCCACAAAGACAAGTGTGAATTCTTCTAGCCCTCTGTTGAATATTTGGGACACATCATTGATGCTACAGGTCTTCGTAAGGCCCCTGCCAAGGTTAGGGCTATTGTGGAGGCTCCCCCCCCTCGAAATGTTAGCCAGCTTCGCTCATTTCTAGGATTATTGAGCTATTATGGAAAGTTCATCTCTGTTAGCCACACTGCTAAAACCACTTCACAAACTCCTTTGGCAGAACAAGGCCTGGAAGTGGACTGAAGCCTGTGATATTGCATTTAACAAAGCTAAGGATGCACTGCTAAAATCTGCAGTTCTGACATACTTTGATCCATCCTTACCCCTACAGTAGCCTGCGATGCATCCCCTTATGGAGTGAGAGCAATCGTGTCACACATTATGCCTTCAGGAGAAGAGAGAGACCTATTACTTTTGCTTCATGAACTCTAAGCAAAGCAGAAACTAACTATGCCCAAGTTGAACATGAGGCATTGGGAATCTTTTTCTAAATTCAGAAGTTTCATCAGTACCGGCTCAGATGGAAGTTTACTCTTCTCACAGACCATAAACCCCTGACTTCAATTTTTGGACCCCGCACAAGCATTCCTCCATTAGCCGCTAGTCATATGCAAAGTTGGGCATTGTTGCTTTCCGCACACACATATGAAATCAAATATCAGAAATCCACTCTGCACAGCAATGCGGATGGTCTCTCAAGGCTGCCTTTGCCAGTCAAACATTAAGATATTGCCCAGAAGGAAATATTTTACTTTGAACAGGTAGAGAATACACCCATCACTGCTACTCAGGTAAAGAGGGCAACTCGAGTTTACCCAGTATTATCCCATGTTATGGACCTGGTGATGCATGGAACATCTCTATGAACTTCTCCGGTCTCACCTGACCTTGTTAACTACATGTCCAAGAGGACGGAGTTATCAATCTAATCTGGTTGTTTGTTGTGGGGGAGATGTCATTATCCCACCACCACTGAGATCACAGATGTTAGACCAGCTCCATTCCGGTCACTGTGGAATAGTGCGCATGATGGAAATTGCACAAAGCTATTTTTGGTGGCCTGGATTGGACAATGCTATTGAAGAGAAGGGAAGAGCTTGTATATCATGTCAGGGTGTGAGGAATGCACCCCAGTGGGCACCCCTACACCCATGGGACTGGCCTGAAAACCCGTGGCAACGTATTCATGTTGACTTCGCTGGCCCGCTTGAAGGAATCATGTTGTTGGTGGTGGTAAACGCCCATTCTAAATGGCCGGAAGTCTCTATAATGCAGTCCACTACTGCAGGGAGTACTATCCAAAAACTATGAGGACTCTTTAGGCATTTCGGTCTGCCAGAACAACTTGTGAGCAACAATGGACCACAGTTCATCTCTCAGGAGCTTTAAAAGTTTATGAAGGCAAAATGGGATACACCACATCACTTCAGCACCATATCCAATCCCTCAGACAGAGATAAACACCTACAAGATCTCTATCAAGCATTCTTAAAACTACAATACCCGCCTGCTGAAGTGAAAAAAAACAAACAGATTGACAGAGCCAGAAGAGTACCCAGAAAGCCACCTACTACAGGACAGGCCCAACAAAGAAAATAACAGAACGCTACTAGCCGTCACCTTCAGCCCCCAACTAAAACCTCTCCAGTGCATCATCAAAGATCTACAACCTATCCTGAAAGAATTCTGAGGAGCTGCTGGGTGAGGAAAGTGGAAGCATGTGACTAGGAGAACCAGGCAGAGGAAAAGACGGGCCAGCGACGGAGAAATAGAACTCAGGAACAGGTTTGCTGGATTGGAAAATGAAGATGGAGCACAGCAGGTGCTCGCTGAAGGAGAGAGGGCGAGGAAAAAGAGGCGAGCGGCTAGTCCTGCAGAAGGAGGGGAGGAGTCAATGGAGGCAACACCCAGTATGAGCCCTAGGAGGATTGCGAGGGCGAGGACAAATCGAGAGGGCTTGCGGCCAGCTGGTGTGGGGGATAGACCAGAGAATCACACTGTCACCAGGAAAAGGCAAGTCTACGTGATTGGAGACTCTTTACTGAGAAGAATAGACAGGCCTGTAACTAGACCTGATCGGGAGAACAGAAGGGTGTGCTGTCTGCCGGGGGCTAAGGTACAGGATGTGGACCTGAGGCTGAAAAGGATCCTAGCGGGAGCGGGAAAGAATCCGTTGATTGTCCTTCATGTGGGAACGAATGATACGGCTAGTCACTCGCTGGAACTGTAATAGAGGACTATGCAGACGGGGAAGACGCTAAGGAAATCGAGGCTCAGTGATCTTCGTGGTTCTGCCGGTTCCTAGAGCGGGGCGACGAAGGACGCGACAAGATGATGATGATAACAGACTGCTCAGGCGGTGCTAATAGGAGGGTTTGGGATGTAGGTCATTGGGAAGCATTTTACGGACAGACGACTGTTCGCATCAGGATGGACTTCATCTAAGCCAGCAGGGAAATAGACTTCTAGGATGGAGCTCGCCCGACCTATAAGAGAAGCTTTAGACTAGGACAGTTTGGGGGAGATGGTTGGGGATGTTCAGGAGATCTCCCCGCGGAATTTAACCTGGAGAGGGAGTAAACAAAGTGAGAAGGGATACCCTAGTGGACCGAGAAATTGACCCAGGGAAAGCCTGGGTTCTAGCTACGGGTTGATGCTGGTGGTAGAAAGTTCGTGCACGACCGGAGGGAAGATTGTCCACTTGATGCAACGCAAAAATTAAAAATGTTGTACCTAATGCGGAGAGCTAGGGAAAATATGGAGAACTGGAGCTACTGGTGCAGAAGTAAACCGGATATTAAGGATAACAGAACCTGGTGGATAAGTACTTCCATACTGGAGTACGGGTACTGAAGGTATGGTGCTGTTAGAAAAGACAGGAAGAAGGCAAAGGTGGGCGGAGTAGCCCGTCGTACAGTCAGTGAGGGGTGAACTGTAAGGAAATAAGAAGTGATGGATCGATAAGACGGAGTCTGTCTGGGTAAACATGACGCTGGGTAAAAAAGCTACTAGAGCTTCCCTGAGATAGTGCTTGGGGTGTGCTGCAGACGCCGGGATCTATTTGATATGGCTCGAGAATCTTATGTCTTTAATGAAGTAAACACTAGGGGAAATGTGTGATTATGGGAGACGTTCAGCTCCCGGATATAGACTGGAAGGACCGGTTGCTGCAAAATAATAGGGGTCAGATTTTCTGGATGTGATAGCAGATGGAATTTCTTCATCAGTAGTTAAGTACCTACGAGAGGGGAATGCCCTTTAGATTTGGTTTTGGATGAGTAGTGAGGCACCTCGAGAAGAAATGGTGGTAGGGGACAATCTTGGTTCGAGTGATCATGAAGCTGCATTCATTTCAAATAGATGGAAGGGATAACAAAACTTAGATCTGCCTGGGATCAAGGGTTTTCGACTTCGAGGGCTAATTTAGAGTTAAGGAAATTAGTTAGGGAAGTGGATTGGACGAGGAACTTGTGGATTTAATGCGGAGACGGCATGATACTTTAAGTCGCAAGCTGCGAATGTCGGAACTGCATCCCAAGAAAGGGAAAATAGACATGGCAGGAGTTGTAGGCCAAGCTGATGAGCAAGCACTCAAGAAGCGGATTGGAAAAGAGAAAGTTACAGGAGTGGAAGAAAGGCGGGATAGCAAGAGAGCTACTTAGTGAGGTAGAACGACGCTGTGTAGAGATAAAAGTGAGGGAAGGGCTAAAAGCCGGTAGAACTGGACTTGCGAAGGGAATCAAAACCAATAGTAAAAGGTTTATCACCACATAAATAAGAAGAAATACAAGAAGAAGAAGTGGGGCCGTATACACTGAGCTGGAGCAGGTTAAGGATAACCTAGGATGGCAATATCTAAATAAGTACTTTGCTCGGCTTTAATAAGACTGAGTGGAGTTTAGGGAGATGAGGGATGCAAACGGGAATGTGGATATGGAGTGGATATTACCGATCTGCAGGTAGAGGTCAAACTGAAGCAGCTTACTGGACACAAATCGAAGGGACCGGACATCTCCACCCGAGGATATAAAGGAACTGGCGCGTAAATGGCGAGCACCGTTAGCGAAGTTTAAGCAAAGCGTAACTCGCGGTTGTGCGTAACGACTGGAAGAATTTGCTAACCGTAGTTCTATTTTTAAGAAAGGGAATAAAGTGAATCCGGACTAATTATAGCCTGTTAGTTGACGTTGCGTAGTGTAAGGTCCTTGGAAAAAAGTTTAAGGGGAAAGTAGTTAAGGACATTGAGGCAAATAGTAATCTGGGACGAAGTTGCAACATGAGTTACTAAAGGTAGATCGTGCAACCCAACCTGATCTCCTTCTTGAGAAGGTGATGGTTACTAGACAAAGGAAATGCGGTAGAATTAATTTACCTCGATTTCGAATAAGGCGTTTGACACGGTTCGCCATGGGGGAATGTTAGTGAAATTGGAAAAGAGGGAAGAATGGAAAGTTGAGGTGGATAAGCGACTGTTAAAGGGTAGACTCCAGCGGTTCGTACTCAAGGTGAAACTGTCAGGCTGGAAGAGGTTACAGCGAGTCCTCCAGGAACGGTTTTGGGACCGATTATTTAACCTATTTTTATTACTGAACTGGGCACAAAGAGCGGAATGTGTTAATAAAGTTTGCAGATGACACGAAGCTGGGGGTATTTGCTAACACGGCAGAAGGGATGGGATACTATTCAGTCGAAGATCTGGACACCTTGTACACTGGAGTAATAGTAATAGGACTGAAATATAGATAGCGAAAAGTGCAAGTCATGACTTAGGGATTAATAAATAAGAATTTTAGATATACGTTGGGGAGCATCAGTTGGAAACGACGGAGGCGGAGAAGGACCTTGGGTAGTAGGTTGATAGCAGGATGACTAATGAGCCGCCAATGTGTATGGCTGTAAAAAAGCAATGCGGTTTTAGGATGCATCGGGACGAGCGTATTTCCAGCAATGAGAGGATGGTGTTGTGCCGTTATACTACGGCGCTGGTGAGACCCCACCTGGAATACATGTGTGCAGTTTCTGGTGTCCATGTTTAAGAAGGATGAATCAAACTGGAACAGGTTCAGAAGACGGGCTACTAGGATGATCCGAGGAATGGAAAATTGCTTATGAAGGAGACCAGAGCTGCTCTTGTTTAGCCTGGCCAAACCGAAGGCTCCGGGGGGATAGCTTGCTCTATATAAATATATCAGCGGGATTAACGTTAGGGAAGGGCGAGAATTATTATAAGTTGTAAGTACTAATGTAGGCACGAGGAGACTGGGTACAACTGGATATTAGAATTTTAGCTTGAAATTAGACAAAGGTTTTTCTAACCATTAAGGGGGAGTGAAGTTCTGGAACAGCCTTCCGAGGAAGTAGTGGGGAAACAAGACGTATCGCTTTAAGACTAAGCTTGATAAGTAATGGAGGGATGTTATGATGGGATAGTTAATTTGGGCAATTGATTTTTGTGGATTATCGCAGATAAGCTGCTGCAATGGTCGTGAGGCGGATGTTGGATGGTGGACTAGTACTGCAGAGAATTCGTTTCTTGGGTGCTGCTGGTGAGTCCTTGCCCACATGCTCAGGGTTTAGCTGGTCGCCATAATTGGGTCGGGAAGAGATTTTCTCCAGGGGGATGGCAGAAGGCTGGAGGTTTTCGCCTCTCTGTCAGCGTGGGGCATGGTCGCTTGCTGTGGAGTCTCCGTGCAGCTTTGAGGTCTTCAAATCTCCCTTTAAAATTATTTGACGATTTCAATAACTCTCAGTCATGGGTTCGGGGATGTGCTTAAATGTTATGGGTGTAGGGTTTTGTTGGCTGCCGCTTCTGTGAGCAGGTCAGACTAGATGTATCATATTGGTCCCATTCTGACCTGATGAGTCTATGATCCTCACTCTCCATAGAAATCTTGGAGAGATGACCAGTCCTTTACAGACAGCCATCCCAACCTGGAACGGCAATACTCACCAGCAAGACACCATACACATAAACTACAGCCCGAGGACTTCTCCTTGCAAATAAAAAGCCAAATGCCAGCTCTGTCCAATCTATTCAGTGACCATCAAGGACCAACCCATAACAATCAGCCCACACGGGGCTCGTTCACACTGTCTACCACGTGATAATGCCATCATGTGCAGGCATATGTCCCCTCCATGTACATTGGCCAACCAGAACGACGTCTCTACCGCAAAAGATAAATGGACAACAATCTGACATCAGGAATCATAACATATTCAAAAACCTGTGGGAGACCCACTTCGACTCTCTACAACCACTCAGTGACAGACTTGAAGGAGGCAATTTTGCAACAAAAAAACTTCAAAAACAGACTCCAAAGAGAGACTGCTTAACTCAAATTAATATGCAAATTAGATACAATTAACTTAGGTTTAAACAGAGACTGGGAATGGTTGGGTCATTACACTAATTTAATCTATTTTCCTGTGTTGAGTTCTCCTCACACCATCTATGGGTCCTCTTGATTATCACTTCAAAGTTTTTTTTCTCCTGCTGCTGCTAGCTCATCTCAATTGACTGGCCTCTTAGTTGGTATGGGTACTTCCACCTTTTCACGTTCTCTGTATGTATAAATATCTCCTGTCTGTGTGTTCCATTCTATGCATCCGAAGAAGTGAACTGTAACCCATGAAAGCTTATGCTGAAATAAATTTGTTAGTCTCTAAGGTGCCACAAGTACTCCTGTTCTTTAAGTGAGTTGACGCCAGGTATGCCCATGGATCCCATGCATGGCTGCAGAGACCAGGTAAGAGCATGAGCCAAAGGGCCACTGGGTACAGTGGCATGGTTTATGTTTGCACACATAGGATTCACAGCACAGCAGTGGCGCATGAACACCATGCGCATGAGATGTGTGTGAGGCCAGTTGCCACAGTGCAGACTCTGAGCTCTGTAGTTTGCCTCATCTCCTGTCCTTAAACACAGTCTGAAAAGACCAGCATTCAGGGCTCTGTGCCGCTTCTGCAACAGTGGCTTGCACAAGGCTTAGCACAACTCAAGGAACTACATGCGTCTTGGCTGCATTAAGGGTGACAAAGCATCAGCTATCACAGGGGAAGCTCTGACCTTAGATCCTGGCTGGGGCCCCAAAGGATTAACCGATTTTCCACAATTCTGAAATGCAGCCATTTGTACAAAACACATCTCCACATCTCCCCACTTTCAGATCATGTTCCTATTGACTATTTGAAGGTATCTTACAGCGTCATTCTGTTTAATGAGTTACAGCTCTAATGAGGATGGCATTGGCTCTGGGGCAATAAACAGCTAAACAAACAAACTTTTGCCTTCTTCAATTCCTGTGCTGAAATACTCCCTCCCTCCTTCACCTACAGTTCTCTGCAGCAAAATCAAATGCAAAAAAGTGAAAGGCAGCACTTGCGGGACAAGTGTGTATCTGCTACTACCACTATCAGGTGGGCCCTATCAATCGACTGCCATTTGGAAGGGCTTTTGATTCTGAGATGCCAAGGCCAGAAGGGACCTTTGTGATCATCTGGTCTGACTTCCCACATAGCACAGGCCAGAGAACTGCCCCATGATAATTCTAAGAGCAGATCTTTTAGAAAAGTATTCAATCTTGATTTAAAAGTTGTCAGTGATGGAGAATCCACCACGACCCAGGGTAAATGGTTCCAATGGTGAATTGCGCTCCCTGTTAAAAATGTACACTTTATTACCAGTCTGAATTTGCCGAGCTGTATAGTGCAGTCTGCTAGACTGAAGAGCCCATAGTTAAATATTTGTTCGCCATGTACTTATAGATAGTAATTGTGTCACCTTAAACCTTCTCTTTATTAACCTAAATGGACAGAGTCTATCACTATAAGGTGTAGTAAGAGGAGGCCCTAAGATATAAACCTTGATATCAGAGGCCTGGTATGAGGCCTAAGGCCTGAACTAAAGTAATGGTTAAGACTTTGCTAACATAAAGCAAAGTTAAGCTGTGAGCCAGAGGCAGGCTCTGCTCACAGAAGCTGGCAAGGAAAGGGCTGATGCTTCAAGAAGATACGTACCTAAAAGGTACAGAACACTAGAAATCAGAACATTCACATACTTGTACATTCCACACAGATAACAAGGAACAGGCCGACCCATCCCAATGACAGGGGCAAAAGGGTAATATGATGGATCGAGTTGTTTTGTTCAAACCAACATGAACAAGGTGAGAGGCGTTACCTTGTTACATAGAGGGGCTGCACCTCAATATGTCAGGAGTGATGTGTAACTTGTTTGTACCTGTGTATAAGAATGCATCCCTGGGGCGATGTCTTTGTCCGGCCTAGGGGGCAGTGGAAAGTCCCGCCACTGACTGAGCCGACTCCATTGACCATGGGTACATATTCGTAGTATGCCCTGAATTAGGCTAAGAAACTTACAGGGAACTATTATTGTATCCAATACGGCAATAAACCTGGCCGACGTGCCTTCTGTACCTTTACTAGACTCTGTGGTCATTGGGGTTCTCTTCAGGTCTGCTGTGTCAGCTATCTGCGCGAGCTGGGGCAGCACACAGAGGAACAACCGCACGCAGCCGAGTGATACCAACAAGGAGAGAGCAGGCACCACACTGGTAGCATCTGACAACACACCTCTTGACAACATAGGCATAGTTTTTTACTCCTTTAATCATTATCATGGCTCTTCTCTGAAACCTCTCCAATTTTACAGCCTTGCTTATGGACTGGAACACAAGTTTAGCGTGGTATACCAATGCACAAGTGAGAGACAAAATAACCTATGACGCTTACTCAAGATTCCTCTGTTATGCATTCCAGGCTCACATTTGCCTGTTACACAGGGAGCTCATGGTATGTCTACAATACCTGCATCTGGCGGGGATCAGTTTATCGCATCTAGTCTAGACATGATAAAATCGACCCAAAAGCCCTCTCCTGTACTCCAGCTCATAGGCAGAGTCGATGGGGGAGAGGCAGCAGTCAACTCACCGCAGTGAAACACACAGTAAGCTCGATCTAAGCATGTTGACTTCAGCTACATATATTCATATAGCTAAAGTTGCTTAACTTAGATCGATTCCACCCCACCCCCACTGTGACCAGGGCCACATCTTTTCCAGAGTCACTGCTTCTCGGGATAAGGTTCCCCCATTCTGTAAGTATGCACTGCATTCTTTGTTCTAGATGTGTACCATACATTTAAGCTGTATTTAAACACATTGTTTGCTTGCAGCCAGTTTACCAAGTAAGCTAAATCACACTGGATCAGCGACCCGTCCTCTTCATTATTTACCATTCCTGCAATTTTTTGGGTCATCTGTAAACTTTATCCCCGATTTTGTTTTCTTCCAGGTCATTGATAAAAAATGTTGACTAGCTTAGGGCCAAGAATTGATCCCCAATGGAAACACACTCACTCGATGACAATTCCCAGTTTACAGTTATATTGAGACCTGTCAGTTAGCCAGTTTTTAATCCATTTAATGTGAACCATGTATATCATTTTTTTTTTTAATCATAGAAGATTAGGGTTGGAAGAGACCTCAGGAGGTCATTGAGTCCAACCTCCTGCTCAAAACAGGATCAACTGCATCTAAATCATCCCAGCCAGGACTTCGTCAAGCTAGGCCTTAAAAACCTCTAAGGATGGAGATTCCACCACTTCCCTAGGTAAACCTAGGTAATCAAGATGTCACATGGTGCCAAGTCAAACACCTTAGAAAAGTCTAACATTACATCAACCTTTATTAAACAAACTTGAAAGATATCAAGGTAGCTTGATTGGATCTATTTTCCATAAACCCATTGATTTGCATTAATTAACCTCCTTTAATTCCTTATTAATCAAGTCTCATATCATTCTTTTGCTCCATTCTCTTGCCCAGCATCCATGTCAGGCTGACCAGCCTATAATTATCAGGATCAATTTTAAAAATTGGCACAACATTAGTGTTCTTCCAGTCCTCTGGAATTTCCCTATTGCTCCACAACTTATTTTAAAAAAAAAATCAATATTAATAGTCCAGCATGCTCCTCAGCCAGCCCTTTTGAAACTCCTGGATGCAAGTTCTACCTGCTGATTTAAAAATGAGTAATGTTAGTAGCTTCTGTTCCACATCCGCCAGAGATACTAGTGAAATGGACAGAGTGTAATTACTATGTGATGAGACTATATCATCTGATCCCACCCCAATACAGAACAGCTATATTTATTAAGCACTTCTGCCATTATTACTGATGATTCAATGGTGTCCGTTAAGTAATGGACCAAGACTAATGCCAGGATGCTTTTTATGGACAATATATTTTAAAACCTCATTGTCCTTAACTCTGCGGCCATAGGTTTCTTGTGTCCCTTGGCTTCCCTATCAGTTTTCTACAATTCTTAACTTCTGATTTATATTCATTACTATCAACTTCCCTTTTCCTCCATTTGTTGTATTTTTTTTAATAGCTGCCCTCACTTCCTCTCTAAACCAGGTCAGCTTTTTTAAGCAGTACAGCCTACTCTCCTTGACTGTGGCTTTTCAGACATCTGCTAACAATGTTCTGAAATGATTCCCTGTTATCGTTCCCATTTTTCTGATTCAATTCATCCTCCCAGCTGATTTGGCTCACAATTGTTTTCAATTTTCTGAATACAGCACTATTAAAGCACCAAGGGTACATATCACTGGTCTGATCATTACTCTGCATGCGCATTATAAATACAATCAAGTCATGGTCACGTGTACCTAAGTTACTGTGAATTTTTAGTTCTCTTTAAAAAGTGCAGCACTGCTGGAAGCTTCTCATGCAGCCCTGCTCTAGCACACCAGGTACTATCTGGCACAGCTGCTCCTTCCAGCCATGGCAGATCTAACCCTAAGTCCTGCCACTTCCCTTTCCAGTCGCTGTAAACCTCTGTCGGTAGCCACTTATGGATTCTCTGGGCGCTGGCAGCAGGGGTCCTCCAGCTGCGGAGTTGACAGGTGGAGGCATCACTTACCACTGCAGCCCCGGCCCTTGCAGTGCTTTCTCTGACTGGCCCAGTTGGAAAGCAGCTGACGAGGTCTCTGCTGCGCTCAGATTGAGGGGTCTCACTGGTCACTTCCCAGCAGTGGGATTTCACCAGTGACAGACACAGAGAATGACATGCGGAGCCTTGGGGCAAAGTCAAACCAGCAGCCCCAAGATGGTTGTGATCGCACTTCCCATCTAGTTAGGTGGGTTATGGGAAATGGGCTTTGTGGGCAGGTGTGGACATCAAGACCACCACCACTGGAAATCCACCGCTGTCACTGGCATGGCCCAACACCTGGACATGAGGGACATTGGGTAGAGGGGGTGGAGCATGCCCTGGTGCTCCTGGGGGCTGTGCTTGTTCTTTAGGCTTCAGGGCTCCCAGCCTGGCACCTTCCACCAGCACTGATTTGGGCTTGTGTTGTCTGCCCCCATCCTCCTCGCTCACTCACTCCCAAATTGAGATGGGGTAAAACCAAACAGAAGCACAGCTGGGGGTGCAGGGATGCCCCTGTTTTCCCCTCACTATCCTGCCCCACCCTGACCCTCCCTTCACCCCCAACACAGGAGGAGCCCTTCCCCGCACTGGAACACTGGCAGCTCGCTGCCAGAGGGAGACCAGGCACATCTCTCGCTTCGGCACCCTTCCTTGCAGACTCCACTCCACTCGCTATGCCTAGGAGAGGTCTTGGAGGTGGCCAAGAAGCGCCACAGCCAGAGGGGGCAGGTTCCTTGGGCAGCTTGAACGTCGGGGACAGAGAGAGACTCAAAGGGACCAACCTGTGCGGTTCTCCCAGCTGCGCTCGGGAGGCCCTGCTTCGCAGCTCTGGCAGGAACCCAGCGTCAGTGGCTGCTTTGCGAAGCCTAGACAAAGGGGAAGGGAGGGATGCCCGGGGGAGTTCTCGGCCTGCCTGCTGCTGCCTCCTCAGGACACGCTGTCACTGTAATCGCAGACACACTCCCCGGGCGTCCAGCCAAGCTTGCTCCTGCTGAGTCCAGCCAGGAAGCGCTGCACAGCTGCTTCTCCTCTAGCTCCGTTTCCAGTATCACACACCCCAATGCAGTTTGGGGATTGTAGTCCGCAAGGAATCGGTGCAGTGCGTTGGAAAGCAACGACACTTGCCAGATAAAAATGGTCTCACGGATCACCTGGGCCATCCATTCTCCCCCACTCTGGGGACTAGTGTGCAGCACTGGTCCCCACAGTGGTCACCAGTGCTTTGTCCAGCAGTTTGACGCAAGCTACTGCTGCGAAACCCTTAGCACATAGCAGCCTGCGTGAATGTTCTCTATTTCTATTGCACTGTGCTCAGCTGCGGTGCTGGCTGCAACCAAACCCAGAGGCAGGCCAAAGCCCAGGGGCTATGCCTGTCTAATAACACCCCTCTGCTTTCAGGGTAGGGTGACCAGGTAGCAAGTGTGGAAAATTCAGGATGCTATTTTTCCAGGGGTGAGGGGTATAGTTGCGTATATAAGCCAAAGACTAAGCCCCTAATAGCGGGACAGTCCCGCTAACACTGGGAGTCTGGTCATCCTGTTCCAGGCGGGAGGCACAAGTTCAGTACAAGGGGGCTTTCTGATGATAAGAGTGCAGCAGAGCAGCACCTGAACTCTGATGAGAGGTCTAATACACCTGAGCTCTGGCATCACTAAAGTGTTTTACCAATCTTTGTTTTCTGTAAATATGCTCCTTAATTCTTATGGCTCTGTAGAGATGGTTGGAGAGACAGGTGAGCAGTAAGGTAACAAAGTTTGCTGAGGACACAAAGCTATTTAGGTTAGGACCAGAGGGAACTGCACAGAACTCCAGGGAAACCTAACTAAGCTAAGGGAATAGACAATATGACAGCAAATGCAATTCATTGTTGGCAAGTGCAAAGTTACACAATTTGGAGCAAGTTAAGCTACTTGATGTCTCTCAGGGGTCCAATTTAACTGCATCAACACAAGAAAGATCTAGGTGTCACTGTAGGACAGCTCAGTGGAGAATGCTGCTCCATGGGCAGGTGCAGTCAAACAAGCTAATGAGATGTTCAGGTTAGCACTGTGGAAATAACTGATTCTTCAATTTGGTGGCTGAACTGAAAAAGAAATGTCTCAAGTAGAATTAAATGTTTTGTTCTACCGAAAACTAAAATGCTTTCTTTTTTGGTTTGCCTCCACTTTAAAATAAAACAAAAAATTCAAAACAAAGTCATTTTGAATAAAAAACCCAAAACATTTTGAAAATGTCCAAATTAAAAAAACATTTCACACATTGTCCCCCATCCACCATCAAGACAATTAGTAGCTTTGACAGGAATTTGAAAAATGTTTCAGCTGACCCAAACCCACATTTTTTGGTGGAAAAAAGTTCTGTTGAAAAATTTCACCCAGCTGTAGTTTGGCTGCATAGGAAATGGGATGGAGAAGAATATGGAGACTATTCTACTACTTTTATATAAAACAATGGTGTGGCCCCATCTGGGTGTGTTACTAAACACCCCATCTCACATAGGATATTGCAGAACTGCTGTTCAGAGAATGGTGATGGAAATGATCCAGGGTCTGGAGAAACTCCCAGGAAGAGAGATTGGAAAGACTGGGCTTGTCACCTTAGAAAGGAGATGAATAAGAGGGGAGACGATAAACACATAAAATAATGCCTTATCTAGAGAAATACATGCAGTGTAGGTGTAGCCAGGTTGGTCCCAGGATATGAGACAGACAAGTGTGTGAGGTAATAGCTTTTATTGGACCAGCTTCTGTTGATGAGAGAGACAAACTTTCAAGATACAGAGCTTCCTCAGGTTACTCAAAACTTGTCTCTCGCCAACAGAAGTTGGTCCAATAAAAGCTATTCCATCACCCATCTGGTCTCAAGAAGGCAGATAAGGAGAAGGTGTTCTCCTTGCCTCATAATACAAGGACAAGAGACACAAACAGGTAAGAAATCCAAAACCGATAAAAGGAATTTCCCCCTCACAGTCTGTAATTAGACTGCAGAACTCACTACTACAGGATGTCATTGAGATAAAGAATTAAGATTTAAAAATGGATTGGTTATTTATAAGATATCAAGAACATCCATAGCTGTCATAATTAGTGACAACACAAACTTTGGACAGGGTAATTAAACCTCATGCTTTAGGACTTAACCCCTTCTCTATTAGAGGCCAGGATGAGACCTAATGGGGGCGGGGGGGTGTCAGGTTTTCCCACATCTGCTACTGTGCAGGATTCTCTCTTTCCTCTGCAGCATCTCATGGCAACCCCAGGATACCCAGCTTGGCGGAACTTGGCTTGGAGACAGCCTAGGAATTCTTATGTTTGGCAAAATAATGGAATAGCTAAAAGTCTGTGGAGAGTAATTGCCAGGATCATTCTCCTGTCCTTTTTTGGAGATCAGTACTGCATTCATGTTTCTCTTCCTATCCCAGGGTTTTCCTAGACTTCTCAAAAACATCTTTCACTGTTTCTTCATGCTCTAGAGGCCAAAGCTCATGTTCAGGGTAACCTTACCAAAGTCAGGGGTGTTACAGCAGAGATGAGTTTGGCATCAGGCATTGTGAAGGGGTTCTATTCATTGCAAGTGCACTTCCTTGGGCTAGGTGTGGGAATTAGCTCTTGCCTCCATCTGAGACCCTCTTCCATCAGTTACTCATGCTATGGCCCCCTTTCTATCTTTTCCCATGACTCAAGGTACCCCCTTTTTGTGATTCAGCCCCCTGGCCAGTTCACCATGTGATCCCTCCGCCTTCAAGGGTAACAGAGTTCCCCTTGCCTTCTCAGTCTTCTGTTCCAACTCCAGGTCCTATGGCAGCACCTAGTAGGGGAATCTAAGCCCACCAGGCTCCAGCCCAGGTGGTCTAAGACTAGCTACATAGGTCTGCTCAGTCTCAGGCCATGTTGTTGTTTCCCTGGGTTCCTCCTCACTTCCCCTCTAGCTCCTGGTTTACCACTACAGCTTCCTCCTCTTCCCATGGCTACTTCATCTCTTTGGGCCTCTTGTACAACTCCCTAGTCCCAGCAGGGCCAATTCTCCCTCTACAGCACAGCACCTCCTTGTCCCAAGTCATCTCCCCTTCCCTAGGTGGAACCCACACACACCCCATCCCATGGCACCGAGACCACTTAGAGAGAGATTAATGAGTCTGCTCTAGCCTTAGCTAAGAACCATATAGCTTTTAGCTCATACAGTAGAGGCTCATATACTAAGCTGCAGAGGTCTCAGGTTCAAGTCCACCTGCCAAAAAAAAAACAAAGGAAACAACTGCAAACCTCATCCTTATGCTCCTTTCCTGGCTTTAAAATCCTATCCCAGCTGCAATTTATCTGCCATTAGGTGCTATCAATCCCTGGTTCCCCTCCCAGTGCAGGGTCTAAGGTAAATTGGCTCCTCCTGACCCACATTAACCTGCTCAGGGCTTGTGTGGGGTGGACACCCCATCCCAGGTGTCATGTACTCCATACCTTTCTACGGTCAATATTTTCTGACTGTTCCTCCTTCTCCATTTCTAGGCTATTGATAACTGTGTTTACAAAGTCTTCCTTACTTTCTGCTGAAGAGTGATGCACTTAATTGCTCATCATGTAGGCTGAGTTCCCTGTATAATCCAACTTTTTAAGTGCAAATGGAGATCTGGTTGGAAGGGCTGGCCAGAGTGGGACGGTGTGTGAAGGAGTTGTGGAGGTCTGGCTGGAGTAGGGGTGGCAAGGGGCCTGGCTCTGGGGGCCTAGCCAGAGTGACAGGGGGTGAGGGGCCTGAGTGTGGGGATCTAGCTGGAGCATGGGGGGCAGCTGTGGGGGGCTGGCCTGAGTAGGGAGAAGGGGGAGGGTTACCACCTTTGAAATGCAAAAAAGCCAGCACCCTTCCCACAAGGCAAGCCTGGAACAACCCCAAACACAAAGCAACTCCACAACCTTCCCCCCCAGCCACTTATAGTATCTAGAGAGTTTACACAGAGATAAGATTGATTAATATCCCACATATGTGACTCAAACCCTCTCTCACACTTGCATGGTGCACTTGTGAGTTGGTGGGCAGGCAGCTGCTGTATTTTCAAGAGTTTTGATCTGTTATTGCTTACATTGAGGAAGTGGGAAAACTGCAGCATCTTTAGCTGGTGTGACAAAGTTCCTCCTCTATCTTGGTGGGTCCTGCGCTTATTGGCAGATTTGTTCACCTCAGTGATCTTCCCCTCTTGTGGAACCCACAGTCTGGGTCAGCTCCTCCTGTGTCTGATGAGGAGTTGGGAGGTTTGGGGGGAAACCCAGGCCCACCCTCTACTCCAGGTTCCAGCCCAGGGCCCTGTGGATCACAGCTGTCTATAGTGCCTCCTGTAACAGCTGCATGACAGCTACAACTCCCTGAGCTACTTCCCCCCTCCTCCAAACAACTTCTTTATCCTCACCACAGGACCTTCCTCCTGGTGTCTGATAACACTTGTCCTCCTCAATCCTTCACTCTCAGCTTCTTGCTCCTCCCACACACTCCTTCTCCTCTAGCTCCTCACTGGAGTGAGCTCCTTTTTAAACCCAGGTGCCCTGATTAGCCTGCCTTGATTGGCTGCAGGTGTTTTAATTAAAGTAGCTATCTCTACTGGCTTCTAGAAAGATCTTAACTGGCTCCAGGTGCCTTGATTAACCTGGAGCAACTGCCATTTGGTTACCAGAGTCCTAGGGATTTGTTTAGCCTGGGGCTAACATACCTGTGAGGGGACAGACCCTTGCTTCTCCTGGGGCCAGGAGTAGCTCCTCTCCCTTCAACCGCTCTGCTGTGGAGGAAAGAGGGAGAGGGCTGCTGCTGCTGTTGCTGCTGTTCCTGCTGGGGGCGCTGGGCCCTCGGCTGGGAGCTGGGCCCTCGCTCGCTGCTGTCTGCGTTCCTGCTTCTGCTGCTCCCCTGGCTGGGCTAACGACACCACCCACCCCTCTCCTGCTATCAGCTGGCTGGCTTAGGTCCCCCCCCCCCCCACCCGTTCTGCTTTATTCCACCTACAGCCCTTGAGGGGCGGGGGGCTGCTGGCCTGCTTCCCAAGGGAGGGGGAGAGTGAGGACCCCGCTCTTGTTGCTGAGGCACTTCGTGACGGGGTCCCTGCCTGGACACCAGACCACACACCTGGAGCTGCTGGGGCTGCATGTGGCAGTTGCTGGCGAGCTGTTGGAGCCGGAGGAGGTGAAGGAGGAGGAGGAGGAGACCGCCCGCTGTTGGAGACCACGTGAAGACCACTGTGGAGGGGGTATTCTGACACAGTCCTTTTATCACTCGTGCATCTTGTTTGGTGGGGTTTGGACTGAGTCTCGCTGGGACACGAGGCCGGTGTGAGCGGGAGCCTGCCCCGGATCACCTCTGTGTTCCCATTTCGCCCCACCACCATCGATTGCCACCTCCCACCACCCCTGCTGGCTGGTTTTCCTTCGCCTTTGGACTCCTGCCTCTGGGACTGAGCTGCTCCGCCTGATCCACCACGACGCCACATGCCATCATTAGGCCTGCAGCAGCAGCGCTATAATATAATTGACCTTTCGCACAAGGCCGTGGCGCACACACCTCCCCTCTCCCCATGACCGCCCCCTTTCCTTTTTGTCCGCCCCAGCCTATTTCCCTCTGTGGCCTGCTGTTTTGCCCCAGCCACTGACATGCTATCCCCGTGGTACCTCTGCCCCGACCCACCGTCTCCAGCTAGCCCTTCTCCCCCCACCCTGTGCCTCCCCCCTGCCCTGAATGGTCACCTCCCGTCGTGCGCCTACCGCCCCTCCCATGCGCTTGTGCCCTTCCCCGTTTGAGTTTTCCCTGTCAACATGCAACCCCACCGCCTCTGCCATATATTCAGTAAGGGCGAGAACCAGCCTACACAATGATCCAGATAGATGTTGAGGCCTTGACACCACTCCAAGCAAGATGCTGTTAACTGGAGGCATACGAGGCTCTTGGTACAACCTCGCTTTCTGCGTCGTCGTGAGCCTGCAGAACGTCACCACAAGTGATCTCACTCCCCCACTCCCTACGTCACTTCGCGACATGCTTCACCTTTTACTCGCAACGGCCCTTGAAACCTTAGCTTGTCATCGCCTAAAGGTCACAAGCGCTGCCTGTTCTCCTACGAATACTAGCTCGATATCCCATATTAAGTGCCTTCCTTGATTCTGGGCCATCCTCACCTGCCTGCAGTAGCGGGGAGGGGTGGTCGCCTCCTCTCTTCCCCCCCGCCGTGTTTGATCCCCCTAATACCGCTCCGTTATGGCGGAGGACGCGGCGGGGGAGGACCCATCAGCGATCCCACTGCCCCTCCTCCACTACCCCTGTCCACTGCCCTAGCACCTCACCATCACCGCCGCACCTGCCGTACCACCTACCGGACCCTGCTGGAGCACTGGCAGCGGCGAGTACCAGGGTGAACGTCGCGCTGCTGGCACCGAGTCACTCCCACCTTCCGATTCGGGGGGAGCTCCCACCGGTAGGAAGGTCGGGGTGGGAAGAAGGGTAAGGGCCCCGCTAAAAGGCCAGGCCCTCCCATGGCGGAACTGCCCCCACTGCCAGCAGCCGCTCGGCTGCGGCAGTCCTCCCCCGCTATTCCCTCCACGCTCTGCGGTGTCCTCCCCACGGCCCCCAAGGCATAACGCCCAGGTGGCGGCGGCCCCCCGCCTGCCCCAGCTCCTCCAACCAACCGCTCCACCACCATCTACACGGCCGGGGACCCTTTCCCACCTTGGACCAGAGAAGCACGCGTCCGTTGCTCCTGGTGCCCGCCTCGCCCCAACGTGGAGACCTACGTGCGGGCGTTGGCGAGGGTGTGGGGCCCACGGCCATCGTGGCGGCCTCCAAAATGTACGGGAAGGTGGTGCTTCTTCCTCGCATCGGAGGCCGCCGCACCAGGAGGCGGTAGAGAGGGGCCTTAGCGGTAGGGGGCGTGTTCGTCCCCTGGAGCCGTTGGAAGACCTGGGGTCCGCTTGGTCCTGACCTCACGTCCCCTTTCCTGCCCAATGCCGCCCTGTTGCCCGCCCTTTCTGCCCTGGGGCGCCCCACCCCGTCATCAGCCCTCTCCCCTTGGGCTGCAAGGACCCCGCCCAACGTCTCTACGTCGTTCCCGCGCGCAAGTGCAGCTTCAACTGCCGCCGGCGGCGCGTGGCGGGGAGGCGCTCGAGGGGTCCTTTCTGGTCCCCACACCAGGGGCCACTACCGGGTGCACTATTCAACGGGGGAGGCCCGGTGCTACCTCTGCCGGGCGATGGGGCACATCCGGAGGGATTGCCCCTTGGCCCGGCACGGAGGAGCGTCCGGGACCCCTGAGCCCCGGCACGGTGCCGGCCCTGTCATCGCCGCACCCCTGGCGCCAGGCACCCGAAGCTGCCCTCCTCCTCCTTCTCGGTCCATCAGCTGTAGAGGAGGGTGCAGCGGGGATACCGCCGGCGTGGGAGAAGGGCTGTCCCCAGGGGAATCTTCCCTCACTTCTGCCGTCCCACCACTGCCCTCCTGGAGTCCCTGAGCCATTGCCCTTGCCCCCCGATCCGACCCCTGTTAGCCAGCCCCCGGATGATGCCATGGAGGGCTGGTCCTTAGTGCAGGGGAAGCGGGGCAAGCGGAAGGCTCGAGTCTCGTTAAAACCCTGCAGATTCGGAGGCCCCCGGAAGAGCAGGAAGGGGGGCGCCGATGACCGAGCCTTCCGCCTTGCCCCCATGACTCGCCCACTTTGTGGTGCCGGCTGGGGACATCGTGGCAAGCACCGGAGGGTAACCGCCCCTCCTCGGGTCCCTTCCCGTGGAAGCCCCCAAGGGAGCCTCTCTCACCCCCTCCCCACTCAAACGTCACTCTGCGAGTGCCGAGGTGGGTGTCACCTCGGGTGCTAGCAGAGGAGGGCCCTGGGGTGGTGGAGGGCGATCTCCCTTCCATCTTTGAGGAGATCGAGGCCCTGGGTCTGACCCCAGTCACGCAGGGGGAGGACGACCCCTGCCAGCGGGCCTCGAATCTGGGCGACTCACCACGCCGGTCCCCCCTGTCCCCGAGTTCTTTCCCCTTACCGGCTGTCTTCTGCTCCACCTCTGAGGGTCCCCTGGATCTCCTCCATCGACCCGGCTGCGGGTGGCCCTGTTGCTGGCCAGCCGAGCCCATTAAGGCGACGGCCAGTGCCCCGCTGCCGGGACCAGTTTCCCCAGGGGGTATCCTTCTTGGTGTGGAGAACCCGCCCTCTTTCCTAGGCGGGGACCCCAATTGACAAACATCTATCTCCAAATGCCGAGGCTGCCACGTGCCACATCTGGCTGCGCCCCGCATCATTAGGGGTCGCCCTTACCCACTCCCAGATCCCTGAGCCTGACCAGAAAGGAGCCACCGTCCAGTGGCTCACCTATAGGGGCTCAGGATCCCCGTCTCGGCCCCCTTCCCAGATTCTCTCCCTGATCCCCGCCCTAACTCCTGTTAGCCCTGTCCTTGTCCCCCACCTCCTGTGATGCCAGTGCCGCCCCTGGGAATGCCCCCCAGGGTGCGGCCCGCAGGTTTTTTCCTTTCCCCGACCCACCAGGGCTGCTGTTCTCCTTCCGCCACCCCTTGTTGAACCGGGGAGCGGGCGGGTCGCGTGGCGTCGCCCATCGACGCCACGTCGGGGTTCTGCCCCCTGCCTGCCCGCCTCGGTGGGCCACGGGGCTGTGACGGGGGCCCCCACTGGGGGACAGTCATCGGTCGGTGACCCCGCCCCCCAGCGCTGAGGAGGACTGCGGGAGTTCCCGACGACGTCCGTGGCTCCCGTAACAAAGTCCATCTTGCGCTCCAGCGCTGGGGATTTCCATCAGGTCCTCCGGCCGCGAGGGCCCTCATGGGGAGGGTAAGAGGACCGGGAAAGCAGGCCGCCGCGGCCTACCAGCGGGTCGCCTCTTCCGTGACTCGTTAGTCACCTATGGGGTAGGTCACGGATTGCTGCGCGGCCTGCCGGAGGCTGTGGGCGTGTCCTGCTGGCGA
>NC_133784.1:19050102-19051505 GCF_003597395.2 Chelonoidis abingdonii
CCTGGCTGGGATGATTTAGTTGGGAACTGGTCCTGCTTTGAGCAGGGGGTTGGACTGGGTGACCTCCTGAGGTCCCTTCCAACCCTGATATTCTATGATTAGCAAATCCCAAAGCAAGAGCTGAGATCAAATGAAATGGGCAAGACCACTAGCTGGAACCTTTTATATCCTCCAAAGGGTCAAAACGTATGGGTGACGTTAGTGGAAGGTAATGACAGCATCATGTCAGTGGAACCATTGCGTATCAGTAGAGAGCAGAGGCCAGTGATTTAATAACCACCAGGTTTGGAGAGTGACTTATGCTGTGTTTGTATAATGCAAGTGCCTACTCACTGCAAACGAGTCTAGTGCAGCACCTAGACATTGCTTTAGCTCCCTCAAAGCCCAAATCTGCAGCTCTACTGAGATCAGTGCCTATGGCTCTCAGATCTGCCAATATCTTCTGTTATGCTTCTCCTTGTCAATCAGTCATTTCTGTAGCCCTTCCCATGATTTATTAGGGAAGTAATTTACATTCTTGCCATCCCCTTTTCCCTCTCTTGTCATGTATTTTATTGGCAATTGCCTTCACATTGATTTGTGGCTGTGTTTCACAATTGTCATTTGCGGTATTTGCCAACCTTAAACTTTCAAAAAGCATGAGGCAGTCCCCCAAAATATTGAGATTGTCTTGAAATCATATTTTTTGTTCTTTATTTGCCTCATTGCAACCGTCAGGGCTAGAAACACCCTGTCTTTTAACATCGGTGAGGAGTTGCATGGAATCACTTGCCTCTGGGAGCTGGCGCTTTAGGGCCAGTCCCAGCAGAACGGGTGGCCTGCCTGGGTGCTGCCTTGGGGGGCTCTGCACAGGCCTACATGGATGCTGTGTGTGTGCTGGAGGCTCATCTGAACTGCCTGGCTGCTAAGGGAAGAGCTGCCCAGCTCAGTGTCAGCCCCTCCTGGCCCCTGGTTCTGCGCTGAGCAGCAGGGTGACTAAGGCCCTGCTGAGCGTTCTCTCCCCAGGGCCTACGCCGTAGAACTACATCCCCCAACATACCTCCGACTCCCCAGCGGAGGAGCCAGAGTCCGTGCGTGACCTGCCAGGCACTCTGGGAACTGTAGTCCGCCAACCGCCCTCGCATCGCGGCCGCGGCCGTGCAGTGCATGCCAGGAGTGGTAGTGCGGCGGCGCGCCCGGACTCTGTGTCCCATGGTGCCGTTAGGCGGCGCCTCTCCAGAAGTTCCGGTTTCGTCTCGGCGCTGCAGCAGGCCCGGGGCGGCGGTTCCGTTGGTGTCTGAGGTAAGGGGGCGCCCGGTTTGCTGTGGGTGTTGGCTAGGGCGGGAGCCGCAAGACCCTCCCCACCCACCCCCAGGGCAGGCGGGGGCGAGCGGCACCGATCCGCTCCGGCTCCCCGCGCAGGC
>NC_133784.1:19051923-19072592 GCF_003597395.2 Chelonoidis abingdonii
CGGGGGTTGGGGGAGGCGGGCATGTGGGCTCCCGCTTGTGGGGTGTGTGTGTGCGCGCATGTATGGGCTTCCTCGTGGTTGGGGTGCTCAGAGTGGGAGCGTCACGCACACAGGCTCCTGGAAGGGGACAGGGGCACTAGATTATGTGGGTTCTGAACTGGGGATATGTGTGGTTGGTTATGCAAGTTTTCAGGGGGTCTCTGTGTGTGTGGTGGGGTTGCCCTTCAGGTCTCATTGGGGGAGGGTTCATAGTGGAGCGATGGGAGGTTAATCATCATGGGCCTTGATGAGGGCTCATGTGTGTGGGGCTTTACTGGGGATTAGCCATGGAGAGGCACTCTTGTTTGAGGTGTAGTTGTGATGTGTATGGAAGTATGGCTGTGGGGGGGAGGGGGGTCAGGTCGCAGGATTTTCCTGCTTGTGACATTTTGCGGGGGAGACATCAGTCTTTGGGTTGGGATGGGCATTCAGGTCATGGGGGTAGCCTGCAGGATTCTGGTTTGGGGAACTGGGTGGGACTTGAGGAGTCTGTCAAGAGAGTGCTCAGCTTCAAGGGAGTTTGGTAATACAGGGTTCTGGCTAGGAATGTGCCATTTTTGGGGAGGCAGCTGGCCATGGGGGATTCCAGCTGCTTTTGATGGAGGTGAGATGATTACAGAGTTTGCAGTGGGCTTAAAGGGGTTCTCCCTGTGTGGGGTTCCTAGTCAGGGTGCTGTATGGTAAATTGCTGTGGAGCTGGAATGTTTCAGTTTATAGCCCTGGAGGTGTTGGATCTGGAGACGGCATAGATAATTATTAAGGGTTGAGTGAAGAAAACATTAGGGTGTATTAGCGCGTGAGGGCTTGCAGTGAAGCTGGATTGTGGCCCTGCTGGCTCAGTGTCTGTTGCCAGGCCAATTGGAATGTGTATGGATAAGATTTAATGCCTATTGTATGATACCATATAATACTGGTGTTTCTGCAGTCTAACATTCATATTTATAATAATTGCTAATATAGGTGTAAAGCTTGTATCTTAGGTTATATAAAACTTGTGTATTGTTTTTGGAATGGCATGCAACCATAGTCCTGGGGTGTCAGACTTTCAGTCTGCTTGATAAACTTCTGTAATAGATTAACACTGCAGAAATTAAGTTTCATTCTGGTTTTTGTAGGTATGAAAATAGACTTTTGAATGTAACCTGAGTTTCAGATTAACACAGCATTTCAATGGTCTGTAGATGCATTGAGCTGCCTTGTCTACTGTCAGTACCCATGAGTTCACATAATTGAGATGTGCAATTGCTTTAATAATTTGGACACATGGTGCAATTGTGTACATATCAGATAATTGCACCATGCAGATGGCCAAATGATGAGTGGAAAGGACTGGGACTGAAAGAGTACAGTATTTTCTCTCCTGAACAGTGCTGAATACAGCAGTAATTTTATAAATAGTTTAATGCATCATTCGACACTGGATCCTTGTACAAACTTATTGTCAGTAGTGACATATCCTCTATGAATATGGGGAAGAATTTGAGTCTAACTCTGTAGCCCCAGCGCCTAGGAATAAATTGTAACACATGATGCATATGTACTGGGGGGAGAGTTAAACTTGTGTTCACAAAAAATTCTGCTTTTTTTGACTCTTGAGTAACTAACTGCAACTGTTAGTTTCTTTTAATGTAGTTATATATGTAGAACCTTATTGAAATGGGGTGGTGTAATAGACATTTGAAATTGAGGAGATTAAGTTGTAGTTTGAAAAACCTCATTCTGAAACTTTTCTCAGAATTCCAAACCAATATTTATACTGCCTCCCTTACTATTGGGAGGACATTGCTAATTGTTTCATGAAACAAACATGCATCTTGTTTGTAGGTTAATTAAGTCTGTTCTGTACAGCCGTGTAACCTGCAGTTACACTTTTATTCTGTCAACAATGCAAGGGGATCTCTGTCTGGTCTTGTGAGTTTGTATTTGGATCTGTGGCCTGTATAGTCAAGTCAGACTATTACCCTTTTTGGTGGAGCAGAAGTGATGTCTGTAGTTAAGGTTTTTATCATTTGTTATGGTACTACACCTAGGGCCTGATCAAGATCAGGGCTCTGTTTTGTTAGGTACTGTACAGACATACATGAAGAGACAGTCTCTACCGCAAAGAGCTTGCCATCTTTAAAAGAGAAATTGGGCAAAGGGTCAGTGTGAACATAATCTGGACTGTGGAAAAAGTTGATCTGGTCTCTTATTAGGACAGCATCATCTTTGAACAGTATTGGGACAGTGAATGGGATCAAGTGAGGTATTAAGCCCAATATAATTTTCTAAATGGGGGACCAAAAAATGGAGGGTAATATAGATGATATGGTTTCTGCCCCCATACTGGAGGATGGTGAAGGCTGTTTTCTAGCTTTTTGTTAGTGGATCATGTCAACAGTGTTGGGAGCTCTAGCTTAGATTGCTCTCTTTTTATCCTTCTTGAGCATAAAGTCTATTACAAGATCTGAAAAGCAAGTGGGAAATCATTGGTTCACTGTCAGACTGGGAGGATGGAGATATACCTATCTCATAGAACTGGATGGGACCTTGAAGGGTCATCGAGTCCAGCCATCTGCCTTCACTAGCTTCACCAAGCACTGATTTTTGCCCCAAATCTCTCAGTGGCCCCCTCATGGATTGACCTTACAACCCTGGGTTTAGCAGGCCAATGGTCAAACCACTGAGCTATCCTTCCCCCTTAATGTATCTAGTGGGGTCCTGCAGGGGTCTGTCCTGGATTCAATACTATTCAATATTTTCATGAATGATTCAGATAATGGACTGAAGAGTGTGTTTATAAAATTTGCGGATGACACCAAGGTGGTAGGGGTTGCAAGTATCTTACCCTGACAAATTGGAGAATTGGTCTGAAATCAACAAGATGAAATTCGGTAAAGACAGGTACAAAGTACAGGTGAGCTATTTCTACACTACAGACCTTACAGCTGCACCACTGTGTAGCTGCTCTCTGCCAGCAGGAGAGTGCTCTCTCTCCGGCATGATTGCATCACCCCTAATGAGTGGCAGTAGCTATGTTGGCGGGAGAGTGTCTCCTGCTAACATAGCACTGACCACACAAACACTTCTGTCAGTGAAACTTTTGTCAGTCAAGGGTGTGTTTTTTTTTCACACCCTTGACTGACAAAAGTTTTGCTGTAAAAGTGCTAGTGTAGACAAAGTGTTAGGAAGAAAATATCAAATGCACAGCTACAAAATGGGTAGTAACTGGATAGGCAGTACTACTGCAGAAACGGATTGGGGTTATAATGAATCACGAGTGAACATTAACCTTTTTTGTAATTACATCACTTGGTTGGCACATGTCATTCTGAGGAGTTGTGACCCTTCCTGGGAGTACCCATAGTTGTGAGGCACCTTGCTACCACCTACACTTAGGGCTGGGGGGGGGGGGGGGGGATATGGGATCGAGCTAAGCTACGCAACTTCAGCTATGCTATTTGTGTAGCTGAAGTCGAAGTATCTTGGTTCGACTTACCTGGCCGTCCTCACGGGGGCTAGTTGACTGCCACGGCTCCCCCCATCGACACTGCTTACTCCTCTTGCCGAGGTGGAGTATGGGCGTTGATTCACGGGTCGATTTATTGCATCCAGATGAGACACGATAAATTGATCCCCGATAGATCGACTACTACCCGCTGGATAGGCATACCCTTTGTGTGAGGAAGCCTTGCCGTAGCCTGCCGGGGATCAGCTCCCCAACTCCTCCAGCAATGGGTGCATCTCCCTGCAGTATTTACTGATTCACTGCTTCCAAAGAAGCAATATTTCCCAGCTTAGCGTATGGCTACACTGGCACTTTACAGTGCTGCAACTTTCGCGCTCAGGGGTGTGAAAAAACACCCCCCTGAGCGCTGCAAGATACAACACTGTAAAGCCTCAGTGTAATCAGCGCTGCACGCTACACCCGTAGAGGATGTGGTTTACATGCAGCACTGGGAGAGCTCTCTCCCAGCACTGGCGCTCTGACCACGCTGCGCTTCGAAATTTCAAGTGTAGCCATACCCTTAACAGTTTTACCTTAGATCACTGCTCCACTTAACTCACAGCACTTAGATCTATTTATAGTGAAATCAAGGGTATGTTTATTTAATGAAGCATAGAGATTCAAGTAATAGTGAATAGAAGTATTCAACAGGTTATGTGTAAAATAAGGCTGTGAAGCGATTGAAAGGGTTAACCATGTGATTAAACAATATTACAGTACTATTATATAAATATTTTTGGATGTTTTCCACTTTTTCAAATATATTAATTTCAATTACAACACTAAATACGAAATGTACAGTGTCACTTTATTTTCAATTATAAATATTTGCACTGTAAAAATGAAATAGTATTTTTCAATTCACTTAATACAAGTACTGTAGTGCAATCTCTTTATCATGAAAGTTGCACTTACAAATGTAGAATTATATACAAAAAATAACTGCATTCAAAAATAAAACAATGTTGAACTTTAGTGCCTACAAGTCCACTCAGTCCTACTTTCTGTTCAGCCAATCAAGTTTGTTTACAGTTGCAGGAGATAATGCTACCTGCTTCTTGTTTACAGTGTCACCTGAAAGTGAGAACAAGTGTTCACATGGCACTGTTGTAGCTGACTGTCATAAACAAATAGTTAAGTGTTAATGCCTCTTTTACCTGTAAAGGGTTAAGAAGCTCAGTAAACCTGGCTGACACCTGACCAGAGGACCAATAAGGGGACAAGATACTTTCAAATCTTGGGTGGAGAGAAGTCTTTTGTTTGTTGCTCTTTGTTTTGGGTTTGTTCGCTCTTTGGGACTAAGAGGGACCAAACAATCCAGGCTCTCCAAATCTTTTCTTGAATCAGTCTTCATGTTTCAAAATTGTATAGTAATAGCCAGGCAAGGTGGATTAGTTTTATTTTGTTTTTTCTCAACTTGTAAATGTCCCTTTTTTTGCTGAGAGATTTCTTTGCTTGCTGTTAACTTTGAACCTAAGGCTAGAGGGGTTCTCTGGCTTTATGAATCTGATTACCCTGTTAAAGTATTTTTCATCCTGATTTACAGAGATGATATTTTTTTTTCTTCTTTAATTAAAAGCTTTTTCTTTTAAAGAACCTGATTGAATTTTTCCTTGTTTTAAGAAGATCCAAGGGGATTGGATCTGGACTCACCAGGGATTTGATGGGGGGAAGGAGGAGCGATGGTTAATTTCGTCCTTGTTTAAGATCCAAGGGTTTTGATCTGTGTTCACCAGGGACTGTGAAGCTCTTAAGCTGCCCAGGGAGGAGAAGGTTTGGGGGGGACAAGAAGTAATCCAGGACCACTGAAATTCTGGGAATGGTGGCAGAGGTACCAGATCTACGCTAGTAATTAAGCTTTAGAAGTGTCCAATGCAAGGTTCCCACATTTGTACCCTGAAGTTCAGAGTGGGGGAAGGAAACCTTGAACTGACTGTGCAAGAATTTACGGCCAGGAGTGGCTGAAGATTCATATGTCCCTGGTCATGCCTCAACACCATTTCAGAGGACTTGTGGTTCCCCCCCATTTCTAATGATGGTTTCCGAGTCAATAACAGTCCAAAGCAGTGCAGCATCAATCGCATGTTATTCTTCATCTGAGTTCAGATGCCACTTAGCAGAAAGAAGATTGATATTCGTTGTTGATGATTTGGGTTCTGTAGTTTCCCCCAATTCTTGGGTGTTGCTCTTTTAAGACTTCTGAAAGCATGCATCCACACCCCATCCTCATTCAGATTTTGGAAGGCACTTTCAGATTCTTAAATCTTTAGTCCGAGTGCTGTAAACTATCTTTAGAAAATCCACATTGGTATCTTCTTCACGTTTGTATCAAATCGTGCAGTGAAAGTGTTCTTAAATATGACAAGATGCTGGGTCATCATCCTAGACTGCTATTACCATACATGAGCAGAATGTGGGTGAAGAGACGAGCAGGAGACATTACAATTCTCCCCCAAGGAGTTCAGTCACAAATTTAATTAATGCATTATTTTTTTTAAAGAGTATCATCAGCATGGAAGCATCTCCTCTGGAATCGTGGCCAAAGGATGAAAGTGCATACAAATGTTCAGCATATCTGACACGTAAATACCTTGCAATGCCAGCTACAAAAGTGCCATACAAATGCCTATTCTCACTTTCTGGTGATATTGTGAAAAAGAAGTGGGCAGTATTATCTCCTGTAAATGTAAACAAATTTGTTTCTCCATGATTGGCTGAACAAGAAGTAGGACTGAGTGGATTTGTGGGCTCTGATGTTTTACATTGTTTTGTTTTTGAGTGCAGTTATGTAACAAAAAATCTACCTTTCTAAGTTGCGCTTTCAGGATAGAGATTGCACTATAGTACTTGTATGAGGTGAATGGAAAAATACAATTTCTTTTATTTATCATTTTTACAGTGAAAATATTTGTAATAAAAATATAAAGTGAGTACTGTACACATTGTATTTTGTTGTAAGTTAAATCAATATATTTGAAAATGTAGAAAAACAGCCAAAATATTTAATAAATTTCAACTGGTATTCTATTGTTTATCAGTGCAATTAAAACTGCAATTAATCACAATTAATTTTTTTAATTGTGATCAGTGTTCCCTGTAATTTTTTATGCGCATGTGCGGAATGAATTTTATATGCACCAATAAGGAGGTGATGTTTGATGGGGGTGGTTCTAAGGGCTTCGTAGTGTGAGAGAGGACTCTGGTCTGGGGCAGAGGGTTGCGGTGCAGGGGGGCTCTGGCTGGGGGTGTGGGCTTTGGGGTGGGGCTAGGGATGAGGGGTTCAGATTTTAGGATGCAGGAGGGGGCTCAGGGCTGGGGCATAGCCTCTCTCACCACAGCAGCTTGGGGCTGGGACAGGGGAGAGGTGCTTCTCCATGGCTGCTGCAACTTCTGCTCGGCTGGGGGAGGGGCTCCTCTCCCAAGCTGTGGCGCCCCGCGGCAGCTATAGTGGGGTTGCGGGAGAGGCACCTCTCCCTGGCTGTGACAGCTCTGGCTCTACCGGGCTGGGGGAAGGGAGCTTCTCCAAAGCTGTGGCAGCTCTGGTGGGGCTGGGCTGGGCGGGAGGAGGGGTGTCTCCCCCTGCCTGTGTGGCCCTTGATTGCCTGCTGCGCAGTCACGCAACTTACAGGAAACTTAGATCGTGATTAATTCTTTTGAGTTAATTGCGTGAGTTAACTGCAATTAATCAACAGCCTTAGTGTAAAATAAAATTATAACATGCATTCTAGAGCGTAGACTTCATTAATAAAATAACCTCGTATCTAATAGAGTATTGGTCACCAAAAATCCTAGTAGCCCTTTACAGCCAATCTGTAAGTCTGAGACATGTACGCCGTCAGTTTACCTCACAGACGTTAAGGTCAGACGAGACCAACAAGATTATCTCGTCTGACCTCCTGCACATTGCAGGCCTCAGAACCTCACCCACCCACCCCTATAATAAATCTCTAACCTCTGGTTGAGTTACTGAAGTCCTCAGATCATGATTTAAAGACTTCATGTTGCAGAGAATCCACCATTTCCATTAGTTTAAACCTGCATGTGACCGGTGCCCCATGCTGCAGAGGAAGGTGAAAAACCCGTAGGGTCGCTGCCAATCTGAGAAACCACCTAGGCAAAGGTTTCAGTATGTCTCTCTGTACTCCAAGCCTTTGTTTTTATTCAGAAACAGTACATCTGCTGCTGTTTATTTCTTCCTGTAAATTTCCTCTTAGATTTTGCAGTCTCTCTGCCCCAGCTCTGTATGCACATGGAGATGTCAGTTACCTATGCCTGAAAGGAACATTTTTGCGGTATGTCTTCTCCTGGTGACCTGCCTTAACTCGAGGACTTAAGAACATATTTTTCAGTATAATACTCCTTAAATATTATCCGTATGTACGTTTCACAATGATTAAGATGCCCAGCAGGCAGCGGTGTCTTGGTGGAAACTTCACATGCAGCTTTGGTAAACTATTATGCAGATATCCAACTCGGGGGATCCCTGTAAAACTATCTGCTAGTTGGGACCAAGGGATCCCTAGGTCACAGATGTGTTAAGACGCGTGTCTTATGTAGGACATGGAAGGTAATTTTTCCACTCTATTCAGCCCTGATGAGGCCTCAGCTGAAGTACTATGTCCAGATTTGAGTGCCACACTTTAGGGAAAAAATGGACAAACTGGAGAGAGTCCAGAGCAGTGTTCCCTCTAATTTTTTCCACCCATGTGTGGAATGAATTTTGTTATGTGCACCAATAAGGACGTGATGTGTGACACATCACCTTCCTATTGGTGCATGTAACATAATTCATGGGGTGGGGCCAAGGGGTTTGAAGTGTGTGTGGGGGGCTCAGGGTTGGGCTAGAGGGTTGGAGTGCAGGGGTGTGAGGGCTCCAGTTGGGGGTGCGGGCTCTGGGGTGGAGCCGGGTATGAGGGGCTCAGGGCTGGGACATAGGGTTGGGTGCAGAGGTGAGGGCTCTGGCTGGGGCTGCTGGCTCTGGGATGGGGCTGGAGATGAGAGGTTTGGGGTGCAGGAGGGTGCTCTGGTGCCTCTTCTCGCTGCGGGAGCTCTGGGGCTGCAGGATAGGTGCCCCTCCCTGGCCTCAGCAGGTCTGGGCTGAGGTAGGGCTGCTCCAGCTGCACCTGGATCTGCTCCGGCTGGCTTGGGCCACACCATTCTGGGGTTGGGCTGCACCGTTTTGGCAGGTCTGGGTGCCCTGGCTGTGGCAGTTCCAGGTCCCAGGCTCAGTTTGGGCCAGTGGAGGGATCCCCTGGGTGGGTTCCCTGAGTGCCTGCATGATGCTAAATAGGCTGTTGCGCAGCATACAGGAAACTTAGGTCCGGAGGAGAGCAACAAAAACTATAAAAGATTTAGAAAACCTGATCTATGAGGAAAACTTTAAAAAAAAAAAAAATTACTTTTAGTCTTGAGAAAACAGGTGAAATGAGTGGGAACTGAAAACAGTTTTCAAATAAATGAGAGATACTATGAAAATAAGTAGGTTCTTCTGAAAGAGAAATACTGTTTCTTTGAAGTTTCATATCTGTTTGTCTGATCCATTGCAAATTTTGTACCCCCTCTGTCTATTACTCCCCCGCCCCCCGAAAAAAAAATCTGACGAGACTGCATGCAGAATGTCAGATGAAATGAATCTTTTTCTGTCGAAGCTGATGGGTGGACAGTTAACAGCTACTTTTTAGAATTTCTTCACTCCACATCTTGTTACTCTTCTCATACTTGCCGTGAAGAAGGAAGACTTCTATCCCTAGAGAATATAACTATGCTTTAAATTGTCTGCATTATGTTATAAAGTAACAAATAATTCATGTTTCTGGAGTAAATTGGCAGGGCTGGGCATAGGAAGCGGGAGCCTGAGATATCAGTGGCTAGAGGAAAAGGAAGGAAACGGTTGATAATTTCTGATCCCCTTCTGTGATGTATTGTGGGGGAAGTGTTTTCTAAACTGGACGTGATTATAAGGGGGCTGATATGAGGAAATTCTGGAGAGATAAGGTGGGTGAGGTAATATCTGTCACTGGACTAGTTTCTATAAGTGAGGCAAGCTTTCGAGCTACAAAGAGCTTTGTCAGGTGCTGAGAATTAAGTAGAGCAGTGATCTAAGGGGTTAAACTGGTAAGCTGGGGAGTATTGCTTCTTTGGAAGCAGTGAATCAGTAAATATTGCAGGTGCCCTGCAGACCAGGGATTGGACACTCCAGGGAGATGCACGGAGGGCTGAAGGGATGTGGTGTGTCTGTTGCCAACCTGTAGAATGACAGCTGGGCCTGTGAGAGCTAAAGAGCAGGACTGGTTGCCGTGGCTGCTCGAGTTGGGGAGCTGACTCCTGTCAGGCAGACACAAGGCTTCCTCACACCAAAGATAGGTGGTAGTGAGGTACCTCACAACTTTGGATACTCCTAGGAAGCATCACAACACCTCAGAATATTAGCTTTTTTTTGTAATTGCATCACATGGTTCATGTTCACATAAGGAAATTCTTACAGTAATGGCAAGGGAAGGAGGGTGAGCATGAGGAGCAGTGCCTTGGACAGGTTGCTATCAGTCCTGCCCTTTCCTTTTTTTCCTCGTTCGCCGGGAGAGTCAAGGGCTGTTGGTCCATTCACTGACTCCCTCTTTTCCGCTGTCCTATTTGTCATTCCCTCCTGGGCCCTCAAAGGGGTCATTCATCCTCCTTCACTTGAGAGGTCCCTTTTCTCTGTCTCCACTAGGAAGTTGTAGGGGAGGGAAGAGAATAAAGGTAACATAGTGTTTATAATTTTTATATTTGAGTCCCATATTGTTGTGTTCAGCTGGAACCTCCTGAATGTTGGTTGTAGCTGGAGTGATAGCTGCTCTTTTTAAGGGAGTTATAAATCAAGGCTCTGTGGAATAATTGGACTAAATTCTAATGCAACAACTCTAAATTCCTCAACTTTAATATTTTTTATTACTGTGTAATATCCTGCATTCCTGTCCCCTTCACATGCACTATGGCTCACAGTTGACAATGCTAATTGGTGTAAAGCTCATTGATATTTTTAAGGATAGGATTTTTTGTTGTGCTCTCCAGGTGGCCTGGCACCACTCCACAAGCCTTGGCTCCTATAATTTTCTGCAGTCTGCCTGGTTCAGAGCCACCTCTCCCCTTTGTCCCTGTGTACATCAAGGATGGAGGGAGTTGGCTTCAGAAGCTTATCTTTCCAGGCAGCCTAGCTTCTGGTTGTCCTACTGGACTTCAGCTCTGACTCTCCAACTTCTTGCTGCCTGTTGCCATGGACGCTGTTCTCACTGTAATCCGTGCAGGGAACTCTAGAGACCCAAAGGCCACTGCAGCCAGGGAGACAGAAAATACATTGATGAGCACTCGGCTTCAGCAGAATGGGAAATTGTGAAGCAAAAATGCTGAATTTTGTGGTATCTCCCCCCCCAAAAATGCCATGGCCAAGAATCAGAGTCTACAGGGCTCTGATTGAGATGAATGGGAATGTTCTGATCTCTTAAAGCTGTTGTTTAATGCTATGTACTTTCTCAAGAGGGTATCAGTACTTTGGCTGGCCAAGCAAAGTGAGGTCTAAAATTCAATTTGATGGTATTTTTCTGTCTGAAGAATTTTGAAGGCCATATCAGTTCAATTCCAAAGTTTCAGGGACTGTTCATGGTTTATTACAACAACGTGTAACCCACTAACGCTCAGTTTTGCCCTATGACTATATGGTTGTTAATGGGCCTCTTTGCCTTGAAAGGAATAGATTGTGTCAACTACTTATGCTAAGCTATCTGTTCTACCTCATGTTTACTCAGAGTACTTTTCCCAGACCTGAAGAAGATCTCTGTGTAGCTTGAAAGTTTGTCTCTCTCCTCAACAAAAGTTGGTCCAATATAAGATATTACCGCACCCACTTTGTCTTTCTAACATCTTGGGACCAACACGGCTACACCACCACTGCATAGGGACTGTTCTAAATATCAGTAGGCAGAACTTTGTTGATTTTGGTAAAAACTTTGAATGTGGAAAATGGGGGACACAGATTAGCAGATCCAGCTGCTTCAATCACCTCTGTAATTGTAGAACCAGTTGCTGGCAGTCATCAACACATTCCAACATAACAATATACTCACCTATCTCAGCTGTGCTGATTCTTCCAATATAGTTTCCAAAAAGGTGGACATCCTGAAAGATTTCCCTCACAAACAGAAACCAAAGAAATGAAAGTAGTGATAGAGAGGAGGGATTGGAGGTGCCCACAGTGCTCATGGCATGGAGAGAAGGGAGAAACAGGGACCTTGGCATGAGAATGGGGAGGTGGTAACACACCAAACTTATGGCATGGAAGAACAAGGGGGAGATGGTATAGCGTGAGGGGGACATGAAGGACAAATGCCTGGTATGTGGCAAGGGGAAAATGCAGGAGGCATACAAAACCCCTGCCATGGTGGAGGAGGAGGAGGAATGAGGAGTACATAACTCCTGAGGGGGAGGGACGGCGGCAGTAGGGGAACCTGGTATGTGCAATGTGCTCTATCTACAGAAGCAACAAAGTGTGTAATCCTCTAGTTACCCTTGAGTCATATTTTCAAATTATCTTCACAATGGTAAGGACAAGAAATGCTTTTTTAAAATGAAAGCTGAGATTCTGGTGCTTAGTTCTGTGGCAGCAGGTGAATTCAGTTTTTGTGGAATACATAGGATTCTGTTTTTATAAAGGCTGTCAAAAAGAATGGATTGGTGCTTGGTTCTACCTCTGATATTTTGGTGAAACTTGTACAAATGGAGACTTGAGTACAAGTGCCTGTTCATCAGTTTCATGTCAGCTGGACTCTACCAAAGCTGACAGAGACTGCTATGTGTGGAGCAATTTAATAATCAAGTATTCGGCTTTTGAGGGGGTGAGGGAGGCATGAGTATTGGGAAGTAATTTCACCATCTCCTGCTGCTTCCAGAGTGATGCTATTAAATAGTGTTTGCAAACAAGAAACTGGATTTTGATTTAACATGTTCACACCACTCTTCTTGTGAACATAAAATAGTTATCAGTGAAAGTAGGGTAGCCACCACTGTAGAATTTCATCTGGAAATTGTAGAGGAGAGTGAAGACTGAGTTGTAGAAGAGGGAGGAGGGGGAAAAGAACAAAGGGGAAGTTTATATGACATCAGGAGTTACAGGAGGGGATAGACAGGTGTAGGGCAAGAAGACTTGTGAGCCTTAGTGTAGACTCACTTCTTTAAAGTTACTAATAATGAGACATTTGGTATCAGCACCCTTTTAGTGTGAGGAAGTTGAGCCAAGGCACTCAGCAGAATGATGGTACCCTTCAGCACTGTGTATAATGCAGGGCAAGAAGGAGAGCAGTCAGCAAGGCTGTAATTTCAAGATCCCTTTAATACTGGAAGAGACCAGCTGCTGTCTACAGTAAATAGACTCTTAGGGCCGGTCTCTGCCCACAGTCCTGCTCTGGAAGATGTACCCTTTTGCAGCGCTTGTTTGCAAAATATAAAGATTAATCTTTGCATTTGTAATCCAGTGCAACCGAAATTACAAATACAAAAACAAAAGAGCTCACTCAACAATATCCTGTGTCACTTCAGAGGAGAATCACCTTTTCCTCTCCTTGGCTGTAAGTCCAGCTCCACTCTTGCTGTCCTTTTCTTCTTTTTGGCTTGGAGCACTCCTTAGATTGTGTTCGTGTGGTTGTATCTCTTTGCACCAAGGTTATCCATAAGCAGGGTTTCTTCACCTGGTGGACCCTCACTTGTCCATTAGGCATCTTTGGACTGTGTTTGTTCAATAGATGTTCAAACAGTTATTCTCTCTGTTCATGTGCTTTAGGTCCTTTTTGGGTGGCCTTTTCGTTTTAATGTTTTCAGGATCTGTTTTTGTCTCTCTCAACTTTTTGATCAATTCCCTTTTTCATCAATTCAATTTCCTTTCAGTTTTTCCCCTTGATGCTCTCTCTCCTATACATGAGTAGATTTTATTTCCCTCTCCTTCGTTCTTTAACAGTGCTTCCATGCCCAGGTGTACTTTTTTCTTCTTCTCCTGACCTGATGCCTTTCCTATTTTCCTTCTTTTCTCCTTCTCACTCCCTACTTTTATTCTCTGCTAGCTCATCATGTAGATTCTTCTCCTTCCTCCCTCTTATCTCTCAGCCACCCTTCAGGTTCATTCTGAGCCTCTTCCCCAGCCTGAGCTGCGCTCTCATTGGCGCGCTCTCTCTCTCCCGTGACAGTATTCTGTGCTGCTGTATCAGTTTTAGCAGGTGCTAGTGCAGGGGTCGGCAACCTTTCAGAAGTGGTGTGCCAAGTCTTCATTTATTCACTGTAGTTGAAAGTTTTGCATGCCAGTAATATGTTTTAACATTTTTAGAAGGTCTGTATGTCTATATTATATCTATATATAAACTATTTTTGTATGTAAAGTAAACAAGGTTTTAAAAATGTTTAAGAAGCTTAATTTACAATTTAATTAAAATGTAGATCTTATCAGTTTAGTGCAGTGGTTCTTAACCTGGGGTGCATGCAGAGCTTTGGAGCTGTGCTCCTGTCGTGCTCCAGCTCCAGGCAAAAATCTGCAGCTCCACTGTTCTGGGGCTGCTCTGCGCTCCAGCTCCGGGCTCCACTCCAAAGCCTTGGGTGCATGCATCCCCTGGGGGTGCAAGATGCCCTTTCTGGGCGTGGGAGACATGCGAGATTTTTTAGAAGATAAATAATTGAAAACACAAATTAAGCATAGGCACATAAGTACAACTACTTTGTTTCATCAAACCTATGTATTTATTAACATTATACATGTTTTAATGATTACTGTAATATACAAAGTTTTCAAGTTTTTAAGGTAATTGTAGTGTAATTTTTTATAAGGGCTGCAGAGCCCTGGGACCAGGCTAGGAGCAGAGCCCTGGGCTGGCTGCCGGTACCCCAGGCCGGCAGGAGGGCTGAGCAGGGCCGGAATCCCAGACCAGCAGCGAGGTGAGCGGGGTCGGTGGCTGGTATCCCAGGCTGGCAGCAGGCTGAGTGGGGCTGCCGGCCTGCTCAGCCACTGCTGGCCAGGGGTTCTGTTCACTCGGGCCAGCAGCAGGCTGAGCTGGGCCAGTGGCCGAGACCCCGGCTGGCAAGGGACCGGCGGCCGGAACTCCAGACCATCAGTGGGCTGAGCAGGGCTGGTGGCCGGAACTCCAGACTGTCAGCAGGCTGAGCAGGGCCGGTGGACGGCTTCTGCCAGCTGGGGTCCTGGCTGCTGGCCCCGCTCAGCCTGCTGCCACACGGGGGTTCCGTTCACCCAGGCTGGCAGTGGGCTGAGCAGGGCCAGGAGCTGGGATCTCGGCTGGCAAGGGGCCAGTGGCCGGAACCCCAGACTGACAGTGAGCTGAGCATGGCTGGCGGGCAGAACCCCAGACTGGCGGCGGGCTAAGTGACTCAGCTCACTGGCGGTCTGGGGTTCCATTCACTGGCTCCTGCCAGCTGGAGTCCTGGCTGCCGGCTCCGTTTAGCCTGCTGCCGGCCGGGGGTTCCGTTCATCCAGGCTGACAGCGGGCTGAGCAGGGCCAGGTGCCGGGATCCCAGCTGGCAGCAGCACGCCAGTAAAAATTGGCTTGTGTGCTGCCTTTGGCATGTGTGCCTCCTGTTGCCAACCATTGTGCTAATACAAGGGTCAAGATTACTACACCAGTGGCCACTCCCTCAAGCATTGAGGGTAATATCATAGTGCAGAGGTCGGCAGCCTTTCAAAAGTGGTGTGCCAACTCTTCATTTATTTGCTCTAATTTAAGGTTTTGTGTACCGGTAATACATTTTAATGTTTTTAGAAGATCTATCCCTATAAGTCTATAAACTATCGTTGTATGTAAAGTAAACAAGTTTTTAAAAATGTTTAAGAAGCTTCATTTAAAATTAAATTAAAATGCAGATCTTATCAGTTTAATGCAGTGGTTCTTAAGCAGGGGTGCACGCACCCCTTGGAGCAGGGCTGATGCAAGGATATTTTGCGCCCTAGACGAAACTTCCACCTTGCGCCGCCTCCCCCTCTTTGAACATCAGTTCATTGAGGGGCAAATCCTGACGAGCCTTTATAGACCCCAGGGGCCAGCCATGCCCAGGGGCTGCTCCCTATACCAGATTTCCCCATCCCTGCCCCCTGAACTCCCCTGGAGGTTGCACAGCCTCCCCCCGTGAGCCCTCCCCACCCTACCCACGTGGCCCCACCCCAAGTCCACTCACTGGCTTTGCTGGGCTTGGGCCGCTGCAGCAGCTTGGCAGGGAGAAGCCGCCTTCCGGAGGCACCGGAGAGCCAGAGAGTCCTGCTTGTGGCGGCAGCAGCGAGCCTCAGCCCTGGAGGAGTCAGTGTGGTGCAGGGGGGCAGCAGCCCTGCAAAGGCGGCGGCACTGCTAGTGGGAGCAGCTGCATCCCCCCACCCCTCTTGCCCAGGCTGTGGCCCGGCAGGCTGGAGTGGATGTATGTGGGCGCCAGCCCCCATGTGTCCCCCCCCGTTTTCCCCTTGCCTAGAGTTATCATATTTCAACAATCAAAAAAGAGGGGAGAGCCCTGCCCTATCCCTGCCCCCATCCACTTCCTCCCACTTCCCACCCTGATTGCCCCAGTCAGAACCCCCAACCCCCCCTGCTCCTTGTCCCCTGAATGCCCCCTCCTGAGACACCCCCCCTCAACTGCCCCCTTAGAACCCTACCTGTCCCCTGACTTCCCCAACCCTTATCCATACCTGCGCCCCCAGACAGACCCCCAGGGACACGCCCCATCCAACCACTCCCTGCCCCCTGACAGGACCCGCAGAACTGCCAACCCATCCAGTCCTCCCCCCTGACTGCCTCCTGGGACTCCCCTTACCGGGCCCATGCCTGTCAGTCGTTGGCTCCATGTGGAGGCAAAACTCCATGTGGAATGCTGAGGCAGTGGGACAGAGGGAGCTGCGGCAGGGGCAGGGGCAGCGGCGGCTCACACTTCTGGGAGCCACAGAACATGAGCGCAGTGACGGGGGACCAGGGGGGTGCACCTGCCTGGGCTGCAGCCCAGTGCCCCCCCCGGGCGGGCTTCTGCAGCAGATGCATGCGGTCGGTGGTCCCCGTGCACTCCACGGCTTCCCCTCTCGCTGCGCTTGGGCTCTGCGGCTCCCAGGAGTGTGAGGAGCCGCTTCCCCTTGCGCAGCGGGCTCAGGGCCCTGCGCCCTGGCGGCTCACACTCCTGGAAGCCGCAGAACCTGAGTGCGGTGAGGGGGGGAAGCCAGGGGGCGCGCCGGCTGCCGGCCCCACTCAGCTTCTGCCGTCCTGGGGTTCTGTTAACTCAGCTGGCTGCGCACTGAGGTTGGTTGCCAGCTGTGCACGGTGGTAGGTTGCTGACCCCTGTCATAGTGTTTTCCCCAGGAATTCAAATAAGTGGGGATGTTTGAATTTACAGGAAGAGTTGGAAAATGACTAAATTGGCAACACTGCACCAGCTGACGACTGGGGGGATGTAGGGAATGCTTGTGCTATCTAGCATTTCCCATCTGTTCAACTGATTGGTAATAGTCCCCAGGTAGAAAGTGTGCTTTCTTCATAAGGCATTTGGCAGGTTTTAGTTTCTTGCATGGGGCATGCCTTGGAGAACATATTACTATTCACCCTGTGTTATCCTCATCTTCCCAACTGCTACTAGTGGTTATGCGGTCAGTCTTTTGATAATTAGACAGAAGCAGGGATTTAATAATTTTGATGAAAGCCTCAACATAGCTTTTGTAGAAGGAGGTCTGATGGCCGGTGTCCATAGCTCCTGCTGTATCCTAAAGCTCTTTGGAATAATCACTGGAATGGGTTCAGCCTAGGTGATGGGGCAGCTACATGGAACAGTTCCTGTCCTGCATCTCTCTTGAGGGATCTTAAGAGACCTCTTAAGGGGTCTGTGTTAGCAGTCACTGGAACTGTATTCTGTAGCCACCCATCTGCTGTTTGTGAAATGGTGGCTTCATTTGAATTCTGCAGGGGAAACGTTAATGAACTCAAAATCCTTCAGGCTGCTCCACAGTACCTGGTCTTCCCATGTGAGCAGCTGCTACTGCCCTTTCATCTGACTGGGATGCTGCTGCAAGAGTTTAAGATAGGGCCCCCTTGCATATACTTGGTCTGTGTTTTAATTTTTGCTTTTGGTAGGGTGTCTGCCTCAACAGGAGGAAGGTAACCAGGTTATTGTCAAATCTGCAGTTCACATATGTCGCTATGTGCTCTTGTTCCTGAGGTGGTGGTTACCTCTGAGATTCCACAATGTGTTTTTGCCTTGTGCTGCAGTTATGTTATCATTTTACTGGCTGTATAACTTGACCATAGAACTTTTCATTAATAGGCAGATCAGCCCAGTGATCCAGCTAATGCTAGTTAAGCTCTGGTCTCTAGATGCCACATAGTCCTTTCAAGAGGCCAATCTGACAAAATGAAATACAGGCTACTGTCTTTCTGGGTCTGTGAACTCTTGCAGCACAATGCATTGTATAGCCCAGAAGGCAGGACAGTGCTTATTGAGCTGATGCAACATGTGGAGCATGCAGTTTGGTTGTGTCACCATCTCCTGCTTCTGATGCAAGAGAGTCAGCGTCATCTGAATCTCTTGGAGAACATTACATGCAGCGGAAGACCAGCTGAAGTGCATGCAGGCAAAAAAGAGGAGAAGAAAGAGGGTGGCTTTGTGGTTAGGGTACTGGGCCTTAAGAGATCAGCCTTCAGTTCCTAGCTGAGAGAGACATTTCATGTGTGGTTTTGTCACAGTCACATAATCTCTCTACACTTCGGTTTTCTGTATGTAAATTACAGGGATATTAGGATAAATTCATTAATGTTGATCATTCATTAATCATTGATGATCTCAAATAGTATCGTGATGGAGGCCATATAATTATGAAGTCAGCATTTGGTGACTTCCCTTAGAGAAGCTCTGGTGCTGCTTGATTGAGGGAGTGCGAAGCAGGATATGAATGCGAAACATCTGACATGGACTGCTGCTTGACGCTTTGTCCTCTGTCAGAGGCCATAAAAGCTGCAGGAGAGCAACCATGCATGGATGATAGCATGCATTTCCTCCAATACATTGCTGACAGCATGCCGCTTCTCAAAACCACACATGTAATGTATCTCATGCTGGCAAATCAGTTTGCCAAGGCTGACCTGCTGTAATGAACCTGTAATCTGATGCACTCCCCCCCCCCCTGCAACAACTGTTGCCAGTTGTATTGCATCCTTTGCTGCTCAGCAAAGTTCTTCCATAGCCTTTTTTTGTTTGGGAGGGGGAACTGCTTGGCCTTGGATCTTCTGGATTTGACTGTAGCCAGCAACTTCTGGACATCCTCATCTTCCAGGTGGGAGAAGCATCTTTTCAGAGGCAGGAGTCAGTAAGTGCCTCTTCAGATGTATTTTTGACCTTTCTCAAACTTCTGTGAGTGTCTGCTGTTCCATCCTAGGTAGCTGTGGGAGTGATTGTTGTCTGCGTCCATTGCCTCACAACGGTATCTGCTTGCCTTGACAACGTTGTGCAGTGCTGATGAGCAATTCTCCAGCTAACTCAGGCTGTTGAGACTGCTCACTCAGGTGTATCTATATCACTCTCACCTCATTTATGTCCTTGAAATGGTTTTTCATATGTGTGATACCCAGCTGTTTAAGGTTCAAACCATAGCCAGCCATCTGCTGACATATATTGGACAAATTACCCATGTGTTTCAGAGTTGAAATATCCAGTATCACATTTGTCCTTCATCAAGCGCTCTGCTCTGTTCTGCTAGTTGTCTATGTAGTGCTGGAACACTAAAGACAGCCCTGTGGGAATTTTAAGCAGTGCCACTACTGCACTTTGGAACATCTCCTGTTCCACTTCTGTAGTGCCCTCTTCTGTCTGCCCCTGCTTGGTATGCAGCTCTGCAAGTATGTCAACCATGAGAGAGAACCTACTCTCTGCCTGCTAGTACCAACTTTTGTGATAACTCCATAGACAGCCCATTGGACCTTTATGTTTTTTCAGAAGTAATTATCATATGCACTCTCTATTTCCTTTAACTCTTCCCTTCTTGATCTTTCCCACTTTGAAAACTATGCCACGATGAGTGGAACCCTCTTCACTTACACTGGAGGATTCTGTGTTCTCCTCTGGTTGATCAGGAGCCTGCAGTACATACTCTGTAGTGATGTTCCCTTTTTTCCAAGCCTTGGCTTCCTATTTTTAGCAGTCCATTTGTCCAAAAAAAGACTGCTGTGCATTTATGGGTTAGTCTTGTTGTCAGGGATGAGGAAGATGCTATCTGTGCTGGTGGTACTTAAGTCAGAGCCTCTTCTGGTCTTCTGCACAAGTAATAAAAGTGTTTTTGGCAGACACCTTTCTTGTATTCCTATGAATGTATCCCATGGTTATGCTGATAATCAGACCAAAAGAGGAATCTTACTTGTGCGAATGAAACATAGTAGGGGGCTAGACTTGCTGTGGATGTTCTCCTAGCCTCTGGAAAGAGATCCAAAGCAGACTACCCTGTGATCTGATGTATCCTACCCGATTAGAACTGTGCACTATTGTGGTGCTTATATAACCAATTGTGAGCAAGATGTTTGTTTGTAATCCAAGTGCCTCTGGGTAGCACAATAAACATGATAGACCACTTGAATGGAAATGTTTCCATACATGGCCAGCCAAGAGCTTATGCCAGAAATTGTGCCTGGGTTAAAAATTAATGTTGTACATTGATTTTTTTTTTTTTTTAATTACAGCTCTATTGATTTGTAGATCTTCAGTGTTTTCTCCTTTCTAATTGGAATGTGAATGGTAAATTAGAATACACAGTAGGTGGGAAGTGTGGTATTAATGACAAATCTTAAATTACTATCCCCTGCCATTCTGACAATCTGATTTAAAAAAAAAGTTGAATAGTTTGGGACCTATTGAGGTCAGTGGTAATTGGGACAAAATACAACATGATTTTACAAAAGATAGATCGTGCCAAACCAACCTGATCTCCTTCTTTGAGAAGGTAACAGATGTTTTAGACAAAGGAAATGCAGTGGATCTAATTTACCTCAATTTCAGTAAGGCATTTGATATGGTTCCACACGGGGAATTATTAGTTAAATTGGAAAAGATGAGGATCAATATGAAAATTGAAAAGTGGATAAGGAACTGGTTAAAGGGGAGACTACAACGCGTC
>NC_133784.1:19075158-19154646 GCF_003597395.2 Chelonoidis abingdonii
TTTGGGGTTGGGAAGGAACTTTCCTCCAGGGCAGATTGGCAGAGGCCCTGGAGGTTTTTCGCCTTCCTCTGCAGCATGGGGCACGGGTCACTTGCTGGAGGATTCTCTGCACCTTGAGGTCTTTAAACCACGATTTGAGGACTTCAGTAACTCGGTTTTAGGTTAGGGGTTTGTTACAGGAGTGAGTGGGTACGATTCTGTAGCCTGCGTTATGCAGGAGGTCAGACTAGATGATCATAATGGTCCCTTCTGACCTTAAAGTCTATGACTCTGAGATCTACAAACTTAGTAAGAGGAAGAGTTTAATTGTCTCATTTCTGTATACTTGCACTGGAGCATGTTGCTTTTATTTCTGAATCTCAGATATACAAAACTTTGTTTAAACTGATCAGATGATATTTTTCTTAAATGCTTTATGTCTATGTCTACAGTCATGCTATTTCCACCACAGGTTCTGCTGCCTTTCATTGTTTGCGGAAGGAATTTATCCATCTTTGGAAGTCCACCAGACAGGGAAAGATGTGGGGAGACCCTCGGCCAGCCAACAGAATGGGCCCTTTCCAGTAAGTGTTTGGATTTGGAGTTTATATTTCAAGGCTCTTCTTACGTGAAATGTTAACAGTAACAGGGGCTATGGGGTCCCCTTCTCGCTTTACTGTTTTATTACTCACTGCACATCTTGCTATTGTGAAACTGTTTTTGGGTGAGCTATGTGAGCACTATGGAGCTACTCTCAGTGGCTCAAACTGCCTGTTTTCTAGCCACACATCATGTTCCAACTTCCTGTAAATGCCTGCTAGTTATTTCTTCAGCAAAGATAGCTGCTTCCAGCATTTCTGCTTCTCCTCCTTGCCCCTTTGCTGAACATACACTTAAATTTAATGTAGCCATTTTTAGCTAAGATGTTAATACACGCCTAACTTTTGAGTCTAGAAGCTGGTAAGGAATTTTTAAAGATTATCATGTGGATCTTGTTGGATCTTGGTTTCAACATTTCTTGGTTTCAAACATATCTGTAAGTTCACAGCCTTTAAGGATGCGTGTTTGTGGTGAATGTTTAGGTTACTTCCACTATTGAGAGAGAAATCTGAGGGAGTACAGCTCAGAATGTGGAATGTATATAAGTGCGAGACACTTGTGAATGTCACTTAACACTCCTTACGCTCAACCGAGAAGTCCCAACACAATGGAATGTTTCCCTTGCTTGATACCTCTGCCTGTCATTTAGACCCTAGGTTGATATTGGGACACTGGGATTAGAAAAAGATAGGTATCAGGAGCTAGGCTATTTCACTGTTTAATCACTAGTATTTAGTTCTTTTGTTATCCTTGTTAACTCGCTTATTTGTGCCTCTGACTGAATCTGCTGAGTGTACTTCCTCACAACACAAATTTACCCCACAGAGTTCTGAGGTAATGAGAATAGTTCTGCTGTTTGAGTCAGAAACAAATAGAGATTGCCAAGAAATCATTTCTCTCCTTACAGCTTTATATATCAGTAGCTGTATGTGATTTTATTTTATCCTTGAACTAATACTGTTCTGGCTGATTCTAGATGATAGTGCTTTCCTGGTGTTTTTTTTCCAGTTGAAAATTAACCAGCATCATTCTTTCAAATGTTGGAGAATTCTTTCTTTCCCCTTGATCCAAGTTATAACTATTGTTTTGCATTACTGCTTTCAATATATCCGTAGACAATTTGACTAAATTCAGATGTCATCTCACATGTCCATGGATGAGTGCTTCTATCACTGTGAACTTTAAGGTGAACTTGATTTGCTAAGATTGCCAAAGAGGAAGTGTCTACTGATTTATCAGGATTTGGGATTGTTCTTTAAAGATTCTTGCTCTATTTCTGTTTACCTTTTGTGTTTTTAAAAAATGAGTGGGAGTCAGACTTGGCTAAAATGACAGATTGCTCCTTCCCCATAAAACCTGTTATTTATGAAACTACCTCTTGAGAAAAAACCCGAGTCTGTTTATTAGGTGCAGTTAGGTGCAGTTGCTGGGAAACTAGTATGTTTAGTTTAAATTAGGTGCAGTTGCTGGGAAACTAGTATGACACAAGGAAGCTACACAGTTTTGAACACTTGACCTGTTCCTAGGAGCACTCCCAAACTCCCATTGAAATTAGTGTGAATTGAGAGTGCTCAGCATCTTGCAATATCAGGCAGGCCCTAGCAAAGAGGACAAACTGTTGTTGCATAGCGTACTAATGGAGTTGACTAGGTAACCTCCACCTCACGACCATTTAGGAAGTTAACCATTCGTATCAGTGCTAAGAGAAGCAAAGCAAAAATGGACCCCTTCAGAATGGGGCTAGTGATGCTTAAGCAAATACACCACTTGGAGCCTCACCTGACTCCCTAGCTGCGTATAGTGCAGGACTACTGCCATCATTAATCCATTTATATTGCAGGTTTTCCCTGTTGAGTGCTTCTGGAAATTGTAGTGCAATGGGAGCACACAAGTTTACTATTTCACATCTGTCATATGCTGCCTCATGTTAAATTGCCAAACGTCAGTGCCTTCTGTGGATCTTAGAGCTTAGAGAAGAATGTGCTTCTGTGTAGAGTTCAGACACTAAGCATGTTATGAATAATACTGTCTTTATTTCTACAGTGGAAGCCAAGAAGAAAGGTTTGCTCCCGGGTGGAACAGGGAATACCCTCCTTCCCTTGATAGTCTTGCTCAAGAAAGACACTCTGGCAACTTCTCTGGCAGAGAATCACTTCCTTTTGATATCCAGACACTCTCAGGCCTTCTCAACCCTCAGTTTGCCAACAGAGAGGAAGCTTCTTTCACCTATGGAGCTAGAGATGGACCACGGAGTGATTTCAGAGGTGGGGAGGGTCATCATGATTTCAGGGGCAGAGACTTCCCACCTTCTGACTTTCAGAACAGAGACGATTCACAGTTGGACTTCAGGGGCCGAGAACCACCCTCTTCAGAATTTAGGGGCCGGGAACCTCCCTCTTCCGAGTTTAGGGGCAGGGAGATGTACTCTGGAGATTTCCAAGATAGAGAAGGGCCGTCTATGGACTTCAGGGCGGGGGATGTTCCTTCTATGGATTATAGAAATAGGGAGGCAAGCCGTATGAGTTACAGGGACAGGGAAGCGCATACCATGGAGTATAGGGGCAGAGAGGACCTCCCGTCAGACTACAGGAGCAGGGGTTCATTTGATCTGGACTTTAGAGGTAGAGATGGAGCCCATTCAGACTTTAGGTCGAGGGACATGCCTGAGTTACACTATCGGGGCAGAGAGCATTCCTATTCAGACTTTAGAAACAGAGATGTACCTGACGTGGACTTAAGGGGGTTGAGTACCTCTGATCTGGACTTCAGGGACAGGGAGTCACCATCTTCAGATTTCAGAAATAGGCACAAGTCCCGATCTGATCAGGATTTTAGGGGCAGAGACATGGCTCCTCCTATGGACTTCACTGACAGGGAGATGCCCCCTGTGAATCAGAATCTTGTAGATTTTAGGTGCAGTCAGTCTGCTATACCTTTAACAGACAGAGCGCGATCTGCCTTAAGCACAAACAAGAGAGAAGAGTCTACACATGATGTTAGTCTAGACAGATCTCCCTTTGGCATCCAGAAAGGAGAATTTCAACATTCAGAGCCGAGAACCAGAGAAGAGGAGTCCCTTGGAGTGGGTCTTGAAATTGAGTCTTCACTAGATTTCCAGACTAGCCATGGGCCTCTTCAAGATCGAGATGAGCCACCGCCGACCTTTGCGAATGAGCAGCAGCTTTCTAGTACTGAACATCAAAGATCAGATTCTAGTCTTGTGCTAAAGGGTGAAGGTGGTTTGGATTTCCTCGGAAGACAAGATACTGATTACAGAAACATTGAGTACAGAGATGTGGATCACCGGCTGCCAGGAAGTCAGCTGTTTGATTATGAGCACGGCAAGTCCTTTACAGAAGGAAAACCCAGCAAAGATTCTAGGCAGGATCTTCAGGTATGTGGTTTTATAAAAACTCTGAATGAGCCAAAACAGATCCTTTTTTATTTAAAATATGAGAAAAAAGGAGGAAAGGGGCAGCGAAGGACATTTCCGCCCAAATCCTAGGGGTAGCAGTCCTATCCATCTATACCTACCTTCCCGGAATGCCTTCTCATCCTCTGATTTTCTACTCCCACTCATTTCCTCTCCGCCACACATTTAGCTTAGTCCAAAGTAATATCAACATAAATAATTCAAGCTATTTTTTTAAAATATCCAAATATCTACAACAAAACTGTGTGTTGGCTTGTCCCACTTTTCTTTAAAATCTTTTAGAGCCCATGATTTTTCCAGGACTTTGATCACTTCTTAGCAGTGACCGAGGGTTACTCTGAATGATATAGCATGTGGACAAGTATTTACTGGGATTAGATGTACTGGGAGGGATAGCTCAGTGGTTTGAGCATTGGCCTGCTAAACCCAGGGTTCTGAGTTCAATCCTTCAGGGGGCCACTTAGGGATCTGAGGCAAAAATCAGTACTTGGTCCTGCTAGTGAAGGCAGGGGCCTGGACTCAATGACCTTTCAAGGTCCCTTCAAGTTCTAGGAGATAGATTCCATAAAGAAAAAAGAAAAAATAATAATTGGAGATGTACCTAAGTGCATTTGAAATAGCTCTAAGTTTAAAAGGCTCCAACCAGCCAATACAGCTTGGAGTCATTCTGCTTTTGAATTGTGCCCTGCTTTATTTTGTTATTTTGTGTATTGTGGCCAAGCGTGTCTCCATTGTAAAACTATCTTGATTCTGAACTCAAGGACCAAGATTACAGGACCTGCCCCAAAGATGTGAAACCAAGCAAGCTCATTCGGCTAGGAGGAGTGCCTGAAACTGCCACAAAGGATGATGTAAGTGGTTTTTTTTAATTCCTCCAAAGTTTATCAAATCTGTAGCAAAAGTATGTAACATCCCAAATGTTGCAAGCAGTTCCCAGCATGGTCTGAAGAACTGAAGAGATTTTTAATTAGAGAAGAAGAGCAACTTTTCTTTTTTAAACAAAAAACATAAGCAATTGTCAATCTAAAATGTATTTCAGGCCTTTTGTGTCCAAGAGGTGGGCAAAGTGCAATTTACACTAGTTCATGATTTTTTCCACATGGAAATCCCAGGTTTTAGGGGTGACCACAGTGCTACTTTTTTCTTGTTGTTGAGACTTTAACTGAGAGTAATGTAGAGGTGACACTCTTGTGTGCTTGTAGGTGGGGAAATGTAGTTCACTTTAGCTTGATCGCTTAAGCCTATCTGGTGGGCCGAAGGCTTTTCACTTTGCTGTCTTTCAGGCTGCCTTATATTCCTGTATTACCTCATCTGTATTTACCTTGTAGCCAGAAAGAGAGCTGCAGGCCGCTCCATAGGCAATACCTTGGAGGTGCTAAAATAGTATCCTATAGAGATAAAAAAGACATCTCCTACTACACTTGAGCTTGCTCAAAAAGCCAACACTGGTTGCTAGCCTTCCTCTGTGAGGTGCTAGAAAAAGTTTCTTCCACAGAGCTCCAATAGTCAGCCCCAGGGTATATCTCATGGCAGTTCCAGACTCTGGGCCTCTTGCATTATAGTGCTCTTTAGTTCAGTTATGATGATCAGACTTCTTGAGAACTGTGCCTGAGAACTCATGTGAGGAACTTACTGTGTCTTGAGATAGTGGGATGTTAGAGGAAATAAAGGCCAAAACAAGCTCAAAGGTAATTAGTGATCAGTGATTTTAATAGCAATAAGTGGCCAGAGAAGTGATTGCAACACATTCAGAAGAAAACATTCTGAATGGAGAGGACATTAAAACCTAAATAACTAAATTCCATGCACCTGAGTTCTGCTGTAATGACAGTTTCTCTCTTTAAAAGGCAGTTCTCAGATGATAAGGGGACTCTGTGGGAGAATATGCCACTTTGTAATGGAGTTTGTAATTCAAAACCGACAGAAATCTTATGAGAGTGTTAGAGAGAGGAAATAGAGTACAGTAAAAGCTATCTTGCCTTCCTAAAGTAGCCTTGGTTTGATGTGTGCTGTGGAACTGATGTGGACTCTTGGTATGTCTCTTTAGATTCTCAATGCTTTCCGAGCGCCTGATGGGACACCTGTGAAAGACTTGCGCCTAAAAGATTATAGTTCAGGTGAGAACTTTTTTTTCAGTGCTTCTGGTCTCAGGGAGCTGGGGTGGGGTTATCAAAAGGCCTTTATCAGACTGGTGCTCACTTATTCTTTTTATTTAAATTGTTTGATGCCATAATCATAGGTAGTATGGCCTGAAAAAGCCTATTGAGTCATCTAGTTTATACCCTTGCTGACTACAAAATTGGTGTCATCAATCACAGATTTGGTACTTCAGAGGTTAAGCACATGAACTACCTGTGCTCTAGCCATGTGTGAGTGACAGAAAGGAGCAAAGCTGTCTGATGAACTCCTTCAGGAGCAAAACCTGTATGCACAGTGGGCAATGTTTTTTTCCCAATAGAGGTTGCCTGTTAAATCCTTTTATTTGGCAATTGGTCTTAACCTCTGGAAAAAATTCTATGCAGAAAGGCTTCTCATGAGACCTTGCATCACTGACAAATGTTGCTATTTTTGTAATCCCAAGCTATTGTCGTACATCCTGGCTATGAAACACAGGTCAAAATGTAATTTACACACACATGCACAAGATTCTTAATTAGGATGGCTTTTCTCATATCAAAGGATGACTTTTTTTCATTTTCCTGGTTCACTTTTTTGTGCTTCTGACATGTATTCACAAGACTTGCAGGGTTCCTTTCTAGGTGGAAAAAAGGGTGTTGAAACAAGAAAGTGCAATGGTAGAGAATGAGGGATGATTCTTGGGGATGTTGTCAGAATTATAATAGAAAGAAAGGCCTGGATACAATGGGCAACCATCTGAAAGCATCTCTCCCTGCTCTGATGATACTGAACAGTTTCTGCTCCAAAGTGAATTTTTTCATTTTATAAACCCTTAAAAGAAGGAGACTCTTGTGGGTTTTTTTTTTTTTTTTTTAAATAAAATAAATTAAGCTAAAGTTTCCATGTTGGCCCTTCCATTATACCATTGCTGGTCTGGATTACTTGCTGGATAGTTGTAATGTCTGGGGTTGATGCATTACTTGTTTACAATTGAACCAGGAACAAGGGAGTATTTCACAAAGTGAAAGCTTTAATTGGATCTTTGATTCTGAGCAGCTGTCAAAGGAGTGATCTCCACCTTTCCATGGCCGCTTGAACGAAAGAATGTCCCGTAGTGATGTCATCTGCTTTTGTCTAACAAGCAGGATTCACAGAGGATATGGGCAGTGCCTCTCTGCTGCCTTCTATCCTCCTTGAGTATAACACAGTGTGGCTGTCATCAAGCTTATGAAATGAATACAGTGCAACACCACAATTACCGAGCATTATATTTGTACACAGAGAAAAGCTGGGTGGGGTAATATGTTTTCTTACCTCACCCATGTTATCTCTCTAATGTCTTCGATCATCACAGCTAAAACACCATGTTTGTACACATACATACATGGTTCTGTCTGATACTCTTTCTCAGGAGTATGTCGTTTCTTTTCAGTAAAAAATAAATTCCAACCTGGGCTTCTCTTCACAAGTCTTGCAACTCCAGTCAATTTGGATGTATAGTTAGGCTTTTGGTAGAGAGCTATTTCCCCACAGTTTCCAAAGGTGTCCAGATGTGGAAGGTAATGTCTAAAGCTGCATGCTGAGGCCTTAATGCCCACAGATGGTCATGCTTTAATGCAAGAAGTGCAAATTTCCCTTATACACTGTAAACGAAATGTTCTGTTCAGTTCTCATGTCATCAGCTTTAGCAAGAATTGTATTTCTGTTATTGTAAAATAGTAGTAATACTTTTTTGGTGAGGGAAATGGTTGACATTTTAAAAAAGTAGCTTATGTTCTGTGGGCTAATTTGATTGGTCAGTAGCCCTGCTTCCTATTGACTTGTCTGCAGTAGTGCGGAATTATTCATGGTCCACATAACCATGCTTTAGCCAGATGCATTGTTTTGACAATCCGAAGATTTGAGATTCAATGCAAAACAAAATCTGTTATTGCAACATGCCTGAGAATTTAAATACCAGTCAGGAATCTCAGAAGTTATGTAACTTATCGATCAGTAATATGTGTACAACAAAATAACTTCCTAAAAATGTGGAAAACATCTTTTCTTGATCAGGTAACTAAAAAGGTGAAAGCTTACGTAAAATCAACTTAAAAAAAGTGAGCTGAGAAACTGAAAAATTGAGCTCAAAGTTTAGTTTTTCTGAAAAGTTAAGTCTGTTTGGAAATAGGGGCCCAATCATGATTGGGACTCTACTACTGCAGTAATGGTGTGTATGCTTAAATATGCATACAATCAAAGGCAACATCATGCTGCAAATTTCATTATGGAAGGTGCTCGGTAATACACCTATGCACACCAGCTATATTGATTATTTTGGTGAAAAAAATGACAGTATAGTTCAAAAGAGCTAGTGTTAAGTCCATCTATGCGTGGGTAATACGCTTTTCTATGAGTGCAAGTTCTATGTCAACGCAGCAAGAACTATGTATTATTTTAACGTTTATTCATGAGTCTAATTGTGCACTTCATGTTGGCAGTGCGTCTTGGAGAGAAGAGGACTGCAGATATTGGGGAAAGGAAGTGGCCAATAGCTAATAATGCTCAGTGTGGAATAAATGTCCCATAGTTATGCTCAGATCAGTTTAATGACAGTTAAGCTCTTTTTATCGTATGTAGGGCCCTACCAAATTCACAGTCCGTTTTGGTTAATTACATGGACATAGGATTTCAAAAATCATAAATTTCATAATTTCAGCTATTTAAATCTGAAATTTCATGTTGTTGTAATTGTAGGGGTCCTGACCTGAAAAGGAGGTGTGCATGTGTGTGTGCGTGTGTGTGTGTGGGCTTTGCAAGGTTATTGCTGGGGGGTTGTGGTACTGCTATCTTTACTTCTGGGCTGCTGCCTGCAGAGCTGGGCCCTCAGTCAGCAGCTGCCACTCTTCAGCCGCCCAGCTCTGAACACAGCAGTGCAGAAGTAAGGGTACAATGGTATGGTATTGCCACCCTTATTTCTGCACTGCTGCTGACGGGGCGCTGTCTTCAGAGCTGAGTGCCCAGCCAACAGCCACTGCTCTCCAGCTGGCCATTTCTGAAGGCAGCACAGAAGTAAGGATGGCAATACTGTGAACCCACTCTCCCCCCCTCTCACTCCCCCGCAACTCCCTTTTGGGTCAAGAAACACTGGTCTCCCCTGTGAAATCCCTATAGTGTAGGGTAAAAGCACACAAAAGACCAGATTTCACGGTCTGGGATGCGTTTTTCATGGCCGTGAATTTGGTAGAGCCCTAATCGTATTTTGTCACGTTGAGCCTTGTTGTGTGACTTTATTCAAGACTAGTTTGGCAAAATGTTTTTACAGTAGTTAGTCTTTCTCTGAGATTAGTAGCTTGATTAATTTATTCAGGCTTATAAAGATGCACTTTTAAAAATGATGCATGTGCATTAAGGGAAAAACATTTTCATCTCTGGACTTGCTGATCATGGAACATTGTTTCTGACACAATGGTATATGATTTTGATGTGCATACAAGCTATCTATCTTTTAGACAGTTTGGCCTAAGAGGCATATAAACAGCACAACAATTACCTGGATTTTAAAAAAAGTAGAGAAACTAATCAAGAGAGCTAGCTTAACTACTGTATTATGAGTTCACCTGACTTCAACTCAAACACCCAGGACATTCAGAGATATGTGTTAGACATCTAATATTCAGACCAAATATGTTCTACCTTATTACTTTATGGAGTGTTAACTCAGAGCTTCCATGTGTTTACGTGGTTAAGGTGGACCTTTAACTTTTGGGCTAATGCGTGTACCTACATGTTAGAGGTACCAAGAAAATTTGTTCAGACAGGTTTTTTGTATCCCTGTACCGTAATTGTATGTGATAGTGTTAGCAAAAATAAGTACGTTAATAGTTTAGATTGTTGGCTCTTCCTCTGGCCATATCTTTTTGGAGGATATCAGTCTTGCCAGCTCAATTAATGTCTTGAGAATGGTGTCTATAGTGTTTCCTCAAGAGTTAAGAGCCATTTTGCTCTGTAACCCCCTTCTTCATCTTCTGATGGGAAGTATATATTCCCAGTCAGAGTGGAAGCTGAGCTACCTTTTTGGTAGATACTAGTGATTTGCTTATGAATAGCCTCGTGAGAAGGGGTTATGTAATTATTGACTAATAGCTCCCTTTTCTCCATTCAGAGTAACTTGATCTCCAGTAGTCCAGCAGGGGTCAAGGTTTTCAAGGACACTTAACCTTGTGTGTTGTGTGCGGTGGAGCTTTTAATCATGTGTGAAATGCCACTGGACCAGTTTTGTCATATGCTTCGCTTCTTCCCATGTTACTTTCTGTAAATTTGACATAATACTACCACCGCCAGAAAAGTTTGAAGCTCTTCAAGGAATCTCACATGAATACAACTCTTCACTTCTTTTAAACGTGCTTGTACTTTAAAATCCAGACATAGCTCCTCCAAACTTTTTTCTTCGATCTTTATTTCTACTTTTCTAGGCAGGATTTAAACATAAAACAAAAAGTGCACAGAACATTCATTCCATTGTGCACAGAACATTCAGGATCACTGTATGTATGCCCTGCCCACCAGAGGGTGAGGAGCTGTCTTTATTTTAAAGGGCCTTTGGCTGCCTGTTATGAGTCATGTTACTTTAAGAAACACTGCACCAGTATTTGCCAAATACAAAGACAACCCAAAGTTATGAATGAGAGCATGAGGTTGGCTATACTCCACCATCCTCAGCCTTCTTTTCAAGTGAATTATTCCGCTGGAAACTCTCTGCAGTGGAAAGAGCATGGAAGGGTCTATTTTTCAACTGAGATTCATGCTAGGGTTGGTATCGACGGTTGGGGAAGCTGTTTAGGGGAAATGAGCCCCAAGGAGAGGTTGCTGGTAGACCTCTGAGGATGTGCCAGCTTACTCTACGAGCGCATCTGGGGAGCCAAGAGGAGTTCTTCCCGGGCTGGGAGACCCTTGCAGAGGATGGACACATTGGCCGAGGTGGAGAACGGAGCGCCCAAAGAGGAGTCCTGTGAAGCGGAGCTGGAGGGATCAGGTGAGCCAGGTTGGAGGTAGTGTTGGTAGAGGGAGAAGTGAGGTCTACAGCAGCCTATTTAAGCACATTTTAAATTATTTCTGCATAGAAATGTTGGGAAGCAGGGAAACTTGGGGTTTGAATCCCCCCCCTTTTTTAATCAAGGAGATCCTGTAAATGTTTCCTTTGAGAGCTTTGAGAGATGAAGTGAAGGGAAGTTCCTGATGGTGTTGTATAGTGAGAGCTGGGAATACCTCTTTAATTGGGTAATAATACAGGGCTGGCTTGGGTGCAGGGATGGGGGCTGACTAGATTTGTATTAGAGGTAGGGAGCATCCCAGAAAAGTATCTGAGGACAGGCACTGCTGTGACAGACCTGTGATGCTAAGGGCCCCTGTGTATGTGTGATGCAAGAACTGGACAAGGGTGTCATGTAAGGACTGAGCACCAGAGCTGGGGGTAGGGGGGGTGGGGTGGGAGGTGCACTTCTACCATGATACCAGGGGCATGATCTTAGACTTCAGAGCAGGAGGGAGACTAGAGAGGTGTCATCCTTGCCAGTAGGCAGAGAAGAGGGACCAGTTGAGTGCAAGTGTCCAATTTTGGAGGATAGGAAATTTGTATTGGCCAATAACAATAGTGCTGTGTAGGGAATTAATGGTACTACCTTACAATGTGCATGACCTCTTTTAGAAACTGCTTGTTAATAGCAGCTGTTCTATTTTATGTTAATATTTTTGGAATACTTTTTGGTTTTGGCGAGTGCCATCAGCACCAAAGACCATTTCCCATTACCTTTTTTCATAGGCGCTGAATTCTTTCCCTCTTTAACCCTTTTGTCTGATTTTTAGTGACCACTGCAGGTCTTTCCCTTGTTGGCATCCCTCAAGTACTGCTCTGTAGTCCAGTCAGCAGGGGAATGATATTACTGTAGCTGCTTTCCTTCCCTGGAATCAAGCACACCAATTTGTGTTTGGTCTCCATAAGCCTGCAGAAATGACCTGGCAGGTGGACAGTGCAGTGCGCTGCCACCGTGTCCTTCACTCCATTCCACACCAGTTGTTTAACACAGTTCTTCCTGGTAATTGACTCAGGAATTTAACTTCTTTCTCATTCTGGCTAAGCTCTGCTACATTAACATCCCATCGTTTCAATTCGTAGGCTCCACAGGCAAACTAAAAAGAGGATTCTTCCTGGTGCAGTCTATCCCGTATATCAGAGCAGTGGATGGTTAGCGTCAGAAATATTTCAGTAGATGTCTGTTAAAATTTAATTGTGTTCTCTATGTAAGGCTTATTCACTTGGTAAAAGCTCATGGTAGACCTAGTAGTTAATCCTTGTCAGTGGGGATTTTATATATTTCTCTCTTGGGTTGAGCATCCCATGTGTTGGGACATAAGCTCTCCATTTTCCTCATCCAGGGAGCATGCTAAGGGAGAGTGGTCCCTCTCTTCATTAAAGTAGAGCTCTTGCTTGTTATGTCCTGAGGGCTTCGTTGTCGCTTCACTTTGGCATACTTTTTTCCAATATAACCTAATCCCAGATCCCACATAGCAGCCATGATTGTAGCTGGAGGGACATGGCAGTCTCCTTAGACTGCTGCTTTGCATCATCACAGCCTGCAGCTGGTGAAATTGCACAAGGCATTGCTGCACCTTCCTGTCCCACCACCTCTTGAAGGCTGCAAGTACCACTACTCTGACACTGCTAGCCCCACAATACCGTGTTTGCAAGCTCACATACCCCATGTAGCATTGCAAGGCAAGCTGATGGTCTGGGAAGTGGGGATTGTTTGAGAGGAGGTGTGGGGCAGGATCATTCTAAACTGAAGCCTTTTGTTGTTTCCTTTCAGGAGTGACTCGACCCCCTCAGGCTTATCCTCTGGAAGTGTGGATTTGTGGCCACACAGTGGTGACCTCACTGTGGAAGAGGGGTTGGTGCCATCCATATGGAACACGATTAGGGATAGACCCCATCAGGGCTCGTGTATCGTGGTTGGGTACGAAGGACATGCTGTGGGATGAGTTGTTGTCTCTAATACAGTCTGTTGTGCAGAAGGGCATTTTACCTGATGTGATAATTATACACTTAGGGGAAAACGACTTGGCTCACCAGTCAAGGCTGGGCTTAATCAAGAGCATGAAAAATGACCTTACAACGTTGTGTTCAATGTTTCCCAAGACAAAGATTGTGTGGTCCACTCTACTGCCTAGGACGTGGCCAGTGTTAGACAAACCCCCAGGAGTTGTAGAGAAGTCCAGGAAGATTATTATTAAGGAACTCTCCAAATTTTGCAGCATGTTTGGGATCTCAGTTTTGAGGCATGACCAGATTATGTATTCTTCCCCGGAGCTGTTCAGCCCAGATGGTGTTCACCTGTCAGAGATGGGGGAAGGTATTTTCAATGCCAGCCTACGAGAAGCAATTGAATCTTGTTTGTAGCCAGCTAGAGTGGCCAGGACCAAAGTGTTGGTCCTTGCTGAACAGCGACACTGGCTCTTGTTGGTCCTTCCAGCTGGATGGACAATTGGCTTTTGACAAGTCTGCTGCAGTTTTAGGGCTGCAGTAGTCCGCCTCTTGCCAGTAGAAGGCATTTCCTGGCACCTTATCCTCACCCAGGGAGGTGTCTGGAAGGCAGGCAATGTACTGTTGATAGACTGTGCAGAAGTACCTGACTAACTGATTAGCCCTGCTATAGAGAACAGTTTATACAACAACCCTGAAATGCAGCAGCAGACAAGGCTGTCCATAAAACACTGTCTCAGCTTTTTGGGACACTTTTTTGGAATACAGCTGTGCTCAGCATTTTCACCCCCCAGCACAAAATCTGAAACTTCTTAGTCCCTTAATGAGTCAGCACTCTGCCTGAATTAACATTTCTTACTGAATTAGTTGCTTTCCTACATGATTTTGTAAAAATCCCCATCACAGATCGTTTGATAAGTATGAGATGATAAAGTGTTTAGTAGCATTTTAATTCGGGACTCCTGTTCTGCCCCCACTTTGCCTCATAAGCAGCTTCCAACCTTCTTATGGAATTTTTTATTGATGGTCCCTGCTCTTTATTAGAATCTGGGATATTCTGTGTATATACTGTTGTAAGATTTTGTCCTTAATAAAGCTGCAACGTACAACCTTTCAATATTGTGTTTTTTCCCCTTCCCATGGGATCATGTCTTTAGGCTGTGACCCTTCACAGCAAGGAGAAGTGTTGTCCCTTTCAGGATACTTAGCAGCTTTGACCTGTTTTAGTCCCTCTAGGCTGAGGGATGATGAAGGGGGTTGGGGCTTCTCCAGTGAAGGGGCGAGAGGGGTCAACCCTCAAGCCTCTTTGGACTTGGTCACTTCTGTATGCCCTCTCTCAGAGGATGCGCTGGCTGTAGTTTAAGGATAAAATTATTTTAATCTGTATGATATATTATGTTTGCCTTCATAGTTCTAAAAGTTTTTGGTATCTCTTTTGGCATCAGTGCCTTTCTGTTGGGGCAGCATTGTTGTTTGTTGTATTTTGAGTGTGTGTGTGATGCTACCCTTTCAGTACAGAGGGGGCAGTAACTTATTTTATCATTAATAAAGTGGTAGCTTTTTACCTTGCCAAGAGTTTGTGGTTTTGTATTCTCAGTCTACAGTGGTGGGGAATAGGACCTGGTTTATTTACTTTTAATATTTTATTGACCTTCCTTTCCTTCAACATAAGGGGAGAACAGAAAAGAAGGCAAAGGAACAGAAAGATAAAGGAATGGGAGGTGAGTAAAGGGGGTGTATGGAGGGAACTAGGGAGCAACATCTCAGTTTTGGACAAGGTTTCTGTTATAACCTGTTATCCAATACCAGGAAACAATCTCTTCTGCCCCCTGCCTTTCCATCCAACTCTTCATGGCTTTAAAGAAGTCTGTCTTATTTACATATGATTTATGTAGCACACAGGTTTAGCAGAGAAATTCATATAAACCCAGAATACATTAAATGCTAAGAACTTTTTTCCTGTATATTCTAAATTCCAGTCCCACCATGAATCATCAGCTGCTGACATTCAGCATGCGCTGTACTAGTGATTCCCTGTTAGAATTGGCGTGGTTTGGGTAAAAGATGGTTTGATATGTTTCACAATATTTAATGGTTTTAAGGTTTTTTTAGCAGTTTATTTTACTATTTAAAAATAAAATTTATAGGCTTTGCAATATTGTGTTTATAAAAGGGTGTTCCATGTACCGTGTAAATAAGCTTCATGTTCATCTGGGATGAGGAGTTGGCATGGGGTTGCCACGCAGTAAATGCGAGATCATTGTGTGATAGTGTTAGAAGCTGATTATCTGCAGTGGGATTGGACCTCAGTACCTGCAAAGGCCAGGGGCCAGGTAGATCTTCAGTTCAGAACTTTATCCTAGTGGTTAGGATTATGTGCCAAATATTTGATTTTTGGTTTAGCTTATCAAGTCCCCTTTAATGTGTCGTCACATCACGTGAACCCTCTGCGGGAAGAAAACTTTAACATCTCTGTGGGAAAAAATTAATTTGTGTAGACATTATTTACAGAGTGTATTATGTCTTAGCAAAGATTAGGAGCACAAAATTTATTTCCTCAGTTATATAGTTAGTGAGCTTAGTGGCTCAGGCAATGCTGCCATTTACATAGTCTTAAATGCGTACTCTTGTGCATCTCTTCCAGTAACATTGGTGTTTTGCATATTCATGCAGACCTAATCACAGCAGGAGTTGATCCTATCTGAACTTCTGTTCATGAAGTCTAATGCAACACTTATAAAAGTTGTTGGGATTTTTTTTGGGGTGAGGGGGAGAGGGAGAAAAAAGTTAACAAAATAAAATAGCTTTTTATGATGGCTTATTGGTCTGGGAGGTTTCTCTGCATCAGTACAAATATCTGTCTGAAGTGTTGCTATATCAAAGGTAATATAAAATTAGGATTTACTGAAGGCTTCTTCTAAAAACTCAGTTTTTTCTCCCAGGTACCTTCAGTGTTTTTTTGTTCTGATCGTCTCTTTACCTTACCAGCCTCTTCACTCCCAGGCACACACTACATTAGTATTGTTGGTTCAAGTTTGTCCATTCCCAAATGCCCTCTAACCACCGACTGTTCGCACAGGTGATGTTAATATGACAGATCTGTGTTCTCAAGAATCTGCCTGCTGTGTAAATACTGGTGTAGAATTGTTGAAATTATAGCCTGCTGTAAATGTTGTCGTACTAGTATCTAGATGACAGCAGCATAAGAGTAAGTTTTTAATTAGCACTTTTATTTTTTAGTTCAATGTATTGGCCAGAAATTTTTTTAACTGAAAAGTTATATTAGGATACAAGTGAAGTTAAATGGATCTAACTTGCCCCCAAACCACATTTTAAGGTCCCTTACTATTAGCAGAATATGTAACTTATAAGTACGCTTTAAAACCAAAGAGTTGAATGTTAGAATTCCTATTTTACTACGTGGTAAGGAACAAGTTCAGGCTTCTCTGTTTCCCCAGCAAGAGTTGACCTTGTTACAGAAGTTTAAACTCAGGGATTGCCTACACACACAGGTTTAAATTAAATGTGTTTATAATCGAGTTAAGGTCATGCAGACCCTTGTGTGGACACCTATAGCGGTTGAAACTTGTCTTCTATTGGTTTAGCTAGCAGGTGCAGTGAGTGGCCATACACACAGGTCCATCAGTTTAATTAAATTGGCTTGAAATCTGTAGTTAAACTGTTGCAACTTTGTGTATAGATAGAGTTGCATATTTGGAATTTACAAAGGCTTGTGGCTCAAATAATGAAAATGTCTTTGCTTGTCTTTGTACTTGTTCTGCTGCTGCTGTTACTCTGTCTTGCCATTTGTTAAAAGCATTTCAGTCCAGCTTTATGGCTGGATATTTTCAAAAATGCCAAATGGTGCCCAGATTCCTTAGACTTCCTTGAAAATCTTAATCATACAGCTGTGATTGCTTATGAAGATATATTTTTGGACTATAAACATATGACTATGAAGAGCTGCATTAACCTCCGGAGTCCAATGTGTAAATTTAAAATAAACTTGGAACGAGGGGTGCTACTTCATTCTCAGTTCCACCTTTCGTAATTAAGTATTGCTGAAGTCTGAGTGAGACCAATATGTGATGCAGAGCCTAAGCACTTGGGGGACATTAAGGTGACTGGTGTATTTGTCTTCGTTTGTTTAGCTTTTGTCATTAAACTGTTTGATAGACCTAAGCACTTAAATGTTCTTGGTAGATTACAGATAACATGAACAACCAGTTTGCTGATGTGGTTACTGAATTTTGCTTATCCAACTCATTAAATACAGTTGCATGCGGTGAGGAGTAAAATGAGCTGGAAGCAATGTTGAGTGCTCTTGTCCTCTGAAATCTAGGGGGAGCGTTGGATCTAAAATGTGGTGATATGTTTTATTGTGGATTCCTTTTGCTAAATCAGTGTGGTGGCCTTTCCCCCTGCCAGTTTATCCCCCACAGCTGGGACTGGCCAGTTCATGGGCCATGCAGAGGTGCCATTGGCTGCCATTTCATTTGGTGCCTTGTTGAAGATGCCCAGAAGGGAAGAATGCAGCATAGAGTGGGGGCGTGGCTGGGCCTGTCGCTCTGGTGAAGGAGGTGCCGCTTGACTTCCTGGACAGCCTCTGATTCAGAGCTCTGGTCCCAAGATGCCTTAGTGGGGTCTTCCTTGTGGATTGTGGTCTTGAGGTCTGGAATAACAGCAGGGAAGTTTTGTCACCCCTTTCCCCTCAGATCTATCTGAAGTGTTATTATATCAAAGGTAATATAAAATTAGGATTTAGGAGCAACAGGTGGTCTCCAGTCCTATTCAGGATGAGTGTAACTGGGGAATTTCATCTTCATCTGCATGGATTTTGTGACGACATTCCTCAGGCAACTGAGACCGGGTCAAGGTATCACAGTCCTTGCGTAATCTGCTCTTGGATTGGTAGAAAAATCTATAGCTCCAAAGATATTTGGGGTGTACAAAGTGGATTTAACAAAGTTTGAGTTTTAGGAGTTGTCGGGGCCTGGTTTTGTGTGTTCCTCATGATGGAGTTTCAGCAAGTGTCACAAAGCTATTGGTCTGTTGTAGGCTTGCCTCTTCCTCAGATTGGAGGAGAGGGAGCTTAGCTCTTAGGAAGCAAACTACTCTCCTCCTGACCCTCAAGCGATGTCCCAGCTGGTGGGGAGGTGGGAGTCGGGCTGAGCTGGAACAGCATTGGCGTGGTTGCCCAGGGAAGCAGCTGCTCTGCCACCCCAACAGTGTGTGAGTATACAATGAATGGAGCAGATACCCCCACTTTCCTGCCTGGCTATTGTGGAAGGGACAGCTGGGTTGGTCCAGTCACCCTAGTGTGGCAGCTCCTAGTAATAGTCACAATATCCTTAAAGGGGCAGACATTCCACTTCCTCTGTCTGACTGATGGAAAAATCAGGCAGAAACTGCCCCTAAAATTAGGTGACTGCCTATGAAGTCTGTTCCTAACATCCCCCTTGCTCTTGCACAGTTCATCACAACAAGTGATCATGTGGTGTTTGCAGAATTCCCTGATTTATTGCCAGGGGATTTGTGGTTCAGAGACATCTTAAAGGTTGGTTGCAATTGAAGATCCCAGGTGTCGCATGATTCAGATTCTGTTTGACCTGGTTCAGGTCTTCCCAAGGGCACGTGCTAGCCATTGTAAGGCTTTTTTCTTCAACGTGTTATTCATGGCTGCCTTTTTGGTGGCTTTGGGCAAATGAGAGCATAACAGTGTCTGCTAATGATTGTTCAGTTATGTGTTTGGTCTGGAGTGACCTCCATTAGGGCCTGGGATTTGTGATGCTGACTTCAGATTGATGGGACTGGCAGAGGATCCCAGACTTAGCTAAGGGAATGTGATGATGATAGGATTTGCTTTCCTTGTGTGTATTCCAGGCTTTCCAGCTACCCTGTGGGAGCCGTAAGTTTATTCATGGAGATGTGAATTACTTGACCAGATTCCATTTCCCTTTGGTGCTAAAATGGGGATTATATTTCTGGGCTGAAAACTAGTTGCCTGTGATTCCCATTCTTTTGGAAGAGGGGCAGCTGCTTCTGCAGCTGCATTAGGTTACAATGTGTCGGTGATTCAGTCTATAGGCCATTGGCAATCAGACTGCAACCTCTGCCCTCAGTTGGGGGATGCTGCCTTTAGGATGGAAAGGATAGAACTGTTGTCCTGTTAAATATACTGGCATTTTTGTTATGCTTGCAGGAAGGAATGATGGAGCATCTTGGCCAGACGTTTGGATAATCGGCTGTAGTGTTATTCATTGGGCCCAAAAGCAGGCTGCCAGCAGTCAAGATGGTTCCCAGTTGGGCTTTGGACACAAAGCCATTCATGTGTTCTGGCATGCTATGGGACCGGTTAATGCCACTCCTGCATTCTTTGGCAGCTCACTCTTGGCCACTGCAGGTTCTTATTGTCCATCTTAGTGAAAATCATAGAATGATAGAGTATCAGAGTTGGAAGGGACCTCAGGAGATCATCTAGTCCAACCCCCTGCTCAAAGCAGGACAAATCCCCAGACAGTTGTTTGTTCGGTTTTTTTTTTACCCCAGTTCCCTAAATGGCTCCCTCAAGGATTGAACTCACAACCCTGGGTTTAGCAGGCCAGTGCTCAACCACTGAGCTATCCCTCCAACCTAGTGACAACCTCTGGTGTTAGTATTCAAGATAAAAAGGGGCATGCTTCTCATTGCTGAGCTTTTCCTGCAGGTTAAGCTGGTGTGGTCCAAGATGCTCCAGAAACGGATTTGGCCAGGAGCCACCAAACCCACTCAGATTGGGTGTGCCAGGAAGGGTGTGAACGGTAGCGAAGTTCCTTCGGGAAATGGGGAGCTCGATGATTACCCATCGGGAGATTTGCTATGTGGGCCCTAACATATATAGGGAAGATGATGTGGAGCTGTCTGCTGAAGGCTGAGATATATTTCTGGCAGATGTTAAAGGGTGGATTGGGCATTTTCTTTCCACTCTGTGGGCAGAGGGGAAAGCGAGAAAAATCCATGCTAATTACTGACGTGCCCTGTGGCAGGTGGCTGGTAACGGGCTGGTTTCCAGATTCCAAACCTGAGTACAGGGATGAGAGCTGTTGTGGAAAGCAATAATTGGGAGCTGCGCTGGACTGTTAGTGCTGAAGATTTAGTGAGAGGTGCTGTTTCTTAACCCCTCTGACACTGATGTTTAATAGTTAATAAAGTTGTGGCCTGTGCTTTAACCATACATTTGTGTGCTGTGTCATCTTTACTACAGCCAAATGCAAGCTTAGACATCCGGATTGAGGAATGCAGGCCATCTCTACAGAACAAGGGACTGTAGCCTGGAAAGCAGGGACTCTGGAAAGGGTTTAGGGGTCATAGCAGACCTGTAACTGAACATGAGCTCCCAGTGTGATGCTCTGGGAGAAAAGGCTGATGTGATCCTGGAATGTATAAGTGGGAGTAATGAGTGGGAACAGAGAGGTGATTTTTGCCTCATATATAGCATTGATAAGACTGATACGGGATACTGTGTCTAGTTCTGGTGTCCACGTTTCAAAAAGATGGTTAGAAAATTGGAACGGGTGCAGGAGAGAGCCATCAATATGATACAAGGGGTGGCAAAAATGCCTCGCGGTGAGAGACTGACCGCTTATCAAAAAGACTATCGAGAGATTATTTGATTTAGTGTGTGAGCACCTGTGTGGAGAGAGACTGACAGACACTAAAGGACTCTTTAATCTGGCAGAACGAGACCCGGTGGCTGGAAATTGAAGCCTGACAAATTCCAGTTAGAAGTAGGGCACAGTTTAACAGTCACTGATTAACCATTTGAAGTGATGGATTCTCCATCTCTTGATTCTTCACATCCAGACCGGATACCTTTCTGGAAGACATGCTGTAGTCAACATAAGTTATTGGGCTCAATGCAGGTGTAACTGGGCAAAATTAATTGCCTCTGAGAGAGATTTGGGGAGTCAGACTAGATGATTTGATTGTCCCTTGTGGCCTTGATCTCTGAATCTGTTCACTTGTAGTGTTTGGATCACTTCCTGTCCTGTTTGTTGGGATGGGGCTTTGACTAGACCTGCAAAGCATTGATACCTTAAGATCCTGGCTGGCCATGGGATGGAGAGGCCCTGCCTTCTAAGGCTGTATTTGAAGTCAAAGTTTGGGGCAACATGGGAGTCTTTCCCCACTCCTCTCCTATAGCCAGGATTGGTGCGTACATGGGCAAAAGGGAGGTGGTTCTCTCTTAAGGGGGATATTTAGATCTGCTGCTAGGCAAAGCTACCATACCCTTTAGGACCTTGCCTTGGCTCACCCTCCCTTGTTCTGTTGGCTGGTAGTCAGTGGTGGGCTGCTGTTGGTGGTGCATTAGGAGTTACGTTGAACTCCTAATGTGCACTGGGCATAGCTGATAATCTGTTGTGGTATAAAATTCCTATACTGCAAATTGGCAGGTGCAGTGAGGCATGTTCCGCCCTGTTCATAGCACCCAGAAGCATGACCAGGAGTGGGAGTGGGGGTTGATTTAATATTTTTTCTGTTACTGTTGCAACTTTTGGCCGGTGTCCAATGGAGGATATTTACTGTTGCAGGGGCCAATTTGTGGATCCCGTACTTGTACAGGGCTCCTATGACTACTATGCTAAGCAGGGCTGGGGTTCTGGTTGCCATGTCATGTACAGATGGAGGCATCCCTCATCTGGACCCTGAATCCTCACAGAAGGTGATGGTGGTTGAGGATGTTGCAACTAGGCTGAATCCCTCGCGTCCCCTTAAGTGTATGGGATGCCTGGATGATCAGCGTTTGAGAGCCTGGCTGGATCATTCGCTACTGGCTGGTTTGTGCTGGGAGCACTGTTTCTTATTTCCTCTATGTTGCTGTTTCTAAGGGCCTGGCTACACTTGAAACTCCAAAGCACTGCTGTGGGAGAGCTACAGGTACTCCATCTCCCTGAGGGGATTAGCTTAGCTGGGGCACTGTTTACACTGGCGCTTTACAGCGCTGTAACTTGCTGTGCTCAGAGGAGCTGTGTACATGTTTGTGAATAAAATTGAGGCCTAATTAAACCACATCCAGTGTCTCCTGTCCTCCTTCTGGCATAGTCTGAGAATAACCAAGAAAGTTGTAGCGCTGTAAAGCGCCAGTGTAGCCATAGCCTTAGCTAATAAAGTTGTGACCTAAGCTTTAACCATCTGGTTGCGTGCTGTGTCTTATTCACCAGCAGTGTCTGGGACAAGGAAAGTCTTTAGAAGGTGCAACCAGAACTAACAGACTGGCTGAGAATCTGAGTTTCTGCATTATATGACTTATGCTGACAGTGTGTGTCCTATGTTAGAAATCCCGATTTCTGGAGTGGTTTTTAAGTTTGTTTTTGTCATTTCCAAAGGAGTGTTTTAGAGGATGTTTAGATTATAACAAAAACGTCTGTGTTTTACGATGTAATGGGTAGAAATTTTTGAAAGCACCTAGGTGCCAAGGTATCAAAGTCAGTTTTGAAAAGAAAACTGAAGTCCCATTGACAGTCAATGGGGCGTTGGTTTGTAAGTGTCTAAATTAGTGTTGAAAGTGACCTTACTGCAGATTAAGCGGTGAGGGCTATTGGCTGGCTTGTTGGAAAAGATTTGTGCCCCTCTAAGAGCTAGAGTGACTTTCTGCTGCAGGCTAGGTCAGCATGAGGGGAAGGAGAGGGGAGCGGAACTGGAAGAGGGTGGGGACTATATAGGTCCCTGCCGGTGCAGGAAAAGCCCTCTTTTACCTGGATATGTGGAGTTGGGGCTCCCAGCACATGAATTTAGTCCTGCTCGTTCAGGATTGGGGCAGCATCAGCAGTGGCCCGGCTGGGTTTGGGATAGGGCAATTCAGGGATTTGGGCATTGGCATTCTGAAGTGTACAGAACGTACATGAAACTCCATGTGGGAATCAGTGTTAATTTTCCATTGTGTTTTCTTCCAGATGCTGGCAGACGGGCCAGGCAGCCGGTGGTGTGGATCTGCGGGCACAGTATTATTGACTGGGCACATAGGCAGGCTTCCAGTTTGGCTGGTGGTCTGCAGCTGGGCCTCAGTGATGAGGCAGTCCTGAGCTGGCATGGGAGGAGGGGTATGTTATGGGACCAGCTGATGCCCCTTCTGCACGCTTTGGGGGCCCATGGGCAGGCTCCAGATATAATTGTGGTTCACCTTGGGGAAAATGATTTGGGAATGTGTAAAGGGGTAGACTTAATGATCAGAGCTAAGAGGGACTTGGGGCAGATCCTTGAACTTTTCCCAGGAGTAAAAATTGTGTGGTCAGACATGCTGCAACGCAGGGTGTGGGATGGAGCTTTGAAGCCCCCCCGGGTCGACAAGGCTAGGAGGTATGTGAATAGGGAGGTGGCCAAATTCATGGCTGGCATAGGGGGGTCGGTAATTTCGCATCCGGCCATAGCATACAGGGCACAAGAATTATTCAGGGAGGATGGGGTCCACCTGTCAGATTTGGGAGCTGATCTATTTTTGGCTGATATTAAAGAGGGCGTTAGGAGATGTCTGGGAACCTGGCTAGGTATTTGGGGAGGCAGCCAAGCTAATTGCTGATGTCTCCATGTGGCAGATGTCCAGTGCAGGTACTCTGTAGGGAAGAGATACAGTGATCAGATAAAATGGATTGGTAAAGGGTTTTAAGGAGATATTCTTTAAAGGAGCAGAAACAGGAGTGTGGGGCTCCTATGACTGGTACGGCAGGGAGCGAACCCCCTTCCTGTGTAGCCCCCCACCCTTCATTCGAGGGGGGGAAATGGTGAAGTCCTAGCAGTGAGCTGGGTGGGGACAAGGGTGGATAAGGGGGAGGGCTGACGAAAGCCCCCAAGTATATATTGAAATGATTATGGAATTATCTGCACTGTACACTTTTTTCTGCTAGCTACTGCCACATGTTTATGAATAAAATTGAGGCCTAATTAAACCACATCCAGTGTCTCCTGTCCTCCTTCTGGCATAGTTTGAGAATAACCTTACCACACAGTAAGTGGTGAGGGCCATGGTCTGGCTTATTGGAAAAGGTGTGCTCCCATCATGGGCTGGAGAGCCAGGGAGTGACTTTCTGCTGCAGCTGCAGACCAGGTTAGTGTGGGGACTTGACCTATTGCCCTCCTCCACCAGGGACCAGCAGAAGGGAAATTGTATAGGTGCATTCCAGTGCTGTAAAAGTCCTCTTTTACCTGGACCAAGCAGAGGAGCACCCACCTATGCTAGTGGCGAAATACTGGGTATTGTCAGCATTTGCTGTGGCATTGCCCTAGTCGCTTTTTTCTCAGGGGCTGGGAAGGAATTTTTCCCTCAACTTCAGACTGGTCAAGGTGAAGTGGAGGGTTTTTTGCCTTCTCCACAGCAGGTTTGAGGGGGCTTTGTTGGGGCGAACATGAAAAGGAAATAGGCTATGATGTTGTAATCTGTATATTAAATGTGGGCAGATGTCCAATGCAGGCACTCTATAGGGAAAGGATACAGTGACCAGATACATGGATTGGTAAAGCGTTTAAAGGAGGTATTCTTTAAAGGAGCAGACACAGGTTCAGGGCTCCTATGACTTACGGCAGGGAATCAACTTTCCCTTCTTGATAGCCCCCCTTAACCCTCATTCGAGGGTGGGGATGGTGAGGTCCCAGCAGCAGGTTGGCTGGGAATCAGGACTGGTAAGATGGAGGGCTGTCGAAATCCCCCAGGGTATATATTGAAATGATTCTGGAATTACCTGCACTGTACACTTTTATCTGTGAGTTACTCCTAGACATTTAAGAATAAAGTTAAACCGCATCCAGTGTCTTCTTTCTGCTATAAACGGACAATAGGATTTAGATGCTTTTGAAAAATTTACGTGATGTTAAATACAACTTAGTGCCTAGAATTGATAACATTGTGGTCAATGTTAACTCATTTAAAACCACTACTTTTCCAGTCTACACTAAATGTAAACTGGGGTTTAATTTACTAGTTAAAATGTGTTCGCTAACACATTAAAACCTGGCCATTTCTTCTAGACTGGACATGTCCTGAGGCTATTGGCAGTCTCACTTTGGAAGGTCTTTAGTTCAACTTTGGAAATAAGGCTGCTGAGGGAGGAGGCAATGTCACATATTGGTAGCTCGTCATACTTGACCATGTTTCTTTTGAAAATGAAGCAGGTTTTAGTAAAATTCATCAAAAATCTGAGGCCACTTGTTACTTCACTTGTTACTTGTTACAATGCCACTTGTTACTTCACTAGTTAGAAGCCACAACTAACTTACACTCTTTTTAAGTCTTTGTGCCAATGTTAATCAAGGCAATTTTCTAATCATTGAAATGAACAGGGTTTATTCTAAAAATTCCAAAATAAAAAAAGTTCTCTTTTTCACTCCTGTCTTGTTACGATGTTCTTTATAGTGGATTTAAAGTTCAAAGTAACATGATTTTTCCTTTGCAAATGTCATCAATCTCATACAAGGAAATAATCTGAAATGGTTAAAGGGGAGACTCAATTTAAGATGCATTTGAGATAAATTTCCTTACCTACATTACAGATAACATCTTGGGTTATTAAAGCCTAAAACATTTTAAAATTCCAGTTTACTCTTCACTGCATACCCTGGCTTATTTTGTCTTTTTTAGTTTTGACACTGAGAATCAGCAAATTCAGTTTCACCCTCATTATAGTCTGTTTCACTTTCAGGTTCTCCAAATATTTGAGTTTTGGAACAGTTTGGTTGAAATTAAAAGAAAATGGTTAATCTTAAATTTCATAAAGATCGTAAATCTAAATTTTGACCAAATTAGAGGATTGTGTCTTAACACTATACACCTCTACCCTGATATAATGCGACCCGATATAACGCGGTAAAGCAGCTCTCCAGGGGGGCAGGACTGCGCACTCTGACAGATCAAAGCAAGTTTGATATAATGTAGTTTCACCTATAATGCTGTAAGATTTTTTGGCTTCCGAAGACAGTGTTATATCAGGGTACAGGTGTAGTTAGTGATATGCCAAATAGGCACTGGAAGTTTTCAGGTGTCATTCTTAAACAGATATTACTTTAAGAAATATTTTCTTAATAAGCTTTACTGAATTCTGTGGACCCAAAGATATAGAAATGAGTATACAAAGAAAGGTACCAAAATACTGCTAAACCAAGAACTCATCCGTAATATCCAATAAATCAATGGAAGATTAAAGGATTAGAGCTCAATCTTGTGCACTATATTAGATATTTACTTCTAGCATTGCAGATATTGTGGAATGGTTTAATCTTATGTTTGAGAGCAGAACATCTCCTGTCTGTAAGTCGAGAGGTGGAATGGATTCAGTGGTCTGTATGAAGGTTAAGTAGTACTTCTGCAATGATAATAAGTTATTTCAGTGGCTAAAGTTAATAGTACTTTCTGGTATATATCTGCATACTTAATAAAATTTGCTGATTTAAAAAATTAATTGGCATGCTTAAATGTCTGTGCAATCAGTTTTCTTGCAAAATGACCATTATAAATTCAGGAGAAGCTTTTGTCACTTGGAAATTAGTGACAAACTTTCCCTTACCTTTTATCCATGCTTTAGTGGACATGTTTTTCTCAAGTGTATTTAAAAGTTTGAATTAAGATTTCTAGGCGATTGGGGTTTCCTTTGGGATTGGAGGAGACTATGCCCTAGTCATGATTTCCTGATCCCAAACTCCTGACGCATGGATTCCTTCACTGTCTTGCTCCCCCACCACTCTCATTGAGGCTCTTTCATTCCACAGAGTTCTAGATTGGTGGCAAGAATGAGTGCCTAGAAACTTTAGTAGTGTAGCTTCATGCAGGCTACAGACCTGTCTTTCTTAGTAAGGATCAGTCCTGCCTGGGCCCTAATCCTCCCATGAGAGAAGGGTGCTGGGCTGAATCCCTTGCCTGCAGAGGAACCAACTTTGAGAGTTCCCAGGAGGAGCGGGGTGGTCGACCCCCGTCCCGGGCCCTGTGCTGCCCCTGTGCTGGAAAAAATCCTTAAGCAGAGAGAAAAGCCAGCCATTCCAAAAAGCTGCTTCATATTTAAATGAACCGTGATAGCAGCCTAGAACCGCCCTCTTCCCTTCTGACTAGGCCTAAGATAGCCTTTGCAATGTTTCCTCCTCTCCCTTTTTCTAATCCGTGGGTGAAAGATCAAGTTAAGATGACTCTGGATTTTATAATGTGATCTTAACACAAACTATTGGATGTGAACATAATTTTTTCACATTCAAACAGGCCATGGTATGGGTCTGCTGTGACTGTGCTGCTGTTCCACTTTTATTGGCCATCTTTGATTTTAGCACTTCAAAAAATTTCCCCACTCCCCAAGTCTTGGGTTTTCATTTTGAGTTTGGTGCTCTGGGTACTACAGTTAATGTATAGAGTCTGGTGATCACCAGATCTAATTGATTGGTGCCTTTCTAGGGGACATAGAAGGAATCTCATAGCTTTGTTGCATCCCTATCAGCCTGTGTTTCTAGCTTATAGCTATTTATGCAAATTGACTGGAACACACTGCACCCTTTCTTCCTGGCTTTGTCAGAAAGGATGCTCCTGCATTTGATTTTATTGTGCTTTTGCCAGTGCCAGTCTCCTTAGTCAGATGCTAATACTGTTCTGCATAGTTCATAACACTGAGCATGCCTGTCATATTGAGGGTGGGGTGGAGACAGAAATCTCAGCCCTTTCCCTGCTGATCTTTGTTAGCAGTCTGAAACGTACTCCTGACTTTACTTGCTCTGTTCTTTTTTTGTGACTAATTTAGTACATTCTGCGCATGAGTGACTTGTAGAGGGTCACCCCAAATGCCTCTGACATGATTTCAGTTCTCGTGGCCTGTCCCAGACTGAACATCTGCTCTGGAGCTTATTCTGGGCACAGCATGAACATCCTAGGGCTGCACCACACTGTTTTCAGTTCCCCATTATTTTTTTTCTTACTGCAAGGATGCAAGATGGAGGGAGGGAGAGCTAACAGCAGGTGAATGAAAATTCTGCCAGAGTTGCCAAATTTTCCCTCTTCCACGTCCTGCTTTACTGCACACTTGTATGTTTCCCGCTTTCCTTCTTGCTTGAGAACACAGTCTACCTTTTTAAGTTTCTCCATTTAGTGTGTTTGCAATGGCTCTTGTCTCTGCAGCATACATTCTTCCAAATGTTGGGCGTTCTTTACATTATCACTGGCATAAGCTTCTGTTTGTGACATCCTTCCCCCAGTCTGTCCGATCTGTTGTGTAGGGCCAAAGCTGGACTGGTGCTGAGCACCTGCAGCACCCATTAACTTCATGGGGATTTGAATCAGGATTGGGCCAACAGGGAGGCAAAAACATGAGGTAAATGTAGTGCAGTCTTGCTCCCTGTCAGCAGACACACTCTGCTTTATGTACGTGTATAGATTAGACATCCGGCATTCTGATCTTGGCTCTCTGATTACAGCAACTCTCTGAAATACTCTCCAGCGGGCTGAATCAGGACCCAGTTAAGTGCTTGCAAATGTCATTCTTGCAGCCCTTTTTGAAAGAAGGGTGTGAGATTGTGGAGCTCTGAATTTGAACACAATAAAAAAATGTCACGTGAGCCACAGTGCCATGCAGTGAACAATTAAACCAGAGTCTGCTCTGAATGCAAAGTAGTTTCCCAGGCCTGGTCTACACTACGTGTTTAAATCGATTTAAACAGCGTTAAATCGATTTAACGCTGCACCCGTCCACACTACGCTGCTCTTTATATCGATTTAAAGGGCTCTTTAAATCGATTTCTGTACTCCTACAAAACGAGAGGAGTAATGCTAAAATCGATATTACTATATCGGAATAGTGTTAGTGTGGACGCAAATCGACATTATTGGCCTCATTATTTTACAGTAGCTACCCACAGTGCACCGCTCCAGAAATCGATGCAAGCCTCGGACCATGGACGCACACCACCGAATTAACGTGCCTAGTGTGGACGCGCACAATCGACTTTATAATATCTGTTTTATAAAATTGGTTTAAGCTAATTCGAATTTATCCTGTAGTGTAGACGTGGCCCCAGTGAGGGGCAGAAATGCTCCTTCTTAGTGACTCTCCTTTTCAGAGCCCTGCCTCTTAGGAGCAAAGAACTTGCTTTTTCCCCTGCAAGGTGCCCTGATATGACTGAGGCACTGCAGAACAGAATTGATGCTCCAGGAACATCTGGCTTAATTTGTTTTCTGTTCCTCCTCTCACCTCCAGTGTCTCTTCTAGTGCCTGATTTTATGTCTGCAATTCCAGGTGCTTGCTATATATTGTGCACAACACTGGTTCCATTCTGCTGTTGTGCTGTGCCAGCCTAGATTTCATTCACTGAGTTAAATTCCAAGCGGCAACTGTTATCTGAATTGCATTTGCACAGTATGATGGATGGTGATAATCTCTAGTAAATATTAATTACTGACAGAATAGAACTGAGATTTGGAAGAGAATTTTATGACTGTATGAGGCCCTATTCATTGAAGCTCACATGCAAGGCAGAAAGGGAGCTGGATTCAGGTTGATACTTAGGACAATTAACATGCAAACCTGGTATTGCTGGGCTAGAACAAGGTGGGGAGAGTGTGTGTGTGTGTGTGAAATTTGGGTGGTAACATGCGAAGTTGGGTCAGGAGACAACTATACTGTGTGGCTTCAACTTCAAGGGAACTTTTGATGTTGCAAACATGATACAAGAAATACAGGAACCAAAAACGTCCAGTGCAGCAAATATAATTCTGAATGGATTTGGCTAACGCAGTCTGGACATTTTCTAAGAGACTGACATCTCCCAGGAAAAGGGACACAGCCATAAATACCTTTGCAAGGAATGTAATGGATCCAGATAATCTGAAAGGTGTAACTGAGGGAGGACAGGGTGACAAAGGGAGAGGATGATCTGACACCCTTCATGCCAGATAGTGGGTCTCTGACACGCTGCCCTACCACAGGCTAGGAAAGGACCAGGGCAACTGAGGAGTGAGTAAGCACTTGAGACATGGAGGAAAAAAAACTGCACTGAAATGAATGGTGCAGATGTCCATTGGCTCTTGCAGAATTTCAGACTATGCGTCATGCAGTTCATTGCCTTTGTTTTAGTTCAGCATCTTCTCCTCTTAATCACTCATGGTTTTAATGAGACCTTTTGAATCGTAGCTGGTTTGGAGGTAAAGTCACTGCAGGATGCCCTTGGGAGGGTGGGAACTGGAGCACTCAACCAAGGCGGTGTCTAAAGAGGGGCTTTCTCCACGAACCTACTGATCACTCGGCCACATGGTGTGGCAGGAAGAGGGGATCAAAGCACTTCTTCCAAGTCAAGGGTATCCATCAGAAAGAACTGCTTGGGGAGAGGGATGGGTGAAAGGGTATAGAAATTGCCTTAATTCTGCACCAAGTGACATTAACCTACCCTTTCTTATGAGACATCTGCATTTCTGCACAGATAGTTGGACTACAAAATCAAATCCCCCCCACCTGAACGAGGGGTTTTTCAGAAAAGAGAAAAGGAGTCATGGCACTTTATGTATCTTGTGCTATGAAGATGTGTTTTTACTTTGAATAGCCTCCCCCACCGCCACCCCCCTTTGTTAAATGTACAAAACAGGCCTAGGAAATGCACTGGCTTAGCTTAAAAGCCAAAGCGAGAAAAGGTTGGAATTTACAGCCCTGTTTCTGTGCCCTTGCTCATAATGCAAAGGACTTTGAGACTCAAAAAGCAGTTGTTAAAGAGCAAAAGTTAATGTAGTACAAGGATGCACTTTTAGCTCTCTCCTGAAGGCATCCTGAGGCTTACAATACTAGTCACTCCGAAAAACAGAGTACATGCTGGCCAGGTTTGCGCTAAAGTTACTGTTGTGGATTAATCAATGTTTGTTTCAGAGCAGCCTGCGCCTCCTAGTTATTATAAACCTTGCTCAGTGTCATTGTGTCTTTCTTCTTTAAAAATGCACGTTGCTCACACTATTACCTGTTTTAAGGAGTGGGTCTCTCACTTGTCTCGTTTCAGAAGGGGAAATGGGAATTTCTTAGAGCATCTTTATGTCTAACCAAAACTTGAGCTCAACTCCACAGACCTAAACAGCATCCGAGTGTCAGCCACTGATTTTCTGTGTTTTATTTTGCAGAGACGTTGGGGTGGTGGTAGGAGGGTTTGTGATTGAGGGAAGGGGAAATTGGGTGTTTAAATGTGGCTCTTCTGTATTACAAGGCACTAACACGACTCCCGTCTGTATTTAAATGCTGTCCCCAGGTTACGACTATGGCTATGTCTGCGTGGAGTTTTCACTCTTGGAAGAGGCCATCGGATGCATGGAAGCCAATCAGGTTGCTTTACACTTCGGTCGAATGCTGCTAGAAGAATATTGTTTTGCTGAGGGCGGGTGGAGAGTCAGTGATTTTTGAAATGGTTCAAAAGAAGATCGGCTCTTGTTTTTACTCAACACTGCTGCTCAAATGCTAGTGTTCCCAGAAACTTACAAAAGGCTATGTAATGCCTCTATGAAAGTGGCAAGAGGCTCTGAATGTTCTGCTGTTTCATCTTGAGCACACCTGCATATTTGGCTAGATTTAAAAGCTTGGAGATGAAAAAGATTCCCGGTACAGGTTGTTGCCTCTGTGGGTTTGTACTCACAGTTGGAAAGAGCTCTGCTAGTGTGAAACTCCTCACTGCCTTGTCTGTGCACAGTAATTGTATCAGTCCCCTGTACACAGGGTTCGAGTTAGACACAAACATGCATCGCTATGGGTGAGGCCTTGGATATGCAGCTCAAATGCTACTTGCCTGTTACTTTTCCATGTGGCTCATCTGCATGGGGAGGATTCCTCATATGTTTCCCCTCTTGTATTCATGTTGTCCTTTGGCAAGTTGGTGTTGCATACACAAGGGCTGGCCTATACACAGTTGCACCTGGTAAATCTGAACATTTCTAGGGTGACTAAATAGCAAGTGTGAAAAATCGGAACACTTTTTTCAGATGTGAGAGAGGTGGGGTATAGGACAAAGCCTATAATATTGGAGTGGTCCCGATAATATCAGGACGTCTGGTCACCCGAGATGTTTCTGAACTCTAAATTTAAAAGAAATGCTCAGCCTTTCTCACACTGAATAAGCTCCCAACTGTAGCAGTAATTCAGATTTGATTGTTTGAAACCTGTTGCTGTTGAGCACCATCTGACCCTCAAAGGCTGTAAATCATGGAAGACAAGAAGAACTGAAATCTACCATTATCACCCATTCCGTAGAAATTGCAGGGAGCTGACCGATCACCTGGGAGACAACTACCTGATCACAGTTCACTGCTACCCAGGAACACTCCTCTACTAGATCCCTCTCAATTAGCTCCTGGTTGGGGGAGAACTGCTTTCTCCCTCCTTTTCATTTTGCATATAAGCAAGAATTGCCATAGTTATCTAACCCATTCGTACTTAGGAATACCATTGGCTACCTTGCTTAAAGACTGGCTTCCCCAGCCAGGAGAGAGCCATGCAACTTAAAAACGGAGTCACAATTTTAGAATTGTATGGCTGTGCAGCTACCATAAATGTGCATACAGCCCACCTGTTAGATGTGGCATGTGTGTGCCCTACATCTACAGTTACAATAGCAGTGCAAAGTCTGAGCACGTTCCTGTTCTAAAAACTTGGTGCTAAATATTGTAGAAATGCTCCTGTTGCTTCTGATTTTTAATGCCAATGAGAATATGTGCAGGCTGACGTAATCCCACTACTGCTGGTGTCCCCGATGAGGTCACTTGTCAAAAAGGATGCCTTCAGGGAAGCTCTGGAATTTGTACCATTTTAATGGGATGCTGTCACAGTGGGTTAGGCTAAAATCTGACTTCCCTTCCGTGTTGCCACCCATGCTTTCACTGCCACCATGATGGTTTTCATGTAAAACATACTATCAGGGGAAAACCTGTGCATAACTTGCTGTGAACAGCATAGTAACTAAACCCTCACTATATGCACCCAGCTCTTCTCAGCTCATCTTACCTGTAATGGTCAGTGTACCCTGAAGGGACAGCCCTGAGCACCTGAGGAAGCTCCCTCCCCATCTGGGTAAAATGCTCTTCCCACTCTCCTGTTGGGACATCTGCAGGCACTGGAGCAGGTGTTTGTTTTTGTTCAAATAGGAGAGGTAAGGACAGGTAAGGTTCCCATCCCTCACTTTGCGATGGGGACACCTGTAGATATCCAGGGAGTGTTTCTACCCCACGTAGGGTGCATGTAGGAATCTGGACAAGTTACCCTACACACATCTGAGAGGGTCCAATTGGGGACATGCATAGGCTGCCCCTTGGCATGACATACCTATCCTTCACTTCCCCCCTCCTACACTTGCTTGCACTCTGCAGTGCTGGCAGCACAGAGAGAAAGTTCCTGTGCCTCACACACACACTTGCGTGTCTCATCCCAGCCATGACAGGGCGCCAGCAGTCACCTGGGTAGTCTGTCCATCCTGCCATGTGCATCTTGATAGAGGCACCTCCAGGCCCTGCATGTAATGAGTTTTCTGATCATCCTGCTGGCAGCATGGGGCTGTGTTACATGTGTGGAGAATGTCTAGAAAGTGTGACCATCTCGATGGGAACGTTGCAAGGTCTGTTCTTTGGCCAGTTCTGTCAGGACCTCCCAGATGTGACAGTGTCCTGTTCGTTGCAACAGTTGTTAGTAGTTAACGTGTGGCAAGTTGTGTTCCTCAGCATGAGCCTGATCGAAACCCAACTGAAATCAGTGGGAAGGCTTCCACTGACTTTGGTGAGACTTGGATCTCCTAGCAAATTTTCCTTCCCCCCCCCCCCCCCCCGCCCTCATGGCTGACCAATATGTGGAGCTTGACAGAATTAGGGAAAATGACCTCTAATTTAGGACAAAATACTAAACTTTTTAATCAACGATACCTGCTGTGAGGCTAGTAACTAGTCTTTCAGCTCTGAGCCCAAATTGAGCTCATTTGTATGATGAATGGACAGGGGAATGTCATCGCTCCATCCCCACAAGACAGGACTCGCACCATTTTAATCTCTTCCTGGGTGGGGCCCAGGATTGAGTTGTTAGGGAGAAAATGTCACGTCATCAGGTTGGGAATGTATCTGAATTTATACAAACTCTTATTAGAGTGCTTATGCAGTGGCTTGGGTACCCTGCACAATCTTTTAACAATATACTAATAACTAAACCTTTTGGTTACCCCAGTCAGATCAAATAATATAGAAAGACCAAGAACTAATAACTTTCCCGTGCTATTCCCCACAGAATGCCACAGCCCCACTACCCAACAACCATCTCCTGGGCTAAGAGTGACGTCTTTCATAGAGTCAGGAAGCTTACACTGACGCTGACTGGATAAAATTTGGCAACTTTTTTCCTTGTTCCCTTCACTTAATACAAACCAGCATTTGGTTTATTGTGATATTTACAGATTCCAAATCACAGATTTACCAGGTCCAGCTATTTGTCCAGTAAATGTAGCATGGGTGTGTGTATTGGGTTCTGAGGAGGTTTTCTACTGAATGCATTGAGGTGAAGAAACTTCCCTCTTCTCCAGTGCTGTCCTGATTCTGTGATGGAAGGATGCCTTTCATACCACTGCTCACTTACCAGTTTTCACAGCTGTAGCTAAAGGGATTAAAACATCCCCATTTCTAATTAGCATGATGACATTTTAGGGGTTAATGGCACAAAGAGGTCACTTTAATCCATGGGCAGCCAAACTCTGCTCTGTTTATGGCTACATTGGCAACTTGCCAGTAGCTCAAAGGTCACCTCCAATATGTCTGAAATGGGCAATATTGCATTTGCCCTCTTCCTGCCTGCTTGCTCAGGTCAGGATGGAGAATTGCTGGCTGCAAACTGGAATTTCCAGGGACCTGCACCTCTGTGTTAGAGAAGGTTGGCTGCAAGCTGCTTTGCAGAACTTCCTGGGTTGCATTTGGCTGCCTCTGTTTTAATGCTGTTGGTAACTGGTGCTCTTGTTTGTTTTGTTGTCAGTTGTCTGCGTCATTGGGTTTTGAGAGTGAAGACTTCTTCCCTGTTCATATGGCAATCTTGGCCTTCTTTGGGGAGATGCAGGGTATATTCAGAGGACTTACCTGTGTTGGTCTTTAATGCTGATGATTTATGTGTCTTCTTCCAAAGAACCTTTCCATCCTTTAAAACCTGAGGAGAGGTGAATGGTCTCTTGTGTTTATAAGGTCCATCTTCTTTCATCTCCTTCATGTACGTACTCAGAGCTGCCTGCCAGGCACAATGGTGTGTTCCTCTCAGTGGGATCAGTGCTCTGGCTTCTTCAGGAGCAGGCTCATGAAAGTAGTAATTACTAGGACACTGCTTATTGGTATGAAATTGGATCTATCCAAGGGGCTGCAGCCCCTTGTAGGGAATGTGACTCCATGGCAGGGCTCTCTCATCTTCAGGAGAAATGCTGGCTCCATTTAAAACCCCTTGGACTTGTTCTTGGGCACCAAATGATCAGCTTTTTCTGGGAGGAAATTAACCAGGGATCTGAGCTACAGTGGAACTAATTTGTTCAATGAATAGTGAAATCAAGCCTTCCAGTGCATGTTAGGAGAGCAGAGTGTTTTTAGCCCCATGCACTCCCTTCCTTCATTATAGTGGATGGAAGGGGAGAAGAAAAAAGATGCATCTGTCGCTACCTGGATATTTTCTTTGCTCTGTGAGATAGGGCTGCTGCTGATGTGTGTAGGACAAGGTGTGAGACTTGTCAAACTTGTGGACAGAAGAACCAATGGAAAATTAGGGAAAATGGATGATTTTGACAGTACTCGTAGTACCTGCCCCACTGAACTTCTCCCAGGCCCCTCGCCCAAGAAATGTTGGCAGCATACTTATTTTGTGTGCCCTTTTGCCGGTGACTGACCCTTGCCTGCTATTTGCTTCTGCTCCCTTACAGGGGTCCCTGGAAGTTGTGGAGGGGCGGTTAGCATTAATTTCCAGGACAGACTTATGACAATGCTGGAGTTCTGTGGGCACATGCTAGGTTGGTTGTTCCATGACTTGCTCTCACTTTGCAGAGAGATCCATGTTTCCATGTAGGTGGCACATACCAAAGAGCTGCCAGTTTCTACTGCAACGACCCCTGTTCCCATTTCTTTTTCTAATGCACTCTTGCTTCCTTCCCTTTTTGCCATGCACCAGAGGGGAGCAGAGGGCCTTTAGCTTTACCTGAGCAGACCCCAAATTGGCGAGATCAGAATGTTAAATCAACATCTAGAGTTTTTCTGCTCTTGTGTGTCCCTCTTCCTTTATCCTTTCATTAAACTAATATATCTGCGATGTAGCGCCTGGTAGCAATCAGCAGGAACTTCACTGCAGCTGTTTGTTAAATCCATGCGGCTGTTGGAAGAGCAAAGGATTGCTATGTTGCTTTCTGCCATTTACATCCTTTGAGGCGGGGGGTTAGGATTTACAGGCCTTGAAGGCATTTGGTAATAACTTATGATGCTCAGCTCCAAGAATGTTGATGCATTTGTTGCTTAATTTCAGCCTGTAAATATCTGTAGCACTTGTGTGGTGGTCTTGGGGGGCAAGTTGTGTGCATGACAAGATGCATATTGCAATCCATGTGGGGGATTGTTACCCAGCATAGAAGTGAATGTTGGAAATGAATTTTGTCTAGTGTTGGCAGGAGGTGTTAATTGCAGGGGCCTCTGGTTGGTCCGTAAACCTGAAGAAATGTTTTCTATATAATTGGAGGCCAGACTTCTCTACATACCTTTTCTAGGATTTAATATTTCTCTTGAGTGTAACGCTTTCTGCCCTTTACTTGCTTAGCAAAGGAAACACTTCCCAGGTTACTCTGTCTCCTGCAGTTGTGTGTGATGGTGGTAATATTTGTAAGTGTGCTCAGGTTATAGGTCCTCAGCATCCTGTGTAAACTCCAATATCCCGCACACAAGGAGAGTAGGAGAAGACTCCATTCAGGTCACACTCTCCTCTTGGCACCTGTGTCCTGGGATAAAAAACAGAAGCATGTTATTTTCTGGTTTGCGTTAAACATACCCTATTTTTCTTGTTAATTGTATTAAGCACAGGGGGTGTTTTGCATATTGCAAGGGAGAATGTCCCTCTGTTGTGTTCTGTATTCAAAATGTCCTGGTTTAAACCATAAGGATTTCTAGCAGTGTGCTTTGGAGTCTCCTGTATTGCTTGCTCTCGTTTGGAGAGTGGGAGGAAGGTGTCTCGTCCCTGTGAAGTGATTCCTCCCATAAATCTTTCTACCAAGTTGAGGAGCAGGCAGAATGGTGAATTAATATGTTCTGTAGCCCAGTGAGCTGTTAAAAGGTGCTGTCAGTGAGCTGTATGTTGATCGGATGAGAGGATGTTCAGATAAAACAGCAATGTCGTTGATTTCTTTTGTTGTATTTGATTCAAAGTTGCTTACGTGCATTTGTCATGAGCTGACTCACAGCCTCTTTTCTCAATGGATCTTGAGCTGCTGGGTCACCTGATTGTTCACCCCTGCTTGTTTTGCCATTGTAACTGCCACCTTAGATCACTGTGTCACTGGAGTTTTATTGCCTGAGAAAGGGAAGTGATTAGTTCAGCAGTGTTACAGATCTGCCATTGGCCTGAGTCTTGTTTGCTGGCTAGTTGAGTTGTACTTCCTGGTATCCTACAGATGCCTATGTATATACTCGTTCTGACATGGCTGCAGTGTGTGCTCATCTGTGCGTAAGAGGACGATTTAAGGTTTGTGCACCAGAGTGATCTTCCTTATGCTAAGGGGAATTCATCACATTGCGCAGCTTTTGACCAGCTGAGAAACTGATTCATTCTTCTCCTAGTATTTAACATTTCTCTGGGTCTTTTCCTTCTATCAGTCTCCCTCAGTCTCAGCCTTTGTCTCTTTCCCTGAATCTTTGTTTGAGGTCTTCCTTTATTGCATGGGAGGTCTTCTGGGATCTCTCTCCTCCAAAGGCTGTATAGTTCACTGACCCTTCCCCAGCTAAGGACAAGAGCCCATCAATATTGCTGCTCTGCCTGACTGCCAGGTGAGGTGTGCACCCTCCTGCTAAGGAGCTGTGCTCTGCCCTGCTAGCTCAGGGAGCAAAGGAACCAATTTAGCCAACTTGGTTCCAAACTAACCTGCTGCAACCAGATGGGCTGTGTAGCTACCTGCTCTGCTCAATCTCCTCCCTCACTTTTTTTGAGGAGCATTTCTCCTTCTCCTGGCAAACACCATAGAATATAATGTTTGCCTGACGCTCACTTACATAATGTAAGCCTTTGCTGAGTGCCGGGTGGAGTGGATAAGAGCTCTCTTTTTTTAAACTGCGACTGTAGCCCCTGCCTGTGGAAGTGAGGTTGCACGCCAGTGCTTGCAACGTTCCAGTTCACCCCCATTGAATAACAGCATTCAGCTCTCCCCAAGCGCTGTGCAATATTCACTGACTGGATTGTTTAAAAGCTGAAAAGTTAAGCAATGTGAAATCCTTTGCCAGTCAGTATTTCATGCAGTGCAGACCACAGGTAAGTCTACTTCATGCCTCTCTTATGGATCTGTAAACATCTGTAGGATGTGATTTACTGCAGAGGCTGAGCTAAAACATTGGGGGACCGCTAAACACTGAGGATGGAATGGAGGTTAAGGATAATCTAGGCATGGCCCAATATCTAAATAAATACTTGGCTCAGTCTTTAATAAGGCTAATGAGAAGCTTAGGGATAATGGTAGGATGACAAATGGGAATGAGGATGTGGAGGTAGATATTACCACATCCGAGGTAGAAGCCAAACTCAAACAGCTTAATGGGACAAAATCAGAGGGCCCAGATAATCTTCATCCAAGAATATTAAAGAAACTGGCACATGAAATTGCGAGCCCATTAGCAAGAATTTTTAATGAATCAGTAAACTCAGGGGTTGTACCGTATGACTGGAGAATTGCTAACATAGTTCCTATTTTTAAGAAAGAGAAAAAAGGTAATCCGAGTAACTATAGGCCTGTTAGTTTGACATCTGTATATACGTCTTGGGAAAAATTTGAAGGAGAAAGTAGTTAAGACATTGAGGTCAATGAATTGGACAAATATCAACCATGTTGATTAGCAAAAGTGTAGAAGCCAAACCAACCTGATCTCCTTCTTGAAAGTAACAGATTTTCTAGACAAAGGAAACACATGATCTAATTTACCGATTTCAGAAATAGGCATTTGGACACGTTTTCCACTGGGAATTATGTAAGTTAAATTGAAAAAGATGGGATCAATGTGAAAATTGAAAAGTGCATAAGGAACTGGTTAAAGGGGAGACTAACAACGGGATCTACGAAGGTAACTGTCAGGCGAAGGAGGTTTACAGTGGAGTTCCTCAGGGATTGTTTTGGTGGCCAATGTTATTTAACCTTTTATTTTCGACCTTTGGCATAAAAGCGGAATATGCTTAATAATTACCGGAGGACACAAAAGCATGAAGAATTGCTAACACAGAGAAAGACCCAGAATGTTAGTATCACGAGAATACCAAAAAAAGTGATTCGTGGTGCTACTATCTACATGTTCAATGTTGATATCACAATCGGCTGTGTGATGATGTGTTTCCCTCTAGTTCTGTACCCAGCTACTTCGAAGATAGCATGAACAAAAAAAAAAAGCAGTCCGAAGAGAACACCAAAACAACAATACATGCAAGATCTAATGATACAAGGCACTTCGAGCCAGAGTTTATTTGCCAACCTTTGGACACAAATAGTCCTGTAATTTCTTAGTCCTAATTCAAGGGCAACGACGAGTATGTGCCCGTACAACGGATGTTATCAGTGGCGGAACTTTCCATTGCCCCTCGGCCGGACAAAGACACCACCCAAATGATTCTTATAAGAGGGTACAAACAAGTTACACATCACTCCTGACGTTTAGAGGTGCTACCCCTTCTACTACGCAAGGTACACCCCTCCACTAGTAAGCATGGCCGCTCTCACTTTGTCATGGGTTCAACCAAAAACAACTCTAAAATCCCATCAATTACCCTTTGAGCCCCTTCATTGAGGATGGTCAGTCTGTTCCTTTGTATCTGTGTGGAATTGCAAGTATGTGAATGTCTGATTTTCTAGTGTTCTTAACCTTTAGACGTATCTTCTTGCAGCATCAGCCCTTTCTGCCAGCTTCTGTGAGCAAGCCTGCCCTCTGGCTCACAGCTTTAACTTTGTTATGTAGCAAAGTTTGACCATGTACTTTAGTTCACCGCTCTGATACCAAATTATATCTCAGGCCTCCTCTAACTATACTGGATATCTAACAGAAGGATCGGAGACCTTATAAATGGCAGTAATATGAAAGGGATGAAGTTTAATAGCCGAAAGTGCAAGTCATGCGTTAGGGATTAATAACAAGAATTAGTTATAAATTGGGACACATCAGTTGAATAACAGAGAGACGGAGACCTTAGTATGTGATTCACAGGAGACTATGAGCCGCCATGGATATGGCCATTACAAAAAATCTAAATGCAATCTGGATGCATAGCAGGCGAGTGGTATTCCAGTAAAATAAGAAGTGTTAGTACCCTTAATACAAAGGCACTGGTGAGACCTCATCTGATAATTGTGTGTAGTTCTGGTGTCCCATGTTAAGAAAGATGAATTCAACTGGAACGGTACAGAGAAGGCTACTGGGATGATCTGAGGAATGGAAAACCTGGCTTATAAAAGGAGACTGAAAGAGTTTGGCTGTTTACCCAATACCAAAAGAAGGCTGAGGATGATATGATGACTCTTATAAATATAACAGAGTGATTAATATAGGGAGGGAGAGGAATTATTTAAGCTTAGTACCATGTGACACAAGAACAATGGATATAAACTGGACACTAGGAAGTTATAGACTAAATAATGAAAGGTTTCTAACCATTTAGAGAGTCGAAGTTCGTGAGACAACTTCCAAGGGGGTATGGGGGCAAAAGACATATCTAGCTTCAAGATAAGCTGATAACGTTTATGAGGATGGAATGAGGGCTAGCCTAATTTCATTAATTCATCTTTGATTATTAAGGTAAATATGCCCAGTGGTCTTGTTGATAGAATATAGAAGGGGTGGGGATCTCAGTTACTACAGAGAATTCTTTCCTGAGTGCTGCTGGTGAGTCTGCCCACCATGCTCAGGTTTAACTGATTGCCATATTTGGGGTTGAAGGAATTTTCCTCCAGACAGAGGCCCTGGAGGTTTTTCGCCTTCCTCTGCAGCATGGGGCACGGGTCACTTGCTGGAGGATTCTCTGCAGCTTGAGGTCTTCAAACTACAATTTGAGGACTTCAATAGCTCAGACATAGGCTAAGCGTTTGCTACAGGAGTGGATGGGTGAGATTGTGTGGCCTGCGCTGTGCAGGAGGTCAGACTAGATGATCATAATGGTCCCTTCTGACCTTAAAGTCTATGAGTAAAATAAGAAAAACCTTGTTTCAGCTATTGACATAATACAAGGCCCTTCCTAAGTGATGCGGCCTTTGGCATCTTGTTTCTTCAGGCCACTTGGTAGCTAAGATTTTTGTCTTGCTTTAAGACTGTGAAGGATGTGCCTTATGTGTACCTTTGGAGGTATAAACACTACCCAATCCATGTAACCATCAGGTCCCTTGCACCTACAGGGTGTTAGCAAGACCTTCGTATGAAGGAAGAGCATCATAGATTCATAAACTTTAAGGTCAGAAGGGACCATTATGATCCTCTAGTCTGACCTCCTGCACAACACAGGCCACAGAATCTCACCTGTAACAAACCCCTAACCTATTCTGAGCTATTGAAGTCCTCAAATCATGGTTTAAAGACTTCAAGGTGCAGAGAATCTTCTAGTAAGTGACCTGTGCCCCACGCTGCAGAGAAAGGTGAAAAACCCTCAGGGCCTCTGCCAATCTACCCTGGAGAAAAATTCCTTCTCAGTGTGTGAGGACAGAGGTCTATCTTAAGGCAAGTTAAAAGGCACTTATACTAAGTTGATTTATTTCTTATTTTATGGATGCTTGTATAGACTCAGTGTGAAGATCCATAAATGTAGGTATATAGATATTATTTATTTTGTCTTAAGTATATCTAAGGTGCTTATCACCTTGGCACCAAAGTGCTGCAGAGGGGGATAGCATCAATATTCCCTCTAATTTTTCCATCCCTGTGCGGAATACATTTTGTTATGTGCATTGAGATATGTGCAGATGTGCGCCACCAGTAGAAACAAAAAACCTAGATATATTATATATTTTTAAAAAGTTACAATAGGGATAATTACTCCAGCCAGGACAGGTTAGGCATTTTATAATTCACTACTCAAAGAATTAAATTTAAGTCTAAGAGAGAAATAAAAATTATGCAATGCATAGACCAGTCAAAAAAACTAAAATGAGCACTATGAAAGAATCAAATTGCAGAGAATATATGTGCATTGCAGGAAGTCCCAAGAAGTAACAACAACAATAATACAAATATGTGTTGGGAGGTGAGTGTGAAAGTCTGTGGGTGTGAGTGTGAAGTTTGTGAATGTGAGAGAGACAGAGACTGTGTGTGTGAGAGAGAGAGACTCTCTGTGTGCTGGCTGCTGGGGAAGTCTCTGAGAGACTGTGTGCTGTCTCTTGAAGGCACTCACTCATGGCTCGGAATGCTTGTTTGGACCTCAGAAGCTCTTCTGCTCCTGAGCCCTGTCCCCACTCCCATGCTCTGTGGAGATGGGGTATGGGGTGGGGGGAGGAAGACACCCTGACATCAGCATGCCCCCGCCCTGCACAGCCAGCAGGAGGGTCCCGGGAGCAGCTGGCCAGGGGCTGCAAGGCAGAGGGCAGGAGCAATGTGGCCACAAAGCAGCGAGGGGAGGGGCATCTGAACACACACAGCCAGATATGTGTGGTTCTGCTAATCAGGTGCGTGGCACTTGAATCATCCCTGGGCAGCTGTCTGACTGCACAGCTTAGAGGGAACACAGGATAGCATGTAGGTGTAGCAATCTTTGGAGTAGACTAGTCAATTTCCTTTGTGTGTGTGTGTGGAATAGTTAACGGGGGAGATTTTTGAAAGAAGGTCCTAAATCCTCTGGGTAAAGTCCCACTGAAAGATAATGGAACTTATTATCCTAACTGTCTGAGGTGCTTTTGAAAGTCCTCCTCAAAGCAGCAAGAGGTCCCCATGAGCCATGACAAGTAGTGGGACAGTAATGTTACTGAGCTTTCTTGAAGGATGCAGGGTGAAGGCACTATGAGAGAAACTACAGAGCCATGGCTCAAATTCCCTACAGATGTCTGAAGATGGAACATGTTCCTCGTTTTATGGCGGCTTGATGTGTGGAGGTGATAGATACACCTTCCCAACCAAGAGTCCATCTTCCATCAACAGTTCTCAGTGGTGCGCACATTGTGAGAAAGGTGGCATTCGTCATCCTCCCCAGCCCACCTTTGGGCACAATACAAAGTGCATTGTAGGTCTTTCCAACCAGTTTTAGATCAATTTGGTCTAACCAGCTCCTTCTGGATTATCTCTCTCCAAGGATCTACCTGTATACCAGGCATCAATATGTTGAGGGCAAGGCTCAACAGAATGTTCAGTTTGGGAAGCGTTTTAACATAGGTTTGTTTATTTTTCATTTTTATGCTTCCTTTGTGCTAATGTTTTCCCTCCTCTAATGCCTGCACTATTGGCACTTGGGTTGTGTGGAACAGTAAGATAAGGAGTACTTGTGGCAGCTTAGAGACTAACAAATTTATTTGAGCATAAGCTTTCGTAGGCTACAGCCCACTTCATCGGATGCATAGAATGGAACATATATTGAGGAGATATATATATATACACATACAGAAAACACGAAAAGGTGGGAGTTGCCCTGCCAACTCTAAGAGGCTAATTAGTTAAGAGAAAAAACTTTTGTAGTGATAATCAAGATAGCCCACCCCAGACAGTTTGACAAGAAGGTGTGAGGATACTTAACATAGAGAAATAGATTCAATGTGTGTAATGGCTCAGCCATTCCCAGTCTCCATTCAAGCCCAAATTGATGGTATCCAGTTTGCACACCAAGGCTGGTGGATCTAATGACTGAAGAAACTTCAACCTGTACACAATAGTTGGGATGCAGGAAGGCAGGATCATTTTTTCTGTTGCCTCTTTGCATCTCCCTCGCATCATCTTATATAAGCTATGGCTGACTTAGCTCCTTTTCCAAAGAGTCATAGGGACACTAAAATAGATGTGTGAATTTGAGTTCACTTCTTGATATATTGGTTCCTGTCTGTTTTGTTCTCAAGATATCAATCAAGTTTGGGTTCACCTTGTTCAATTCCACCTACAGAAGGTGGAAAGAAAGTACTGTGAACTTGATTGGGATCACTGAATTGTGCAAACTTTTGTCTTTATAATTGTACAGTTTTCTCATGGTTTCTGGTTCAGATCTCACCTGACTTGGTAATGCTTTAGACCAAAGATGAGACCCAATTACAATTAAATGAGAGACAAAATGTAGCTTGTTGGTTTAAGTGCATCAGTGTGATACCTTTATACTTCACTTCTGTTTCTCCACATGTTGGACACCAGATTAGGACCATGACGGTGTAACCATGCACTATATGCGGTCATTATTAAGGCAATTTAGTGTTTGTAGTTCCAGGTTAAACTCATTGTTACAGATTTAGGGGGTCTTCCTCCCCTACTCCTCTCCCCCACCAGTGGTGTCACTGCAGGGCAGAGTAAAGATGATATGCTTGCCCTAACTGCATTCTTTCATGATTACCCACATGTATTCTGTTTTGATTTCTCTCTTGGTACTCATGTCCCAGGCACGTGAAATCAGATTCTTTGGGCTGGCAGTGTCAGTGGGTGCTGTGTCTGTGCATCTCCCATACCTAAAGGCATAAAGAGTGGAGATGACCCAGCCATCCCTCATGTTCTTCTTACCACCCATGGCAGCGAAGCAGTTTCTGGCTGCTTCTTTCCCCTCGGTGCTTGTTTTGTGTTGGTGCTTCGGTGGGCTTGTTCCCTGTTGGAGATACACACGCTATTCTTTACAGTCAGGTTCTGATTTTTAGGCTAGAAACTCCCCTGTACAGGGGCTCTAGCAAAATGGCAGAAATGAAATCCCTGATGTTTAAAACCTGTCCTTTCTCTGAAGCGTCAATGATCTACACTCCAGGTGTCTGCTCTGTTTAGGAGAGGGATAATGTAACATGTCTCCTCCTATAAGTGTACTCAAAAAGCTAGAGAAGCCCACGTAATATTGTTTTCCCTGAAACATTCTATGCATGCTTCCTCGGAGATAGTTAAACCTCAGTTCTCCAGTCATTTCCTTGTCCACAGTGCTCCAGTGAGCAAGCATTCCACCCTGAGCTCCCAGGGCTATGGCAGCCAAGAGATTTCAGTCATCCACCACCATTCCAGCCTGTGACAACTCAAATCCAGAGGTGAAACAAGGATTAGGTCACCGTCTCTAGTGCCTACTGAATCAAGGCCCAAGGCTTGGTCTGACACATGACAGGGTGGCTACTTTGAATTCCTCTGGTGCACCAGTACTGAGTGTTGGGAGGGTGCCAGCAGTGCCCACTCAACTGGTGGACTGTCTCTCCTGGTACTGATCCCTCACCACACGGCAATCTCCTAACTGTGTTCACAGTGCTCAGTATCAGTGTACCAGTACTAAGGGCATACACATATAGGGTGATTTATCTGTGGGTCTGGTATTGGAGTCTCTCCTTCTTGAGGGGATGAGGGTGGTGTAACCTGCTACTGAGATGTCGGTACAGTAGGCAAAGGAAATATCTCTGGTATTGCCTGCAATACCAGACCTGCCAGCTAGGGAGAACACAACAAAGCCATGGCACTCCTGACAGGAAGGGCCCTGGCTTTGAACAGGTGTACTCCTTTTGTCATCCCTCTTGAAGCACAATAGGGACTCCTCTCTTACATACTTTGTTTCCTGACTTCCACTGTGCTTCCCAAGGGGGGAAGAGACTCTGGGGAGGAGTCAATAAGGGACAGCGGAGAATGACTTAAGGCTCATAGGGAACATTCCTCTAGTATCTCCTACGAGAGTCCCCCTCCAGTGCCTATGCCCCTATCAGCTTTGGCCCTACTTGGTGCCCCAGCGGTTTAGTCCTGTTCACACAAGTCTGCCTCTTTGGCCACCACTAGGGTCTGCTCCCTTCCCCAAAGAGGCAATATAAGTTACCACAGCCAGATCAGCTAGTGCAGGCTCAAGTCTTGGAAAGGCAAGAGACTAAGAACAGCATCTACAAGGAAAAGAACAACTTGTTCCTTGCTGCAGTCTCATCTTTCCCAACAAGGCAATGAGTCCCTCAATACCTCCTTCAGTTGATGACTACAAGGAATTCCAAGAGCTCATCAGGTGCACGGCAGAGACTCTGGAAGTGGCTGAAGAGAAACCTCTCAGACTCCTGGACATCGTGCACCCTCTCATACCTATAAACAAAAGTTGGAACCTGCAAAAGACCTGTGTCACATGCTAGCATCCATTCTGGCCACATCCAAGTGAGCTGACAAGGTACAATGTTCCTTCCAAGGGATCTGAATATTTTATTCTTACCTAGTACTTGGTTGAAGCAGCAGGTGCCTCCCAAATCAACACTGAGGGAGAAAGACCCAAAGAGACTGAACTTTTGAGAATCAGTCTCTTGTGTGCCAGCCTCCAGGTGTGTGTGTGTGTTTGTGGAGGGGCTAATTACTAATTATTTTCATTGGGACAAATTATCTCCATTTGCGGACAGGCTAACTCATGAACACCAAGGGGAGCTAAAGAGCATCATGTCTGAGGACAGCTGATAGCCCACGCATCCTAACAGGCTGTACTGGATGCATCTGACACAGTGACACATACTGTATCTGCACCAGCGGCCATGAGAAGATCTTCCTGGTTCCAGTGTTCAGAGATTTACAGAGAGATCCAAATATTACCTTTGAGGGCAATGAGCTGCTTAATCAAAGGCAGATGAAGCCCTCCATTCCTTAAAGGATTGTTGGGCAAATCTCTGTTCTCTGAGTTGTTAAAGCCCCAAGAAGGAAGCAAGCAAGACCACAGGCTTCCCTCAGGCAGCGTCCCTCAACCCAGTGTCAAAGGACCCTGGAGCCACCAAGGAAGAAGCAGAGATTCCAGTGATAGCAATCCTCTTTCTCTACTGCTGCACATTCTGTCTCTTCTGCTAGGCAACAGGTTTGACACCAATGTTGAGAGCCTGACAGAATCTTCAAAGGATCTCTTCCTTTCCAACCACCTCCCCTCAGCTCCCCGATTTTGGCAACCACCACTTTATTTTCAGAAAAGCTGGACTTGGATGATCTCAGACCAATGAGTCTCTTGGAAATTGTAAACAAGGGGTATTCTATCCAATTCCAATCTCTTCCTATCCCATAATCCCTTCCCCAGCTTCAGGGACCCTTTCCATGAGCTAAAACAAGAAGTGGACTTGCTTCTACATCTTAGAGCACTGGAGAAAGCACCACCAGGGGCAAGGGTTTTGTTGGCACTATTTTCTCATTATTTTCTCAGTTGGCATCTTCAACATCTCAACAAATTCATGTAATTTTGAATTTAGGAGGGTGACTCTGACCTCTATAATCCCTTCAGTGAATTCTCAAGACTGGTTCATGGGTCTTAGCCTGCATTCACATAGCCATTCATCCAGCCTACAGGAAATAATACCTCCGATCTCTGGTAGGAACATCTCATTACAGGGTCCTGCCGTTTGGCCTTTCCACAGTGCCAAAGGTGTTGCTTTGCAGTCATAGCAGTCCACTTAAGGAGACATAGGATCCAGGGTTACTCATATCTCGACAACTGGCTGATCTGAGGAAGATCATCACAACAGGTGAGCAACTCAATTCAATTAAATAATTCTAAAGCACCACACTGGGCCTTAAAGCCAACAGAAAAATGCACTCTTGAACTCAAAGCGCAGAGTTTGTAGGTCAGCATTAGATTCTAGGTCACTGAGTGCTTACCTTCCACAGCAAAGATGCCAAACGATATTGACCCTCATCAACCAACTTTAAGCTCACTCAAAGACATCAGTAAGAGCATGCCTCAGGCTTCTGGGACATATGGCCTCATGCACCTGTGTGATGCAGTGTGCCAGACTTTGCCTAGGCTTCACACAGATCAGTGTATCTGCCCAGCAGGCACCACATGAGTATGATGGTCACAGCCCCACAAGAAGTCCTCTCATTAAACTGTAGAAAGGCCCTCTTCAGGTGCAAGGAAGTATCTTCTCTACACCTCTAGTATCAAGATTCTGGTGACATATGCTTTTCCTCAGAGATAAGAGACCTCATCTAGATGGCTTTCAAACTCAGAACTCATGGTCCCCTCAGGAAGGTGGTTGCTGCATAAACATTCTAAAACTCAAAGCCATCTGCTTGGAATACAAGACATTCCTAGTGCTACTCAGGGATCCAAAACCCATGGTCTGACAGACACCACCACCACTCTTAATTTTATCAACAGACAAAGAGGATTGAGATTGTCGCCACTCTCTCAGGAGGCCAATCAGCTCTGGAGTTGATGCGTTCCAAATGAAACCACACCAGTGACGCTGCACCTGTTCAGCTTTCAGAACACCTTGGCAGGTCCACTCGGCAGGCAGTTGTCAGACAACCATGAGAGATCTGTGAAAGACTGTCCTGCAGACATCTTTTGCAAGTGGGGACTTCTAGAAATAGACTCATTTGCCTCAGATCAGAAAATGTCACATAGGAAGGGGACAGACAGATTCTTTTCTTATCACATGGTCACTGGGATTAATACATGCATTTCTGCTGATACCCATAGGTGCTGGAACTAATAGTGTGGGGGTTGCTGCAGCACCCCCTGACTTGAAGTGTTTTTCATTATATATAGGGTTTACAGTTTGATTCAATGGCTCTCGGTACCCCCTTTATCCACATTGTTCCAGTGCCCCTGCTGATACCCATTATATCAAGGGTTCTGAGGAAACCAAGGCAAGATGCAGGACTAATGATGCTCGCCCTGGGACTGATGATGATATGGGTCAGGGGTTCTGGAATTTGTATCCATGCATGTCTTAACACAGCTCCCATCACCTTACCTGCCCAAATTCTACACCTGGACTCACCTTCATTACATCTGACAGCCTGCATGCTGGCTGGCTGATGACCTCCAAGAAAAAAACGTTAGCTGAAATTGAAAGTATTCTGCTCCAGTGCAGGAAATCCTCAACCAGACTGACTTATGAAGCTAAGTGAAAGAGGTTTTCTATTTGAGCATCTCAGCAGCAACTGTCTCCCATGACATCACATGTTTCAGCAATATTGGACTGTTTACTAGCCTAGAAACAGTCTGGACTTTTGAATGATCAACTGAATGTGAGCTCTCCATGCTTCACTGTGGCCAGTAGGGCTAACATGACCCTTGGAGGCACAAACAGGAATCCTGAGTAGGAGTAGAGAGGTTATTTCGCCTCTATATTTGGCGCTAGTGCGTCCTCTGCTGAATACTGTGCCCAATTCTGGTACCTACAATTGAAGAAGGATGTTGCTGAATTGGAGCGGGTTCAAAAGAAGAGCTGTGAGAATGATTAAAGAATTAGAAAACATGCCTCATAGTCATAGAGTTTAAGGCCAGAAGGGACCAACAGATCAAGTCTTACCTGTCTATCACAGACCACTATCACCACTCAACACCTGCACACTAAATCCAACAACCAAAATTACAGCCCACAGGAATTGATATGGACCATAGGAAGAGAATACAAGGCACTGAGGTACACATATGCCATCCTGCCATTCCAACCTCCTGTAGGAGGCTTGTATTATGCCTCTTAAGGATGCAGTGCTCCCAGGGAGTATTTACAGGGACATAAGCAGCCTTTTCAAGAGAAGGTAAACATTTATTAGTCACCTGACACATGCAATCTTAGTGTCTTAAATTAGCAAAGAGAGACAGAAATTAACCCATAATCCACCCTGGCCAAACCGATGCTGTGATGCACCAGCCAGGCTCCATCTCTGGCACCCTTTCTTGTCTTCTCCAGTCTGGGCTCCTGAATCGCTCCAAAAAGGCCCCTTTTTCCAGTTACCTGACATCTTGTTCCTCATCTTAGTTCCCAAGTCCCTGCTGCTGGGAATTCCTGCTGTCAGGTGTTGATTGTTCAGAGCTTGGGGCGCCTCTTTGTCTTGTTGGCTCCTCTGTTGATGTGGGTCAGTTTGAGCCAGCTCTTTAATGAGTGTATTCATTCCCCCATACTGTTAACCCTTTTGCATTCACTCAGTAGCAGTGCAGTGTATGGATAGAAACTGAGGCGTGTCTCACAGCCCTCCTCCTCCCTGTCCAATCTCCAGACATAGCCATCCCTGATCCTTCAGAAGAAGGAGATAAACACCAGAATAAATTTGGGGACAGGAAGGGGAATCCCTTCCTGGCCCCTGCAGGTGGCCAGCTGAAACCCTGAAGCATGGGCGCTTAGAAACATAAGACATAGGGATAAAGTCAGTTTCTGGAAATTGAAACTAGACAAATTCAGACTGGAAACAAGATGGAAATATTTCCCAATGAGAGTAATTAACTATTGGAACATTTTACTGAAGGTTGCAGTGGATTCTCCATCACTGGCCATTTTTAAATCATGAATGGGTGATTTTCTAAAGGGTCTACTCTAGAAATTATTTTAGGGATGTCCTCTGGCCTTGGAATGTAGGAATCAGCTCCATAAAGAGACCATCTAGCAACAGCATCTGCTGGGAGAGCAATACAGCGGTGCACAGACAATCCAGGATGTTTTTGGAAAGTGTAGGGGACAATTTCCTGGTGCAAGTGCTGGAAGAACCAACTAGAGGCAGAGCTCTTCTTGGCCTGTTGCTTACAAACCAGGAAGAATTAGTAGGGGAAGCCAAAGTGGATGGGAACTTGGGAGGCAGCGACCATGAGATGGTCGAGTTCAGATCCTGAGGCAAGGAAGAAAGGATAGCAGCAGAATATGGACCCTGGACTTCAGAAAAGCAGACTTTGACTCCCTCAGGGAACTGATGGGCAGGATCCCCTGGGAGAATAACATGAGGAGGAAGGGAGTCCAGAAGAGCTGGCTGTATTTTAAAGAATCTTTATTGAGGTTGCAGGAACAAACCATCCCAATGTGTAGAAAGAATAGTAAATATGGCAGGGGACCAGCTTGGCTTAACAGTGAAATCCTTGCCAATCTTAAACACAAAAAAGAAACTTATAAGAAATGGAAGATTAGACAAATGACCAGGAAGGAGTATAAAAATGTTGCTGAGGCATGCAGGAGTGAAATCAGGAAGGCCAAATCACACTTGGAGTTGCAGCTAGCAAGGGATATTAAGAGTAACAAGGAGGATTTCTTCAGTTATGTTAGCAACAAGAAGGTGGTCAGGGAAAAGTGTGGGCCCCTTGCTGAATGGGGGAGGCAACCTAGTGACAGGATATGGAAAAAGCTAAAATACTCAATTCCTTTTTTCCCTCTGTTTTCATAAACAAGATCAGCTCCCAGATTGCTGCACTGGGCAGCACAGTATGGGTAGGAGGTGACCAGCCCTCTGGAGAAAGAAGTGGTTCAGAACTATTTAGAAAAGCTGGATGAGCACAAGTCCATAGGGCTGGATGCACTGTCTCTGAGGGTGCTAAAGGAGTTGGTGGATGTGATTGCAGAGCTCTTGGCCATTATCTTTGAAAACTCATGGCGATCGTGAGAGGTTCCGGATGACTGGAAAAAGGCTAATGTAGTGCCCATCTTTAAAAAAGGGAAGGAGGAGGATGCAGGGAACTACGGGCCAGTCAGCCTCACCTCAGTCTCTGGAAAAATCATGGAGCAGGTCCTCAAGGAATCAATTTTGAAGCACTTTGAGGCGAGGAAAGTGATCAGGAACAGTCAGCATGGATTCACCAAAGGCAAGTCATGCCTATCTAACTTAATTGCCTTCTCTGATGAGATAACTGGCTCTGTGGATGAGGGGAAAGGAGAGGGCATGTTATTTCCTGACTTTAGCAGAGCTTTTCATACGGTCTACCACAATATTCTTGTAGCAATTTAAAGTAGTATGGGCTGGATGAATGGACTGTAAGGTGGATAGAAAGCTGGCTACATCGTCAGGCTCAACAGGTAGTGATCAATTGCTCCATGTCTAGTTAGCAGCTGATATCAAGCAGAGTGCCCAAAGGGTCAGTCCTGGGGCAGGTTTTGTTCAATATCTTCATTAATGATCTGGAGGATGGTGTGCATTGCACCCTCAGCAAGTTTGCAGATGATGTTAAACTGGGAGGAGTGGTCGATATGCTGGATGGTAGGGACAGGATACAGAGAGACCTAGACAAATTAGAGGATTGGGCCAAAAGAAATCTGATGAGGTTCAACAAGGACAAGTGCAGAGCCCTGCACTTAGGACGGAAGAATCTCATTCACTGCTACAGACTAGGGACTGAATGGCTAGGCAGCAGTTCTGCAGAAAAGGACCTAGGGGTTACAGTGGACAAAAAGCTGGATATGAGTCGACAGTGTGTCCTTGTTGCCAAGAAGGCTAATGGCATTTTGGGCTGTATAAGTAGGATATTACCAGCAGATCGAGGGACGTGATCATTCCCCACCAAAAAAACCCAACAAAAGTAGACTTGCCCAACTTCTCTGCAAACTATTTTTAAAAAGCAGTTTGCTATTCTCATAAAATTAAGACTTGATAGCTTTTTCTAAATACCACAGTTCACCCAGTGTTCTGTAGCATGCAGTATTCAAAGTTAAAACAAAACACTTGCAGAAGTAAATGAACAGTACATATTTTGTGAGCAAGTATCAGTTTTATTGGGGCTTATACACAAAAAAAAACCTTGTGTAAGGTTAAGGTTGCAAAATGAAGCCTCCAAAAGTTAGGAAATGCTAGAATTAGGGTTGCTCATGCAACCTAAATTCAGGCCTCTTATGCATGATAACAGTCTTGTCCAACATCATAGAAGAGGTCTGTGGCAGAACCAGGAATAGAGCTTGGCTTTCTGGGTCCAAATCCAATGCCTTAAGCACAAGAGAAAATCCATTCTTTGAATGTGTGTGTCAGTGTGGATTCCATGCTAGGTGTTCATGTGCTTTTTTACTATCCTTGTCTATTGGGGTTTCTCATGCATATTGAACCTCCTTGTGCTCCTAAGGGAACGGTGGCTCTGACCCTCCATCAGTTCCTTCTTATTACCTGTGGCAGCCTGATGGAACCTAGTGGTATGGTGTCTGCTGACAACTCTAGCATGAACTATCTTCATCAGAAACCTCCAAAACATTTTGGAACAACCTTCAGCCCTTTGGACTCTTTAATCCTCATCCAGGTTGAAAGCCTTTGACCATACCCCTGTGTACACTGACCCCTGGTACAAGATGGTGGGCTAGAAGCCCTGCCTATTATTGCAAAGGACTTAGACTGGCACACCGGCTGCCTTTTTTTGCCTGGGTGATTCCCTCATTGCAAGCAGTTTCTTGCTTTGTTTCTCTGTCTCCACCCATCCCAGAAAATCTCAGGATGCAAGATTTAACCTCTACCTCTTAGAGCAGTCTACAAAGGCGAGGTTGGACCCAGAAAACCCAGGCTTAAGAACACCCATACTGGTCAAACCCACACTATCCAGTAGATAATCAAGCAAGTGGGTGGTGCCCAAGACTTCAGCAGAGAAGTCAGCATTGAGGGGGAAAAAAACTGGCACTGGCATCAACCTTGGCACTGGGACCATCCAAGGTGATGCCCCAGACATTGAAGCAGGCCACAGAAAGGCTGCCCTGAATGCTGAGCAGGAGCTCAAAGAAGAGCTCCACATCCTCCCATGCAAAAAGGCATTGGGAGACATCAGGATAAATTCTCAGAAGCGCATCCAGCACCAATGACAAACAAGTGCTGCAGCCGATTCCATTGGTCATAAGCTCAGTAACAAAGGCGCCACTGCCGGTCATAACTCTGGCACTGGGGGAATGAGCAGCAGAACCATCAACAACAACAAAGGACCTTCTGGTACCAACAACAATCCCAACACCTACAAAACCATACCCCTGGGCACTCCCTATGGAGAGGATATACCTGTCATCAGTGAGGCATACCTCCTTGCTGATGATCTGTCCCTCATATGGTCCCTAGGTGGCACCATTGGAAGACGAGAGGGGTTCTTTTGAACTCAGCCACCACAGGACTGGCAGTGGCCCAACCTACAGTCTGTCAGCCACCAATACGCATACAGGATGCCCATCTTGCGCTTCTGGGGCACACCTTCCCAAGCCTTAAAGAGCCACTTGATTCCCCTTTGAGAAAGAGATGTCCTTCTCCTACAGACTCATTGGCAAGACCACAGACACTAGAATACTGAGAGGCACAAACCCATCAGCACCGGAGTCACCTCCTAAAGACGTCTTCTCATCACTTGACGAGGCATTCCCCACAGCATAGATGCCAATGCTGGATAACTTCAGGGCATTTCAAGAGCTACAATTTTGAATCACAGATATGTTGGCAATTGAGATTTCAGTGGTATTTGAGAATTCTCACAAACAATTTTATACTCTGTTGGCCGCAACCACACCCAAATTGCCATCCCTATAATTGAGGGATTACTAGGTCCAGCCTATGGCAAATGCCAGCCAGATCTCTATGGCAAGTGACAGCCACTGTATCATCAAAAGTAAAACATACTTTAAAAAGGTAGCCAGTGCCACCATCCAGGTTTGAATACTTTTACTCACACTCCAGCCCTGAATCTCTTGCTGTCTCCACCATCCAAGAGAGATTATACTCCGCAAAGAACATACCCAAAGGTAAAGATCCCAAGTGATTGGACCTGTTTGGGAGAATGTCCTACTCCTCAACATCAGTCCAGCTACAAATGACCAATTGCCAAGCCCCCCGAGCCAAATAAGACCTTATAACATGGGGCAGAGTGAGGCAGTATGACCTTCCAACATGGGGCAGTTCATCACCAAGCTTCCCCACAAGGCTAGAGAGGAGCTTAAGGATGTTGTAAAAGAGGGACAACTAGTCACAGACATCCCTGCAAGCTACAGTGGGTGCAGCTGACACTGTCGCTAGGTCTGTGGCCACCATGGTGACTATGAGGAGGTCATCCTGGTTCTGGGCTTTAGGCATTCCCCACAAAGTGTAAAACGTAATCCAGGCTTTGCCATTTGAAGGGTCAGAGTTTTTTAGTGATAAAATGAACAGTGCATGAGATCTACTGAAAGATTCCAAGGCAACCCTATGGCAAACGTAAATGTATACATGTAGGAACATACTTACACAGCGGGGGACTCTATCCTGGGTAGCGGTGACTCTGAAAAAGATGTGGGGATAATCAGCTGAATGTGAGCTCCCAGTGCCACACTGTGGCCAAAATGGCTAATACGATCTTGGGATACATAAACAGGGGAATCTTGAGTAGAATCAGAGTAGAACCTCTGTATTTGGCACTGGTGTGGCCACTGCTGAAATATTGTGTCCAGAATTCAAGAAGGACGTTGACAAATTGGAGAGGGTTCAGAGAAGAGCAAGGAGAATGATTAAAGGATTAGAAGAACCTGCCTTATAGTGATAGAATCAAGAAACTCATTCTGTTTAGTTTAACAGAGAGAAGGTTAAAGGGTGACTTGATCACTATAAGTACCTGCCTGGGGAACAGATATTTGATAATCAGCTCTTCAGTTTATCAGAAAAAGATCTAACATGATCTCATGGCTGGAAGTTGAAGCTAGATAAGTTCAAACTGGAAATAAGGTGCAAATTTTTAACAGGGTAATTAACCTTGTGGTGGATTCTCCATCACTGGCCATTTTTAAATTGAGATTGGATGTTTTTCTAAAAGATCTGCTCTAGGAATTATTTTGGGAAAGTTCTCTGACCTGTGTTATGCAGGAGGTCAGACAATTATCTGTTTTGGTTTTGGAATCTCTGAGCCCCTGGAAATCTACTCACCTCTGGCATACTGCAAAACATTCCACCCTCAAGAGCAGCAGAGCCAAAAGATGCCTTCATACCACAGACAGGTGAGTACCAGTGGAAGAAGTGGCTGATGTTAATCCTTGTCAGCAACAGGCACATACAGTGCTCTGTCCACATGGCAGTAAGTTTTGACAGCTCTAAGACGATTCAAGTGAGTACTTCTTGTGGAAGCTGCTGTGCCTCATTCCACCAGTCATAGTCAGATATCACTATCAACAGACGGGTGCTCAAGATCATCTCCTGCATCCATTCCATCCAGTTCCTATCCCTAACCACCCACCTTCCCCATTTCTCCTGAGGGACCCATCTCATGAGAGCCTTTTACAAACAGAAGTGGGCTCATTGCTCTAATTAGGAGCCCTGGACGGGGCTCTTCAGGAATACAGGGGAAAGAGGCTGCTTCTGGTATTTCTTCATTCTGAAGAAGAAAGGGGGGAGGGGTCTTCAACCTATCCTAGAACAGAGGAGACTCAACAAATGCATTCACTACTTCATATTCAGGATGGTAATACTTGCCTCCCTAATCCCATCTCTACAGGCTCAAGACTGGTTCATGGCTCTCAACTTCCAGGACATGTACTTCTATGCTACTATCCCCCCAGCTCACAGGAAATACCTAAGAGTCACAGTGGGGCTGAATCATTACCAACAGAAGGTTATGCCCTTCAGACTCTCCATGGGACTGAGAGCGTTCCCCAAAGTGCCCAGCAGTAGTAGCAGAACATCTAAGGAAACCGATGCTTCATGTCTTCTTGAACCTGGAGGACTGGTTGATCAGGCGCAAGTCTCCGGATGAGACCAAGGCAGTCCTAGAATGAGTGGTCTCCCTGTGCTCCTAGTGAACTATGAAAAATTGTGTCTCACTTTCAGTTCATAGGAACCTCGGTCAATGTGAGGTCATCTGCAGGGGGACAGTCAGGTCCCGTCAAGCTTTTACACGACACCGGTGAGACTGCCCATAATGGTTTGCATGTGCCTACCACTCCAAGGGCACGTGCACCATGTACTTACATGCTGCTGCTTACCAGACTTAGCCTGTGAGCATTGCGAAAGAGTATATCTACACAGCTACTGGGAGTGTGCTTCCCAGTGCAGGTAGACAGGATGTGCTATCTTGAGCCGAGCTAGTGCGCTAAACATAGTGCTTTGGCATGGGCGGTGGCTCAGGGTTGCAGACCAAGTTCAAACCTGCTCAGTCCCCTGGGTACATACTCGTACACAGCTGCTGTGTAGATGTACCCTAAATGCAAGGTGTATGTGGTCCCCAGGCAAGCTGAAATTGCATGTGAACCTCTTAGAGCTGAGGGCCATCAAGCTGGCCTATAAAGCGTTCTTGCCTGTTCTATAAAACTCTGTAGTGCAGGCCATGATGGACAATATGTTGACGATGCATTATCAACAAACGAGGCGCTTGTTTGTCCCCACTTTGCCTGGAAGCCATTGAGTTCTGGGATGGTATCACCAATACACTAACCCCATTGGCCCTGCATCTTCCAGGGGTCAACAGTGACCTTGCAGACTGCTTGAGCAGGCGCATGGTGACCAACCTTGAATGGACATGGCAGAAATCCATCCTGGATCTGATATTCTAGAAGTGAGGGGACCTAACCATAGACCTGTACACCGCAGCGGAAAATGCCAGATGTGAAGCCTTTTGCACCAGGGGTATCATGAGCATAAAATCTCTGCCAGACACCTTTTTTTCCTTCAGTATTCTCAAGGTGGTCTCTGTCTTCTCACACATTTTCCCCTGATGCTAGGGTGGCCACTGATGCAACCCTGGAATACAGGACATCCCTCTCCCTGGCTCTGCCAACATGACCACAAACTCAGAAATGTTAGCTAATAAAACGAGATGGGTTTTTCAGAAGCTAGCGTGGATACTTTGCTGTGAAGGCTGTTTTGAGAGAAGTCATATCTGCTGTGCAGCTACTTCTTTGCTCTTTCATAAAAGGTCATAGAGTCCTTTTTACACCTTCCAATGATATCTTGAGTAAGTTCCTTGAGCTTAGCATTCATTGTATATACAAAGAAGTTGTCCCTAATCCTTCTCTCTAGTGTCATATTTACTCTGTTAATGGAGCTCATGCACTGAAAGAACACTAAAATATTTGAGGGGTAGCCATGTTAGCCTGGATCTGTAAAAGCAGCGAAGAGTCCTGTGGTACCTTATAGACTAACAGACGTATTGGAGCATGAGCTTTCATGAGTGAATACCTGCCAACCTGAAGCATATTCTCACCAGTAACTACACACGGCACTATAGTAACTCTAACTCAGGAACCAATCCATGCAACAAACCTCGATGCCAACTCTGTCCACATATCTACACAAGCGACACTATCACAGGACATAACCAGATCAGCCACACCATCACCAGTTCATTCACCTGCACATCCACCAATGTAATATATGCCATCATGTGCCAGCAATGCCCCTCTGCTATGTACATCGGCCAAACTGGACAGTCCCTACGTAAAAGGATAAATGGACACAAATCAGATATTAGGAATGGCAATATACAAAAACCTGTAGGAGAACACTTCAATCTCCCTGGACGCACAATAGCAGATTTAAAGGTAGCCATCCTGCAGCAAAAAAACTTCAGGACCAGACTTCAAAGAGAAACTGCTGAGCTTCAGTTTCATCTGCAATTATTTGACACCATCAACTCAGGATTAAACAAAGACTGTGATTGGCAGCAACTACAAAAGCAGTTTCTACTCCCTTGGTGTTTATACCTCAACAATAGAAGAGGGCCTCATCCTCCCTGATTGTACTAACCTCGTTATCTCTAGCCTGATTCTTGCTTGCATATTTATACCTGCTTCTGAAAATTTCCACTACATGCGTCCAACGAAGTGGGTATTCACCCACGAAAGCTCATGCTCCAGTACAGGACTTTTTGCTACTAAAATATTTGACTTCCAAGTCCTCAGTACAGTCCACGAATTGCTTCAGAGGGTGCCTGAGGTCCGATCCATTTTATCTGCGTTCTGGCATCCTACAGCTGTTTCTATATTGGGGTCCTTGCATTTGTGAGTGGGCTGTACATATGCTGACACTATTCTCTTTCTCGTTGTTATGATTTAGAGTAACTTTACTATGCCGATAACATTGCTGTTAACTTCAGAGTTCTGTCAGTCTGCTGAACATCCGATTGTCATCATAACTTGCTTTAGTGGCAAATAGCTTGCAAGTTAAACTCCAATAAGACTGAATTTTCTGATGCCTGATCCTATACAGAGCTTTCTCTGATGAAGTGCTCTGATAACATTTCACCACGTCTGACCATCAAGACCCTGGAAGTTGCATTGCCTTTGTCTTCTGTCTTGAAAAGTATTTTGTTTCCATCACGAAGGCTGGTACTTATTCTTTTGATATCTCATTTACTATTATCTCTGCTTGACAAGGCTATTGAGATATTGGTATTTTTGGCTTCTCAAGGATAGATTATTGTAACTAGTGTTTTTGGAACTTCTAGCCAATGCAGCTGATGCATAACATTGCTTCTGGAGTCCTTACTGCTTCTAGACAAATTTATATTTCTCCAGTTCGAATTATTTTCCTTGGCTACCATTTAATTTTTTTCTTTGTTGTGCTGTGTCACCATGAAATATAGTCAAGACCTTTCATTTTTGGATGTTATTTTGTTTAAAATATCCCAGGAATTTATCTGTTTGCTACAAAAAATTTAAAAGGATGAAAATTGGGTGAAAAAATTAACTTAATGGTTTTCTGGGTAAATATTGGGATTCGTATTAGGGGACAGGAGAACAAAAGTAAAGCAGTAAATAGAGGAAAGGACGAGTATTGAAATTAAAACCAGTGTAAATGCTGTGGTTTATGTAATAAACTGTACATTAACAGTACATATACGTGCACATGTATGTGTACTGTTAATCTTCCACCACATTGCTTTACTTTAGCAGGCAGCTTTTCATTTACACTTAGACTAATTTGTTATTAACACGAACAGATCCATCTAATGTGACATATTGAATTTTTTTAATCAGTGTTGCATGTATTTCAGTGGTCCAGAGTTCAGGTGACAATCAATAAAACCCTGGGAATTTTTGGTAAAAATCAGTAAAAACTGAATGGGAAGGTCCTTAAATATAGCATATAGAGCTTGTATTTTCCTAGAAGTTTGAATGCTGAATGTACTAAATGTAACAAAGATTTTATTGGTGTGAGTTTGGGATTGGCTTATTACTCACAAAAGGGGAACCTGCAATCAAGTTCTTTAGCTCATTGCAGATGTGTGCCAATACTTTTTTACCCCACCATACCATCAGCTATTCTTATGCCATCTGTGTTACATCCTATCAAGTACAAGACCAGGCTCCTAGTACCATGAATCCAACTGTACAGACATCTGAGGGAGAAGATACATGGCACTATTTTTAAAACACCTAAAAATAACCTTAAAATAGTTTCCCCATCTATAATATTGTGATATTCATTTCCCATATCTCTGGACTCTGCAGAACCAGAAGCACGTGCTGTGTCCCCCATTGGAATTTTAGGCTTTTCCCTTTGCCATTGGTATAAAGCTCCCATGTCTAGCTTTGCAGATTCATGTTGGACCCTAAAATATTCCCTGGCCTAGGACTGTATATTGACTGCCCTGGGTCTTTAGGCCACTGTCATTTTGAGGAGGAAATTCCTCGCTGGGAAGTTTGGGAATGAACAAGGAAACCTTTCTCTGGTGGCTTGATTTTAAAAAAGAAAAAGCAAAGCTCCTGGGAAGTTGGGAATGTTAAGATACAGGGGAGATAGCTTAATGAGAAGAGAAGAGTGCAGGTTCGTTGGTCATCAGTAAGGATGTGGTTTTGTCATGGAAGTCACACATTCTGTGACTTTAACGGACCCCCGTGACTTCTTCGGCTTCAGCCTCCACTGCATGAGCAGTGGTATGTTTAGTAAAAGTCAGGGACAAGTCGTGGGCTTCCATGAATTTTTGTTTATTGCCCATGACCTGTCCCTGACTTTTATTAAAAATACCCAGGACAAAATCTTAACCTTAGTCATAGGTCCATGACACATTGTTGAGCTGTGGTAGATTCCATTAATCACATGAATATTATTATCATGTGGTTTTGTTTATTTTGTGTTGCATCACCTGTGAAATTTCATGTAGATTTCAGTGTACTGGGGATCACAAGCTACTTTTAATTTAGTATAGTAAGGAACAGTTTCACAGAATGCACTTCAAGAATCCAATTTTTGGAAGGTTAAACATCATATAATAATATAGCCAGAGTATGACAGGAACAAGTGTTGTGCAATGTGTTTCCAGTACTGTTGTTAAATCCATACGTGGCAGAAGACTGAAAAGTCCCAAAAGGAACCCATAAATTTGGATGAGTCGTGGTTGAAGTTGAAATCTATGATGGCATTTAGGTCGTCTGTCCAGAGGATAAAAATATTATTGATGTCTCTCAAATACATCATTGTGTTTGTGGTGCACTTTTCAAGAAATTCTTCCTGAAGGTGGCCCATGGAGAGATTGGCATACTGGGGAGCCATCCCAGTATCCATCAGTTCCTATGGTTTGGACAAAGTGTTTGTTTGGCCTGCTAAACCCAGGGTTGTGAGTTCAATCCTTGAGGGGGCCACTTAGGGATCTGGGGCAAAAATCAGTACTTGGTCCTTCTGGTGAAGGCAGGGGGCTAGATTCCATGACCTTTCAAGGTCCCTTCCAGTTCTAGGAGATAGGTATATCTCCAATTATTATTATTATTATTGTTGGTAAATGGGAAATTGTTGTGGGTAAGGATGACATGGATGAGTTTGGCGACATGTTTAGGATGATTTCAGAATATTGTATGTTATATTGTAGATATCTGAGATAGGTGGTAATGCTGTCATGGGGCAGGTGTTGGTGTATAGAGCAGTCACTTCCATGGTGGCAAAGCTGGTGTTTGGGGGGAAGTTGTTAATGCTGCAGATTTTCTGGAGGAAGGAAGGTGATCTTGGAGGAAGCTGGTCCTTTGTCTAGTGCGTGGTTTGAGGTTGGTTTCTGCATCTTGATATTCCTTCAGTAAGAGTGCCATCGCCAGATACAATGGGTCTGCCTGTATCTTGGAAAGCATGTAGGAGGTCTCTGGGGTGAGTTCATTGGATACATTGGTCCATTGCTACTGGAATATACTGTGTCCAATTCTGGTGCCCACAATTTAAGAAGGATGTTGATAAATTGAAGAGGCTCAGAAAAGAGCCACAAGAATTATTAAAATATTGGGAGACCTTTATAGTGATAGACTTCAAGGGCTCAGTCTGTTTAGCTTAACAAAGATGTGGTATGGGGATGACTTGATCAGTCTATAATACATTTGATAATAGAGGGATCTTCAGTCTAGCAGAAGAAGGTCTAACATGCTCAAGTGATTGGAAGTTGAAGCTACATAAATGCAGACGGGAAATAAGGCACAATTTTTTTAACAGGGTAGTTAACCATTGGAATATCTCATCAAAGGTTGTGGTGGAAATTATGCTTTAGTTCAAACAGGAATTAATTTAGGAAAGTTGTGTGACCTGTGTTTATGCAGGAGGTAAGTCTAGGTCAGTGATTCTCAACAGGAGGTCCGTAAACCCTTTCATGGGGGCCCCGGGGCCAAAACCCAGAGCCCGAGCCCCTGCACCTCCTACAGGGGTGAAGCAAGGAGCTTCAGGTTGAAGCCCCAATTCCTAGTGCTCCCTGCAGGGTTGAAGTCGGGAGCAGTATGGGGCAGAAGCCCTGAGCCCATGGGCAGAGTTGAGGGGGACACGTGGGTGTTACACCCCCCGAAACTACAGTGCAAGAGCAGAGCAGTCCCAGGGCAGCTCCACACATGCTCCGTCCCAACCCCGGCCAAGTCAGAGATGGGAAGCCGGAGCTGGGCAGTGTGGGACAGCTGCTCCTCTGGCTGGTGCCACAGAGCAGCTAGCTGCAGCATTCCCTCATCTGCTGCTGCTGCAGGGAAGTGAAGCTCCTCCTCAGTTCCCAGCCCCCTTTGCTCATGCAGCCAGTAAAAGTTGCCTGGGTGGAGGGACCTGGCTTCATGGCTGGCAGAGCTCTCAGGGAACAGGAACCACAGGGGAGCCCGCCCGGCACAGAGCCCTTACCTTCCCCTTTCCCTGCACCCTGAGCTGTTTTCAAACTTTTTGAGCTGAGTGCGCCCCCCCTCCCCCTGCCTTTGAGTTACAATTTTTGGTTGCTGTGTCTTCTCCTTCCCCTATTCCCGGCATCCAGACAGGCTGGGTGGCCTGCTGTGGTGAGTCAGGGCGTGGAGGTGGCGCTCCCTCCCTGAACCCTGTTGTGTGGAGCTGGCTCAACCCCTTCTGGCCCCTCCCCACCCAAAATAGAAGTTAAAATACACCTATGTCTGAGCACCTCCTCCCCCCTGTCCCAGAACCCCGAGTCCCCCTCTCTACCGCTGGGCTGTGTAGTTTTTATAGCACATTGTTGGGGGCCTCAGAAAGAAAAAGGTTGAGAACCCCTGGTCTATATGATCTCAGTGGTCTCTTCTGGCCTTATATAATATGACTGTAATTCCCGTGAAAACCTTTGTGGCCTCACAAAGGCCTGCTCAAAGATCAAGAGGCAAAAAGCCCTGTCTTAGAACTGGGAAATGGAGGGGTAACCAGACAAATCTACAAGAGGAAAGACTTTCAGGGACTGGGTAAAAGCAACATCAACAAAGTAAATATTTAGCAAGGGATTAAAGGAAATGGGTTTTTAAAATATCTGGGAAAAGGGACGAGAGAAAGAGAAGGCCATTAAGAAACTGGGAAGATGAGGACTTCAAAATAACTGAGATGCTGAACTCTGTTAATGAAAAAAGGTCCTGAAGGAGAGAGAAGCATTTTGGCCTGTTAAGTAATTATGTTAACCTTGTGAAAATAGCTAATAACTTCCAGAACAGCGGGGGAGGCAGTGGGGAAGGGATTGGATAAAGAAGCACTTGAAAAAAGTAAGCATGTAGTCAGCAAGTCTGGCTGATACAGGGTATTAAAGGAATTAGCGACTCAGGTAATTGAACTATGGACCATTAAGTCTCTAGAGAGTTGGGGTCGTTGCAGAAGTCTGGTACCACTGTCACTTTTCTCCAGTCTTACAGTAAGTTTAGCCTAAATCTCTTGTAAAATAAACGTGCCAGTATTAGAAAAAACAATCTGTTAATGCTGTTGCAGTGGTTCCTGACCTTCTCCTACCCAGACACCTCTCAGTCTATTGGGTGGAGGAATCTTAAACAATAATCAGCATGGGTTTATAATGAACCAGTCACGCCAGACAGACTTCTGTATAGGTTTTTATATTGCACTCATCCTTGTAATATCGGACTGCCTTCCAGTAGCATGTTAAGCAACATGACTATACGTTTGTCACATGTTGTTTGTTCGTTCATCCTTTCCCCAGAGTGAGAAGTGTGTGCAGTGGAGTGTCTTGTTTTCATAGGGTTTGTTTTATTTATTAAATAAATACACCTATGGCTGTATACTTATATCAGAAAAGGCAAGATCAAAGAAATATGTCCTGCACTTGGAGTGCAGAACAGCGAAGTTTGTGCTGGTCCTTTGTTTCTGGGGGAGTTTAGTCCACAGTCTTGGGCCACCCCCCCAGAGAAGGTTCTGTTTCCTGCACTGACGAGCATTATTCTTTGTTGAGAGTTCCATTGTGCCAGAGGAGCGAAGCTGTCAACCACAGTCTTCATTCCACAGCTTTAAATGGTCTTTTAGGGGCCCTGACCCAGGCCATGGAGTGCTTTGAAGGTAAGGACAAAGACCATGGACTTGACTATGTCTATGTAAAATGGCATAATTTGTGAATGGAAATAGTTGCTGTGATAGATCCTGATTTTAGGAAAGCATCTGGTACAAAGCCTCATGGGTTTTTATTCAAGTTGCAATGGATAAGAATGCTCATGTGGGTTTGAAATTGGCTGAAGGGCCACAGGCAAAGGGAAGTGATAAGCAGCAATGTGCCAAGTCACAGGGGAGATGTTTCATGTGGTGTGCACAGCCACAAGGAGCACTGTTTGGTTTAGCCTTACTTAAAATCTTCAGTAATGATTGGGGAGGGGGTAAAAAGCAGTGGGATGAAATCAGTAGAGGATAATAAATTGGGAGCAGCTGCAAACACCACCGAAGACCAAGAAATACTCCAAAGGTGGTACCCAGGGAGGCTAGAAGTATGAATAGGAAATAAAAAAGATACTAACTTGGAAAAATGCATGTTGAAGCAGTGGCCTAGAGTCCTGCAGCCTGTCTCCAGAGGCGATCCTGGCAATTATAGGCTAGTAAGCCTAACTTCAGTACCAGGCAAATTGGTTGAAACTACAGTAAAGAATAGAATGATCAGATGCATAGATGAACATGATTTGTTGGGGAAGAATCAACACAGCTTTTGTAAAGGGAAATCATGCCTCGCCAATCCATTAGAATTCTTTGAGGGGATTAAAAAACATGGGGACAAGGGTGATCCAGTGGATATAGTGTACTTGGACTTTCAGGAAGCCTTTGACAAGGTCCCACACCAAAGGCTCTTAAGTAAAGTAGGCAGTTCTGGGATAAGAGGGAAGGTCCTCTCATGGATCAGTAACTGGTTAAAAGATGAAAAACAAAAGGAGGAATAAGTGGTCAATTTTTGGAATGGAGAGAGGTAAATAGTGGTGTCCCCCAAGGATCAGTGCTGTTCAACATATTCATCAGTGATCTGGAAAAAGGAGTAAACAGTGAGATGGCAAAGTTTGCAGATGGTACAAAGCTACTCAAGATAGTTAAGTCCAAAGCAGACCACGAAGATCTACACTGGGATCTCACAAAACTGGGTGATGGGGAAACCAAATGGCAGATGAAATTCACTGTTGATAAATGCAAAGTAATGTACCTTGGAAAACATAATCCCAACTGTACATACAAAATAATGGGGAATAAATTAGCTGTTACCATTCAAGAAAGAGATCTTGGAGTCACTGTGGATAATTCTTTGAAAACAGCTGCTCAGTTTTCAGCAGCAGTCAAAAAAACTAACGAGATTAGACCATTAGAAAAAGGATAAGACAGAAAATAGCATAATGTCACGATATAAATCCATGGTACACCCACACTTTGAATATGGCATACGGCTGTGGTTTCCCCATCTCAAAAAAGATGTATTAGAATTGGCAAAAGCACAGAAAAGGATAACAAAAATGATTGTGGGTATGGAACAGCTTCCATGTGAGGAGAGATTAAAAAGATGGGTTGTTCAGTTTAGAACTGAGATGATTGGGTGGGGGATGGAGATATGATAGAAATCTATAAAATCATGACTGGTGTGGAGAAAGTGAATAAGGAAGTGTTATTTACTCCTTCAAATAACACAAGAACCAGTTGTCACTCAATGAAATGAATAGGCAAGAGGTTTAAAACAAACATAAGGAAGTACTACTTCACACAACACAGTCAACCTGTGGAACTCGTCGTCAGGGGATGTTGTGAAGACCAAAAGTATAACTGGGTTAAAAAAAAAGAATTCGATAAATTCATGGAGGATAGGTCCATCAATGGCTCTTAGCCATGATGATCAGGGATGCAGCCTCATGCTCTGGCAGAAGCTGGGACTAGATGGGATGGATCACTTGATAAAATGCCCTGTTCATTCCCTCAGAAGCACCTGGCATTGGCCACTGTAGGAAAACAGGACACTGGACTAGATGGACCATTGGCCTGGCCCAGTGTGGCTGCTCTTATGTTCTTATGACTCCAACCTGATGGGACCAGACTACAGGTGTCAGGTGTGGGTTGGGTTTGGTAGGAAAACAACCGGGCCTTCTCGGGTCAGACCAGCTGTAAGGCTGAATCCCCACTCACTCCGAGTGCAGAAGGTGGGTGCCCGGAAGGATTCTCAAAATTTATACTTGCCACTCCAGGCTTGTATTAAACACCCACGGTTACAGCTTTTCTCTGACCTTGGCTTGGTAAAGGCTGCCTCTACCCAAATGCAAAAAAAAGCAACCCTTGGACCCGGGAAGGAGCACTTGGGAATTCCTCCCGTGGGGTACACTGAAGCCCTTTCACCCTCACCCCTACCCCCCAGGAAGAGCTGAGAAAGAAAACAAAGGAAATTAGTTGTTGGCACAAGCTAATGAAACGGCATATGCACAAACCTCTTAGGACACCAAAAATCCAATCCTGTTCTTAAAAAAGGTAAATTTTATTAAAAACAAAAAGGAAGAAAATACATCTGGAATTTAGGATTTTGCTAGATTTTAAAAAAGCAGTTCCAAAAATTAAGCACCCAAAATAGCTTTCTTGGGGGTTAGCTTAAAGGTTACAAGCAAACAAAAGCATCTGAGGTTAGCACAGAGGAGTCCACAAGCCTTAAAAAATAAACAGAAATTAACCTAATCACGTCTTCCTAAACATTCCTAATTTACTTACATATATGGGTTGTTAAAAGTAGTTCTAGATATGATCTAACGGTTTTTATATCTGGTTCAAACTTTACACAGCATTCCTGCTTTTAGCATTGCTGCTCCATATCTCCTTCTCTGGAGAACAGACAGAGGGAAAGTTTCTTTCCCAATTTTAAAAAGTTCTACCTTCCCATTGGCTCCCATTGGCACTTTATTTATCACACCAGCTCCCCTCCTCCGGCCTGTGGAGTTGGTGCAGCAGCAGCAGCAACTGTGCGCCCTGTTCCTGCTGACAGCTGTCACCTCGGTGTGCTATCTGCACTGCGGAATGAGTATGCCAAGGAGTCACAGCCCCTCACGCTGCATGGCAGAGGACAGTGGATGTCAGGGACAGGACATGCAGCTGCTCCTGTGCCAATCCCATGGGCAAGACTGAGCAGACCTGTATGTTGGCCATCACAACCTGTGCATGTTTCCCAGGCCAGGAGCTTGTGGGGAGGCCATGGCTTCTCACATGCCTGTCGCCACCGGGGGCTCTCCCTTCCAGGAGGGACCCTCACTGGACAATTTCAGACACCTGTAAGGGCTGGGATTGGGGTAGGGAAGGAGCTGGATGGCTGGACCTTTGGCCCATCCCTTTGGAGCAGTTCATAGGAGATCACGCTGACTCCACTATGGCTTCCCACCTCTCTCCCCTGCATGTCATGTGGGGTCCAACCTGCTGGTTTTCCAGATCCCTGTAGGGATCTTGCTGTAGGGTGGATGTTGTAGGGTGGGTGGTTTAGCCAGATTCCTCAGGGTCCTTAGAGGGATGGGTGCTACCCAGTCACTCTCCTCCCTCTTTGAATGTTTATGGCACATTTGTGCCAGGTTCCCAGCTTCGCCAGAGCCCTGTGCCTTTTCTAGTGTCCTCTGAATAGGTGAATTGGCTCCTGGGGTCTCATCCTGGTACCTTTCTGAAGGCATGTCTACACTATAAAATTATGTTGATTTTATAGAAGTTGATCTTTAGCAACCGATTTTATACTATCGATCGTGCATGTCCCCACTAAGCGCATTAGGTCAGTGGAGTGCATCCTCAATACCACGGCTAGCATCGATCACGGAGTGGTACACTATGGGTAGCTATCCCACAGTCCCCACTGCCCATTGGAATTCTGGGTTAAGCTCCAAATGCCTGATGGGGCAAAAACATTGTTGCAGGTGGATTTGGGTACATGTCATTGGTTTCTCTTCCCTCCCTCCCCCCTTGAAAGCAACGGCAAGCAATCATTTTGTACCTTTTTTCCTGGGTTATCTATGCAGACGCCATAGCACAGCAAACATTGAACCAGCTCAGCTGCAACTGCTTTTGTGAGCATTGCAAACACCTCGTGCATTATCCTGCAGTATGTGCAGAGCTAGGAGTGAGGAGGACCTGGACACAGATGTTCCTGAAAGCACAGGATGTGGCAATTGGGATATCGTGGCGCCATTGGGGCATGTTGATACAGTGGAATGCTGATTTTGGACCTGGCAAACAAGCACAGGTGTGGGACCGCATAGTGTTGCAGGTATGGGATGATTCCCAGTGGCTGCGAAGTTTTCACATGCATAAGGCCACTTTCATGGAGCTTTGTGAGTTGCTTTCCCCTACCCTGAAGCGCAGGAATACCAAGATGAGATCTGTTCTGACAGTTGAGAAACGAGTGGCAGTTGCCCTGTGGAAGCTTGCAATGCCTGACTGCTACTGGTCAGTTGGGAATCAATTCGGAGTGGGCAAATCTACTGTGGGGGCCGCTGTGATCCAAGTAGCCAGGGCAATCAATACCCTTCTGCTAAGAAGGGTAGTGACTTTGGGAAATATGCAGAGCATCGTGGATGGTTTTGCTGTAATAGGGTTCCCTAACTGTGGTGGAGCAATAGAACATACATCCCTATCTTGGCACCAGACCACCTCACCAAAGAGTACATAAACCGCGAGGGGTACTACTTAATGGTGTTGCAAGCACTGGTGGATCACAAGGGACGTTTCACTGACATCAACGTGGGATGGCCGGGAAAGGTGCATGACGCTCGCATCTTTTGGAACTCTGGGCTGGTTGGAAAGCTGCAAGAAGGGACTTTCTTCCGAGACCAGAAAATTAGCGTTCGGGATGTTGAAATGCCAATAGTTATCCTTGGGGACCTAGCCTAACCCTTGTTCCCATGGCTCATGAAGCCATACACAGGCAGCTTGGAGAGCAGTAAGGAGCAGTTCAACTATAGGCTGAACAAGTGCAGAATGATGGTAGAATGTCCTTTTGGATGTTTAAAAGCGTGCTGGCGCAATTTACTGACTTGGATAGACCTCAGCGAAACCAATATTCCCATTGTTATTGCTGCTTGCTGTGTGCTCCATAATATCTGTGAGAGTAAGGGGGAGATGTTTATGGCGGGGTGGGAGGTTGAGGCAGATCACCTGGTGGCCAATTTTGAACAGTGAGACACCAGGGCAACTAGAAGAGCACACCGAGGCACACTGTGCATCAGAGAGGCTTTGAAAAAGTTTCATGGCTGACCAGGCTACAGTGTGGCAGTTGTGTGTGTTTGTCCTTGATGCAAAGCCACCTCCCTTGGTGAATGTGCTTCACTGTAAGCCAGTCCCCCTCTCCCCTTTGACCACAGCTGGCACAGGAAATAAAGTCCCTATTATTCTGAATCCATTTTTTATTTATTAAAAAAACTTGAGATTACTGACAACACTGACTGGTAAAAGGAAGCCAAGGTGTACAACGGCTTTGATAATGGGGTGGGGGAGGAGGGAAGGATAAGGCCACATTGCTTATTGTAGCCACACTACAAATCAAAGCTGTTTGAATGACAGCCTTCTGTTGCTTGGGCCATTCTTTGGAGTTGAGTGGCAGGGTGCCCAGAGCCTCCCCCACCTTGTGTTCTTGGACGGTATGGGTGAGGAGGATATGGAAACTGGTAAGGAGGGCAGGTGGTTACACAATGGCTGCAGCGGTGGTCTGTAGTCTAGTTGCCTTTCCTGCAGCTCCACCAGATGCCTCATCATGTCTTTTTGCTTCCTCATTAGCCTCAGCATCTCTTTCTGTGTGTTCCAATCAAGCTCACTGTATGCTTTCCTGGCCTCTGCCACTGAGTGCCTCCATACATTCAGCTGTGCCCTATCAGTGTGGGAGGACTGCATGAGCTCTGAAAACATGTTATCGCGAGTGCATTTTTTTCACCTTCTGAGCTGCAATAACCTCAGGGACGGAGTTGATGCGGGGAGCATAGAAGCCTTTGCAGCTGCAGGGGGGGAAAAAGGGAGAGTAGACTTCAAAGAAGATACATTTCTGAGAACAAAAGGGAGACTCTTTCACAGTGAATCAAGCAATTCACAGCAGATAGCACATATTTTAGGTGCAAGCTCGCATTTTGCCTTTTATATTGAGCACCTGCCGGTATGGTGACACATCACACGTGGCTGGGCAACAGAATTTGGTTTGCAGGCAGCCATGGTAAGCCAAAGGGTACGTGAGGTTGGCGTCTTCTGCGTTCATAACATGGGAATGGTTTCAAACTGCAGCACCCTCCTTTCCCATAGCAACCAATGCCAGTTGTGTTTTGCCGTTTAAAAGGAGGGGCTGCGGTTTTGGGGTCTTTAACACCCCCCGCCCCCACCGGCGTGGTTATTCTCTAGGATGATCCCTTTTAGCCAGGCGCAAACAGCCCACCATGCCTGGGGTGTAATGTGTCGGGGATCACCAAACGGGATTACTGTTCCCTTACAAAACTACCCCTGTTTCAACCAGGTGACCATGAATGATATCACTCTCCTGAGGTTGACACAGAAAGATAAAGGCCGAATGTTGCATGAATGCAACCAAAACCCAGGACCATTCGCTGTCATGCTTTGTGCTGCAATGACTACAGACCACTGCTACTGGCTTGGCATGGCAGTGTCTTACCATGAAGAACGAAATAAGGCAGCCCTCCCCAGAAACCTTCTGCAAAGGGTTTCAGAGTACCTCCAGGAGAGCTTCATGGAGATGTCCCTGGAGGATTCCTGCTCCATCCCCAGACAGATTAACAGATTTTTCCATTAGCTGTACTGGCCGCGAATGCATCCCAATTGTTAAGGGCAAATCAGACATTAAACACAATTGCTTTTAACCCCTGTAGTGTCGTTATAAATGTGCACTCATCAGAGGTGCCTTCTCTGCCTTCAGGATCTGGGAACAATAGGCCCTGGGAGGGTATTGGCTCCAGGATGAAGAAAATGTCCTGGCTGCCGGGGAGAATGGATTCTCCGCTTGCCTTCTGCGCATTCTCCTCCTCCTTCTCTTCCTCCTCCACAAAATCCTCATCTGTGTTGCATGAGGCTGCCACCTTGCAGGTGTCCACGAAGAGTGTTGGGGTATTGGTAGGGTTCCCCCCTAGAATGGCATGCTGCTGATCATAGAAGCAGCATGTCTGGGGCTCTGACACGGAGCAACCATTTGCTTCCTTTGTCTTTTGGTAGGCTTGCCTGAGCTCCTTAATTTTCATGTGACACTGATGTGCATCCCTGGTATAGCTTCTGTCTACCATGCCCTGTGAGATTTTGGCAAATATATCAGCATTTCTTCTGGATCGGAGTTCTGCCTGCAAAGATTCTTCTCCCCATACAGAAACCAGATCCAGTGTCTCCCGTTCGCTCCATGCTGGAGCTCATTTGTGATTCTGGGACTGCATGGTCATCTGTTCAGTGGAGCTTGTCATGCTGCCCAAACAGGAAATTAAAGTCAAAAGTTCCCAGTGCTTTTCCTGTGTACCTATCCAGAGCGGTCACATTGGAGCACTCAGGGATAGCTCCCGGAGGCCAATACCATTGAATTGCACGGTGCTGCGTCTACACTACTCCAGATTCGACATAGGAAGGTCAACTTTAGCTCTTTCCCCCTCATCGGGGAGGAGTACAGCAGTCGATTTTAAGAGCCCTTTAGTTCGATGGAACAGGGTTGGTTGTGTAGTCTCATTCATTATAAAATCGACCTAGCGCGGCTAAATTCGACCTAACCTCATAGTGTAGACCAGGCTTTAGTGATGTTTTGTACATGACAACTCAAGGATTCAGCAGCAGTCTCTGTACTACGGGTTGCAGCAAAGTATACTGGGCGCACAAGAGGGCAGCACCTTCTCTACATGGCTTGCAGTAGATTGAGTCAGTTGACTGAGGGCTTGGCTACACTTGCAAGTTGCAGCGCTGGCGAGGGGGTTACAGCGCTGCAACTTAGCAGGTGTCTACACTTAAAAGCTCAGCCAGCGCTGCAACTCCCTGTTTGCAGCGCTGGCTGTACACCTGGGTCTGCTTCCGGTGTAGCGAGACCAGCGCTGGTGATGCAGCGCTGGTCATCAGGTGTGGACACTCACCAGCTCAGCGTTTTTATTGGGCTCGCAGGGTATTTAGGACCTTTCAGCATTCCTTTTCAGCTCCTGGTTATCGGCCTTCGCACTCCACTGCCCTGGGCGCAGAGCCTGGAGAGGAGGGGGAGGTTGTAGAGGAAACCCGAGAGGGAGGCTCTGGAAGGGTTTGGGAGACTCCCAGGAGTCATGGGCAGACGCTATTTTTCGCAGCGCAGGAAGGAAGCTAGCCAGTTGCAGCTGCGGGACTGTTGGTAGTGAGGAACGCAGCAGAGGAGTCTGTTGCTCTGGTAGGTAGCGTTTATGATAAGCGTGCAAATGTTTTGGGAGCAGGGGACATTGGTTGCCTGCAAGGCATGCTAGATGTGGATATGCCCTTGATTTCCCTATAAGATGCGCTTTGGCTGTTCCACAAGCACAGAAACCGCCATGGCTTCCCAGAGTGAGCAACCCCACCCACCTTCCAGGTTTTTTTGTTTTGGGAGGCTGCGTTGTGCAAAGATGGGCTTTGAAGAGTAGCTGCTGTGGCAGATGTGGGTGTAGGGTTCAGTGTTAGTTTCCCTGTAGCTGCTCTTGCTTTCCTCTACAAGGTCACAGAAACCCATGGCTTCCACAGTGAAGCAACCCCCACCTACCTTCCCAGGTGAGCCACGAGGCAGCCCCTTAACACTGTGAGCCGCGTGTGGGGAACTCGCCATCTCTGATCTGGCAGCTGGCGCGGCCTTCGTCTGTGCTATTCAGAATTGTGTAATGATGCTCAAACTCTTAAAAACAAGTGCAGGCTCTGTATTAACAGTTTATCTCTCTGTGTTTTTTTTTACAGTGACCTTGAATCTGCTCGCATGCAGTGCAGACTTCGAAAGACTGCAAAGCTTAAGAAAAACGCAAGGAGACTAAGAAGAGAATGGTGAAAGAGTTAGGATCTGTATTCACAGAAAATAAAAAGTTGGCAAATGACTGAGGGATACAGGAAACCATGAAAAAGGAACAGGCTGCAAGATAAGAGGAGCAGGCGCCAGAGAGAAAGGAAATTGACTACGCAGAGAAGCACAGATCTGCAGGGAGAGTAAAAAAAGTGGAAAAAGCCTCTCATTCTGTTCATGTCTATTTTACTTTCCAGTAACTATATGAATAATAAAAATTAGATACAGTTGCATCATAGATGCTGTTGATGTGGGTTATTAATGACTGCTGTTTCCATGTGTTGGGTCGCCCACCACTCCCTGGGGGGGTGCACATGGTGTTGGTTCACTTCAGCTGCTCCCGCTAGGATGTAATGCCGCTGGAAACTGCAGGGCAGATGGACATGGGGCTGGCGTGAAGGCAGGGAGGGCTGACTGGCGGTAGGGTCGGCTGCAGCAGGGCAGGATGTGGGGCTGGTTGGAGACAGGGGTGTGGGGCGGGCTGGCGTTTCAGGCGTGGGGTGGCAGCAGGGGTTACTGGTGAAACAGGACGGGTGGCGCGGGCTGGGCAGAGTGTACAGTGCTGTGGCGGGCAGCAAGTGGTGTGGGGGGGCTGGCTGGTCTTTGGGCAGGGCTGCAGGGTGTGTGGCAGGATTGGCTGGAGACAGGGACGGGTGGTGTCAGAGCGTGGCTGTGGGGCACGGGGTGCATGCGAGCTGGCTGCAGCAGGGGGGGCTGGACGTGGTGTGGGGCGGTCATGGGGTGCAGCAGAAGGCGCGGGCACCCCAGCCCTTTAGTAGCGCGCAAACCCCTTCTACTACTCGGGGACCGTTTTAAATAGCCGGGGAGCACTGGGGAAACTGCAAGAGGGGGCGGGCTCCGGAGGCTTATCTTGAAGGACGGGTGGCAGAGGCAGCTGGAGCCCAGGACTTGTAAATCCGCCATCACTGCCCAGGGCTCAGGGGGCTATTTAAGGGGCGCCAGAGCTCCAGACGGGAGAGCGGGGGCTTGCCGCGCTCCGGCCGGAGCTCCAGACGGGAGAGGGGACTTGCCGGCGCTCCGGGCGAGCGGCGCGCAAGCTCCGCGACTCGCTCTCCAGACGGAGCCCCGGTCAGAGCGGCTGCAAGCTCCGCGACTCCGGCTGCTCTGCTGGCGGAGCGCGACCAAAAGCCGCCGCCCCAACTCTCAAATGGCTGGAGCCCCGGCCGAGCGCCGCACCAGCGCAGCCCGGCTGGAGATCTAGCTGGGAGAGCGGGGCCAGCCGGCGCTCGGTCCGGCCAGGCGTTTCAACTTAAAGGAGTTGGGACCATGGAGAAGACCGCAGCTGGGGAGGGGTAAGTTAAAAAAAAAAATGTGAAAAAGGTGCCTAAGGTGGGGGCCGCTCTTAGGCGGGGGGTCGATTCCTGGCAGCACAGGGTCGTTGGAGACAGGAGCGGGAAAGACCCGCACCCTTCCGGCCCCTTCCCACAACCACAGGCAACAAAATGGGAGGAGGTGCTCTGGTGGGATGCTGCATTCAATGGCACACTCACCGCACAGTGCTGCAATGGTGCAAGTGTGGACACACTGCAGGCTGGTTCGCCTGTCAGGGTGGGAACACTGCAGCGTCTGGGCCGTCACAGACAGCTGTACGGACCACAGTCTGTAACTGCCAGCGCTGAAATGTAAGTGTAGACAGCCTGAGAGTTATTGCTTTGCCAGTCATGGGACCAGTTGATGCCATCAGGTGTCTGTTCGTGGCAACATCAGAATCTTCCCTTTCGCGATGATGTCTTGTGATTCACGGCGGGCATGGTGAAGGGGGTAGAGCTCAGTTAAGGAGGGACTGGGTGATGCGAGGTAACTCTCTTCTCTATTGCTCATTGGTATGGTCTGTGCTTGCTGCCACGCAAAGCGGCCAGAATGCAGAGTTTCGTGAAAAGCTCAAAGATTTTGCTGAATGATTTAGTCGCGTCCTTTACACAGCAGGAGGTGAGGTGCTGAGTCATGGGAAGCACTAGGAGGGGTGGTGAAGCACTGCGTGATGGTTTACTTAGGGTGGTGGAATCTCTTCCTTAGCAGGTTTTTTAAGGTCAGGCTTGACAAAGCCCTGGCTGGGAATGATTTAGTTGGGGATTGGTCCCTGCTTTGAGCAAGGGGTTGGAGGACTAGATGAACCTCCTGAGGTCTTCCACCCTGATATTCTATGATTTCTGCTGCTCCTGTGCATTGTTGACCTCATGGACATATGTGCTTTGCAGACATGAGGATCTGGTACTGGTGACTGCGGATGCTGCTGCATAGATTGGTAAAACGCTGCCGTGCTGAGTGGGTGGAGTGTGCGCAGCTAAGGGCAAGGCTAGTGGTGGCTGTGGAAGGTCTTAGGGACTGGGATATTCGACTTTCCCTTTTTATTGGTGAATAGTAGTGGAATAGTGGTATGGAGTGAAGGTTTTGAGGTAAACCCAAGCCTCTTCCTGTCCTGGCGGCTTCAGTGTCTGATCAGGCAGGTGATGTGGTGGGGGTGCTGTCTTGTAGGGATTCCGCGAACTGGTTACAAGGCTTTGCAAAGTCCACAAGCACAGCAATATTGATTGCCACCCTGTCCCTTGCGCAATATCTCGGATGCCGTTATCTAAGGGTACGTCTAGCCTGGCGAGCGATTGATTTTCGAAGTAGCTTAAACCGATATTAAAAAATAGATCTAATAAATGTTTAGCGCGTCCTACAGTGGATACCAGAAATCCATTGTTGCGTCCATGGTCCAAAGCTACCATCCGAGTTTCAGGAAGCGGTGCCCTGGGGGTAGCTGTTCCTTCAGCTTATCGCCATATTCTCCACCTGTCCGTGTTGAGAGCCAGTGTCTGATGGGGCATAACACATGTGCCTGGGTGGGGCTGGGTACAGCCTCGCCCCTCCTTTTTGTGAGGCAGGCAGACAACCTTTGGCGCCTTTTTGCGCCGGTAGTGCATTGAGCAAAGACGCCATAAGCAGCATCCATGGACTGAGATCACAACGGTATGCTGACGGTTGTCAACACTCGCGACTCTCATGCTACTATACTGACAATTGAAATGCAAAGCCATGGTAGGAGAGGAGGAGGCAGCTATTGCTTTAGTCGGGCGAGGACAGCGTGACCGAATGGGGCAAGGAATTCCTCCATAACGCTGGCCCCTAGCGTTTTGGAGCTAACTGCTATTAACGGGGCATTCTACCATTTGGCTCATCAGTCTCTCCCACCCAGGCAGAGAATGAGAAGTAAATAAAGCAATCACTTGAGTACTTACAATGTACCCTCTAGTACTGAATGCTAGTCTGATAGACGGACTGCGCCTGACAAAAGACTTTTCGCCTCTTCATCTCCCCTTCCTGTGGATCAGACAGTAGTCCTTACGAAGAGAATATCGTACAGGCGAAATGTCATGTCTCTTTCGATTACACTCATCAGTAAATGAGGAACCAGAAGGATAATACCCTGTGAAATTTTTGCAAGCGCAAAGATGGGATTGACTCACTTGCGACTAGGTCAATCTGCATCCCTTACCGGTTAATTAAAAATAGACAGTAGCAGGGACACGAAATAGGATACAGTGTATATTAAGATCAGTGTATCACGACACGTGCTCGCCGTCAGTATTTCACAGAAGGGAGCCGCATGCAAGATAAGACAACCGTTGCTTCCCACATACCTGGGCTACAGACAGGTGACCCCCCCCCCCATTGTTGCATGAAGTTTATGAAGAATGCATGCAATAAAGATCACGACTAAGTTAGTGAGATCAATGAGGGGAAGGCAGCCTCATGGGCTAATGACAGTCCATGCAGTTCAGAAACATTTTCATTTACAAAGAGAGGAGGGTGTGAATGAAACTAGCCCACACAGGTGATAAGATGAACAGTTACCACGTTCTGTACCACTCCACTGTCAGAAAAAGGAGCATTCCCATTTTCACCCAGCGAGCCCTGGCAGACTCAGCCCAGGCGCACTCACTAGGGCGACCGCTACCACTGGAGGGAGAGGGCGGACGACGCGATGATCTGCTTGTTCACCCACGGCATCGGCTGCCAAGAGACGTAAGAGGGTGCATTTCAGTAGTCAATGGAATTATTGTATTTTACTTTCTCTTTCCGTGCTGGGGGAGGTGGAAGGACTGACGAGGTTCGTGAACCACCACGCAAGTCACACCGTGTTATTAAGCTACAGGACACTTGGGCATCACGCAAGAATGCAATTAGTTTTCAGAGAGTGTGGAGACTGGTACTTGTAGTCTCATCTACCCCTACCTCCCTCCATGAGCATCCGTTTGAGTCTGCTTCGTACGTTTGTCACGCACCGCATAGTGTATCACTGGAGTTATTTTTCAAACGCTTTTCATTTCCTGTTCTTTAACGGAGCCTACTGATAAAACAGATTTGTCTCACCATTTACAGCGATCAGAACTAGTATCTCCTGTAAGGTTCAATGCAGGAAGGTACTTTTCATTTGAACTGCACTGCACCGTGGTGAATCAGAGCTGGACACGTATAAAGCAGGAAATGTCATTGTAAGAGGGTCTCGGGGCTTTTCTGTTACCGGGCACTCTCGCATCCAAGTTCGGGTTCGGACCCAGAGCGGTCGATGGTGCAACGTCCTGCCTAGACTATAGGAAGTGTAATAGGATCAGTGGTATCAGTAGCACGCTGCTCGCGTGTCAGTATTCACAGGTTGACCTGCAGAACCGCACCGTCTGTTCCCTCCCCCTCAACCTTTCTGGGCTAGACCGTGCAGCATGGCCCCTCCCCATTGTGTAGAATGTTTAAGAATACAGAATTTAAAACACAGACTTTGTTAGTGAGATAAAATGAGAGTCGGGGGAGCACTTGGAGGCAGCCTCCGGGACTATGACAGTCCGAGGAGGATGGACCTCTATATTAGAATAAGGGGGAATTGGACTCCATCTGCCAAGCGAGTCAATCCCAAAATTTGCTTGCAATTTCGCCCCAGTTTCGATGATAAGCTGGTTTTAGCGTTTCTATGCTCTATCTACTGCGAGTAACCAGGAATAATGCCATCTCGATGTTAGCATTACTCACCATGGTTGTTTCTGCGTGGGATGGTGGGCAGACTGCAGCACCGTCTCCACCCGGGAGGAGTGAGATGGAGAGGAGCGGATACTGCTCTTCACTCTGTAGCATCCGTCTACCCAGCAGCATTAAGTACACATAGGGTACGAGAAAGTCGTCAAAGGATGATTCTTTCCCTTTTTTTTCACGTGGGGGGGAAAGTAATTACGACTAGGAGCATAGTATGCCTAGAACATCCGCCAGGCACACTGTGTTTATGTACTCTACAGATCATTTGGGAGCTCCTCGTCCGAATTGTCACAAGTTACTTTCTGGACTGCTGTGAGACTGTGCGGATAGCGGCGTCCTTCGAGTCCCCTCCCTCGCCTTCGTTGCATCATTTGATCATTCTGGCTTCCGTTACGCTTGTCACGCAGCTTGTGGTCCTGGAGTTTTTTACTCAAACGCTTTGGCATTAGTTTCTTACGGAGCTGGTACAAAGTTTGTCTCCCATACGCGATCATCTAGTATCTCGTACATCTTAATGCTGGAGCTCTTTTTTTCGAGTTCATGCAATCGCCAGCCGGTGCTGATCAGTTAGCTTCACCACTGCGGCATAGCAGAAATGTAATCAAAAGTTCGCGGGGGCTTTTCCTGTTTCCTGCCGCTGCAATCCCGAGTTTCGATGCTGTCCAGAACGGTCAGTGCACACTCTTGGTGCAGCCGGAGGCCATAACTCGTATTCCGTCACCGACGAACCCTTAATCGATTATCATATT